>NC_069500.1:250072834-250400334 GCF_027579735.1 Bombina bombina
CAGATGGTAAGTAGAAATGTATGGACTGTTGCTGGCATGATTTGTACACAAATACATCATATGGCATACATTTTCAAAAATAGATTTTTGTTTACACATTACTTAAAATGTACATAATCAGAAAGGGATACTCTAGAATGACTATGGTTCAATGTCACACAGAGGTTTTTTCTGCTCAATATGACTCATCTTCACACTTGATAGAAAATAACACAGGTTCATACACAGGCTTAGTAAGCTAGTGACAGATATTTATTATGAAATGGGGGGTGGGAGAGGGGTACAGAACTGATTCACACACTTGTATGAATTTTTTTGATAAAATTTCTTACATTAGGGAGATGACTTAATCTAAAGACTGAAAGGGAACTATTTGAAGCCTGACAGTGAAGATTGCCCAGACTGACAGTGGGGAAAAAGCCAAGATTGAAATTGAAGTATACCAATGGGATCATGTCTGGCATTATCTTTCAATTCTGCTGACCTTGAAAACCATACAAAGACATGTTCACATGGTAAGTGCAAACTATTTGATAGAATAAGGCTGTGGAGACATCCTATTGGAGACACTTAGATGATTTTCTATTTTGTAGATGTTATTTCCCAGTCCTCTATTTAATGAACTGATGAATAAGACACCTATTGAAGATCAACTGTTTACCCCTGAATTGACTTTCAAAGACCATGCATTGTCCAGGTTGGTGTACCAATGCATGCTAGTGAAGACTGTAGAATATTAGTAGCTTACATACATTAGTCATATTTAGTTGTTAATTAGATATTTATGGATCACAATCAGACACTTAGATGATTGTACTTTTTTAGATGGTATTTCCCAGTCCTCTATTTAATGAACTGATGAATAAGACACCTATTGAAGATCAACTGTTTACCCCTGAATTGACTTTCAAAGACCATGCATTGTCCAGGTTGGTGTACCAATGCATGCTAGTGAAGACTGTAGAATATTAGTAGCTTACATACATTAGTCATATTTAGTTGTTAATTAGATATTTATGGATCACAATCAGACACTTAGATGATTGTACTTTTTTAGATGGTATTTCCCAGTCCTCTATTTAATGAACTGATGAATAAGACACCTATTGAAGATCAACTGTTTACCCCTGAATTGACTTTCAAAGACCATGCATTATCCAGGTTGGTGCATGCTAGTTAAGAATCACATGAAGAATGTTGATTATTGTTAGCTTACATACATTAGTCATACTTATTTCATCATTAGATATTTAGGGATCACAATCAGAAAAAGGAATACATATTATAGTTGATATAGAGGTATTTGAATGGACATGAAATATTAGATTTATGTTCAGCATACATATATTGTTGAAATGTGATATACATTATTATGTATAATTTGAATTTTGGATATTTAAATTGAATTTTTAATAAACAATATAATGGTGTATGTATTTCATTAATTTAAAATCAATTTAATGATTATCTTTAAAAAATGTTGATCAAAGTTAGAGCATAGACACCATATGATTTTAAATGTATTTTATGAATATTTGACAACGTGTGTATTAACTTTGTTCCATTTTTATTATTTGTCATTTCAGATTGGCATCTGATGACTTCCAGGAATATTTAATTATTTTCTATTAAATATATTTTTACATGTTAATACTAAACATTTTATTATTAAATACATTATTTTGAACAGATTCTACTAAATATCAATATAATCTGTCAATAAATACAAGTTGGACTCCCATGACTGGTAGTTGGCTATTTGACAAGCACATGCATAAGATAAAATAATGCATTAATATTAGAAAATAAAATGCTTCTGAGAATATTAAAATATATTTTATAACATTAATTGGGGAGTCAGATTCTTCAATGCTTTTATATTGAAAATGTATATATTAAAATTATTTAGGATATGTAGTAAAATTTTAATTGTTTTAACATTTAATAAGGTGAAGTGGTTCAATTACATGAAAGTGACAGTGTTGTTGAATGTAAAAATAATTGTATAAGATCATGTATCTTCCTTAGGTATCTCAAAACATTATTTGAAAAATTATTTAAATTATTACATTTATAAATGGTAGGTCATTTAACTTGATATTTTTCAAAAATTAGTTATTGGATGCCAGGTTAATCTATGTAATTTTCTAGTGGAGTCATTTAACTATACTTAGTAATATTATGTATTTATTACAATCTTACCTCTTGGGTTAGACATCAAATATCTATATAGAATGTAAATTCCCCTTTTGTTTATTTTGTCAATGTTAAATCAAAATACAAAATGTTTTGGTCCTTAAAGGGACATTCACAAAGTATATTTTGTATAGATTTTAAAAAATATCATACAAGAATTTAAACATATTTAGAAAGTACTATAGAATTACATTCAGTCTTTAAATATACTTGTTAAAATAAAAAAAACAATGCACATATCTTAGTCAATGATATAAGGCATCTATATGCAAACAACAATCAGCATCAAAATAGCCTATGTAGAGATGTATTTAATCCAAGAATATATATAATTACAATATAATGATTGAATAACAAAACATATTAAGTTGTTCAAATATAAGAATATAATACAAAATGCATACATAACATATAGCTTAATGTCCCTCTACGCTGAAGGCTAAAAAAGACATCATTTAATAAATATATTTCAGTCAGTGTGTAAAACAATCTAGAAGTTAATCTAAATTTGCTTTACTCATATGTTAGACTCATTTAGCAAAAGGAAGGTGCCTAGGTTTATGATATTTTAAGCATTATTGTGAAATGTTTATTTAAAGGGACATGAACTCAAAATATACTTAAAGGTAGACAGTTAAAAAATTAATGATTTATACATTCTGAATGAGTATTCTATTGTAATCAACTTTAAAACTTGTCTCATATTATGAATGCTCATTGTGATGTTGCTATCATTACTTTAAAAATAAGGCAGTAAATAGCTAATTTATTTGCTTCAGTACTCTGGACAGAACTTGATTGTTTGGAATAATTGATGCAACAATCGTCAAGGACAACCCAGGTTTTTATTAAACAATTGTCCGTAATATAAAATATCATTATTGATTTGCAAATAAACATAACAAGATAACTGTTAACATTTGATAATCGGATTAAATAATAAAGTTGATTAACATTTCATGCTCAATCACCAATGCTAAATTTGTTTGGACAGTGTCCCTTTAAGAGATTTAAAGAGTGTATTTACTTATCTTGCTATCTTGACATACTTTGCTTGAAAAGCATATCGAGATCGGCTCAGTAGATGAAGATTGGTGGATGCACAGAGATGCCTTATGTGATTGTCTCAACCATGTGCATTTAAATTTCTTCTGTTGAGGATATATAAATACTAAGGGAAAATGATTCACATTTTAAAGTCTAAACAATCTTCTATCTCTACAGATCATTTGATACAATTGTTTGTAATGTCTCTTTAAAACTAAAGACGCCATTGCACAATAACATATATGAGCACTTCAGACAAATACAAGCTCGAGGTTTATTTGCGAATAACAAAGCTGTAGTTTAATATTTATAAACAGATTATCCAAGTTACTGACATTCTAACCTGAATTTTAACATTAATAAATATTGCATGGGAAACGCATCTTGAAACACCAGATTAACATCTTTAAACATTAGAGTCTAATGTCACGCAATAGCACACAATCAATGTGCATTATAAAGACATTTAATAGAGCAATGTCAATACTTCACAATAAATGTATTTAAAGAACAATAAAGACATACAATATGAAATGTGTATTTGTATTAAAGAAACAGACCGTTATTAAACCGAGAAATGTCTACAACATTAATAATGTGACAGTATTAGATTTTAAAGAGTATTTAATCATTAATATTTAACGGATCACGGATATTAAATCTGCGTCACACATATCCGCATGACAGGCCCATGAGTTACAAATAAGTCTACATGAAAAATGAAGTAACAGCACCACCAAGCGGTATGTGTAAGGAAGTTACTAAGATATGAAACATTAAGGAACGGCCAATCAGAGTTCATCACACAAACACAACTTGAGTCAGGATGGTCTCACAGACATTATAACAATATTTCTAACTTTTATCCAATCAGATGTACAGATAAATTGTCCCATGGTGCATCTCATGTTTACTTCACCATATAAAAGTCCATTACACGTTGCCATCTTTGTCAGTTCTCTAATGCCTGCAGGCAGTGTTATATATTAATATTATTATAATATATTTATTAGCCAACCGAGCAGGCATGTCAGTTCCCAGGTTCACCAAGGAGGAGAGCGCTGCACTAATCCACGCCGTCAAGGACTTTTATCCCCAGCTGTTTGGGAACAAGAGGAGGTTGACAGATGCGCCTGTTAAGAAGGCCCTCTGGGAGTCGATCACCAATGCGGTTAGATTGGTGTGTGACGTCCAGAGGACCCAGGATCAGATCATGAGGAGATTCGGAGATATGAGGTTGCGTTTATCGAAAAAAGTAAACCTCATAAGGGACTGGGTACAAGCCCGTAAAAGAGGGGGCCAAAGAAAGGCCCCGCGGAAACTGTACCTACTCCCTTATGAGGTGACTTTATGCGAGCTCCTCAATCTCCGGGTCCCCAAAAGATTTAGATCCTCGCCATCCTCGGCCTCCTCTTCTTCCCTCCCAGCTGCGGGATCTGAAAGTCCTGACGCGGGGGACAGGGCAGATGCTTCTCCGTCCGGTGGCCTGGGAGGAGATGATAGAGAATCTGAACCAGGTAATTATCCAACTTCATATAATATCTTTTTTTTTTTTTTTTATAATCAAAAAATGTGTATATAGTCAGATACTAAACCTATACAGATCTCACAACATACACTACATATGATGTTTAGATATCTGATTTTAGATTATTGACACATGAAATAGGAATGATGTTTCTTGCGCTCTATAGAATATGCGTCACAGAGCGGAAATGTAATTTCTCATCCACGTTAACATGGGTTTGCGGAAAGTGGCATTGCTTTATACATGTTGTTCAAATGACGGATGCGTAATTCCGCTTGGAATCATTGCGCAATGATCGCGAAAATGGCATTTCTCATCCACGTTAACATGGGTTTGCGGAAAGTGGCATTGCTTTATACATGTTGTTCAAATGACGGATGTGTAATTCCGCTTGGAATCATTGCGCAATGATCGCGAAAATGGCATTTCTCATCCACGTTAACATGGGTTTGCGGAAAGTGGCATTGCTTTATACATGTTGTTCAAATGACGGATGCGTAATTCCGCTTGGAATCATTGCGCAATGATCGCGAAAATGGCATTTCTCATCCACGTTAACATGGGTTTGCGGAAAGTGGCATTGCTTTATACATGTTGTTAAAAATTAAATGGGAATTCTTAGATTAGTGAAAAATACAGTATTCTTATTTTAAATATTATAGCTAATAAAAAACGAATAATACAAAAAAATTATAACATATGGCCATCAATTGATGATTATGTAATAACAAGCAGATATTCTTAAAGATACAGTAAACAACACAACTGATTGAAAATAAGAGTCCAGGATATATTTATAATTAATTTAATTGAGGAAACAATTAACTCATGGGACTACCAAAGGATTAATATTTTTCAATTGATTTGTTATTAATGTAAATTTTTTAAACATGGCATGATTAGTATTAATGATATGCAATCCTCATTTAATATATTACAGATATGGATGTGGCTGGTGGATCCTCAAGCCAGGGCTTGTCACAGTATGGTATGTCTCTTTTTAATTGACATTTGTCTTAGAAACATGGACTGAACATTACATACTAAATACACATTGTTCAATATTTATATGTAATGTCTATTTAATAGATGAAAATTAAATAATTATTCGGATATCCTTAAATAACATGTTAGATTTTAATTGCATGCTCAATACCATTCATGACATCAACATATGGAGTAGATAATTCATTAACAACAACATTGTGGAATCAATTTAATTTTAGATTAAAGGGATACTGAGCTACAATTATTAATATTGTCATTCAGATACAGTATGCAATATTAATAAACATAAAAATATAATACTATCATCATATGTGACATATTCTATTGCTAAATGTATTTTAAAATAAAGAAAGTACGTTTATGTGCATCTAAATTTTGGTTGACCAACCTGGGTTTTTATTGATGATTGGTGGATACCTTCAACAAACAATATTTATTGAATCCAATATTCCTTATCTGCCTTTAAGATTAATATCGAGCAACATTCTAATTATAATAGGAGTCAATGTTAAATCATTTTTAACAGTTTGAACATAGAAATCAATTATTTAAATTAATCATGTCAGTGTCCCTTTAAGACAAAATAGATTCATTCATCTTTACATTCTTTTTATTAAAAACTATTGATATATAAATCACATTCTCTGTTGGAGTTACTTTATAGATATCTGCATACTCTAACAGCACCATGATTACATATTTGTAATAATCAATTTTGTTTTGTATTGTGATAAATATGTGTTGTGTCCTAAACAAGATTACTGTACATTGCAAAAATGGCTCGATGTGACACATGTGTTTGTTTAGATTTGTCAACAGATGCTCCTCAATATGTGGTTTGTGTGTATTCTTGTAACTTCTTAAGGACATATGACGGAATTATTCCGTCATAAAACAATTGAGCAAAGTGAAAGCTGTGTCCTTAAAGGGTTAAGAACATTGATCATTGGGTATATTTAGATATGCAATAGCAGCATCTGAGATGAATTTGATGTCTAATGTAGTCTGACATTAAACATATGTTCAATACAGATATTTTTACAGAATCCCCTTGATTCAATCAAGCATTTTCTGGTGTAATGACTGCTCTATTCTTCACATTTTAAAGTTGATTAATGTTAAAATTCTAGACAGATGTGATTTAGTGATATCCCAAATGTGTTTAATAATATATATCTATATCATTCATAGAGAGAGTTGGTGTGGTGAGCCCACAGGAATCCATCAGTGACATAGAGCCGCCTTTGCGGTCTCCTGGTAAGTCCATTGACTCATTTATATGTAATTGAAGGTGTATTGCTAATCAATATTATGATCATGATTCTGATGAAGCATAACATTATAAAAATTCAAAATATTTATCTTCTGATTATATATTAATTTATTTTTCATATTGAACGATTAATAATTTCAACTTTATTAGTCTACACATTTGTTATTCATAAGATGTATAACATATGTTTGTTTCTATTTGATTTTTTGACAACAGTCATCAAGTGATACACACATGAGAAATCTTAAATGTTCTATGTACTATGCTTTTATGAATTTAACATTAATACAAACAATACATTAAAATTCAGATTCATTGACAATAACAAATCTATTGTCATTTGTATGCTCCATCAAAATGATGTAAATCATAACTTTGTGTGTGTATATCTTTAATGCAACATTGATGTGCGTATTTGAGCAACAGTAACATATGTTATAATATCTGATCTTAACGTGTACACAACATGTTATGTTTTACAGAGATTGATGTCACATGTGGGATGGAGGAGGAAGAGGCTGCCTTGGAGTCTGATGGTATGTGAAATATATCTATCATGTTTCCAACATGTTTCTTTTTTGGAAATCATTTTATTGAAGACATTAAAAGTCTACAGCTTTTGCCCTTTAAAAAGGAATATTATTTGTCTGTTCAAATACACTACTGCCCCCTTTCTATATCAGGCAGCATGAAATTCTGCTTGTATATTTATTTTTAAAAATGTATAATTCATGCCATCATTATGTCACATGCATATTCCATGCCAAAACACAATAATAAGGTTCAAATTGTACAGACAGTCATTGATATTCATCTGAGTGCCTATATACATACCATATCCTCATTTCATAATTGTTTCAAAATTCAAACACACTTCGAAGTATATTGAAAACATAATCAATTTGAAATGCGTTGATTTGATGTCAGGATGTATGAGATGTTAATATATTTTCTTTACATTTTCAGATGGATCCACCACTTCTGGTCATCTGGTTTCCGCCCCTGCCCAGTCACAGACCCCTCCCCATGCACACACCCATGACCATGGCCACACCCCTGCACAGACCCAGAGCCCTTCCCATGACCAAACTCATGACCATGCCCAGACCACTGCCAGCCCTTCCCATATTTCATATCCTGTCCCTCCCACAAAACGCCCATACACCCCCCTTCGCCGCTCTCCCCGTATTCTGGCCCGTACAGCTGCCCAGACCCAAACTCCCCACTCCCCAGCTGTACGGCCTACCCCGGAGCGGCAGCTCACCCCTCCCCAAGCCATTCACATCCCTCCCCAAGCCAATCCCATCCCTCCCCCCTGTCTCAACCTTCATTGTCCTGGGTGTCAGATTGTCCTTCCCAGGCACAGCTGTAAGTATCATTCTAAATACACTTTATAAGATACTTAAAGGTACAGTGAAGTTAAATTGGTTAAATTGTGATTCAAATCCAGCATGCAATGTTAATCAAATTTATAATTTAATACTCATATGAATTATTCGTCATTCTCTTGATATATTTTTTGAAAAAAAGTAATTCCTATAATTAGTTTAAACAATAAAATAAATCTGGCCATCATTTCTTTATTGTTGGATGAATGTATCCATCAACCAGCATGCACAAACAAAGTTGATAAACAAATATTGGCTTCCATAAAAAGCAACATTCTTGCATTCAAAATATAGCTTGAGAATTAAAACATATAATGAATATGTGTAATTTATAAAGATTTGTCATGTCATGCTCTATCTGAATCAGTCCATTAAATATTTAGGTTCAGTGTCCCTTTAATTGGATATCACTACATATACCAAACACCACTACTTGGATCCAAAATTTTATGTACAAATGTGGATACATTATCTCTTGTCTAACCCAGTGGGAATGTAATTTCTTCTGGTTGCTATGTTTACACAGCTTGTCCTCAATGCAAAAATGTTTAAGGATAGGTGTGCCTACCACAGTCTAAATTTAATTTTTAAATTGTTGATGTAAGTACAATGTAAATCCTTTAACAAGATTTGATACACTCAAGCTGTATAAGTGGATCATCTAAAACCAATTAAAGGGGACAACATGTTTGAGTAACATGTCCCTTTAATGATTTCTGTCTGTCTGAATAACCTAATTCATGTGTAAAGAATAAATGTAAACTAATTTATGTAAAGAATTATTTGTCTTTATGATGACAATGTATGTATTAAAAATTTTTAGTCTGTTGTGTAATTATCCTTAATATTTAATTTTATTTTATTTTAGGCTGTGACTCAGCATGGCTCATGCTAGAAGGGATAGCAAGAGTAGAGCAGGCCGTGTTGAGGAACGCAGCTGTCCTGAGAGGGATGAACGACACCATGCAGGCCCAGCTCCGGGTTCAGGACTTGACTCTGCGTGAAATTATGCGATTACGTTCAAGGCCTGAATCTGGAGCTGGACATGCACAGGACAATGAAGAGGATGACCAGTAAGTGGAGGATCTGGATATGCTCCATGGTGGCAGATAAGAATCCTCCGTCCACATGTTGAATTTGTATTTTTATTGTTGCCATTTGGCCTTTTTTTCTGTTTATTGTTGTGCCTGTTGCACTCTTTTACCTTGTCATATGTCTCCAATGGGGCTATGCTGGCCCTTGGCAACTCTCTTCATGGACTGTGATGCACTGTGTTACCTTGCCATGTGTCTCCAATGGGGCTATGCTGGCCCTTGGCAACTCTCTTCATGGACTGTGATGCACTGTGTTACCTTGTCATATGTCTCCAATGGGGCTATGCTGGCCCTTGGCAACTCTCTTCATGGACTGTGATGCACTGTGTTACCTTGTCATATGTCTCCAATGGGGCTATGCTGGCCCTTGGCAACTCTCTTCATGGACTGTGATGCACTGTGTTACCTTGTCATATGTCTCCAATGGGGCTATGCTGGCCCTTGGCAACTCTCTTCATGGACTGTGATGCACTGTGTTACCTTGCCATGTGTCTCCAATGGGGCTATGCTGGCCCTTGGCAACTCTCTTCATGGACTGTGATGCACTGTGTTACCTTGTCATATGTCTCCAATGGGGCTATGCTGGCCCTTGGCAACTCTCTTCATGGACTGTGATGCACTGTGTTACCTTGTCATATGTCTCCAATGGGGCTATGCTGGCCCTTGGCAACTCTCTTCATGGACTGTGATGCACTGTGTTACCTTGTCATATGTCTCCAATGGGGCTATGCTGGCCCTTGGCAACTCTCTTAATGGACTGTGATGCACTGTGTTACCTTGCCATGTGTCTCCAATGGGGCTATGCTGGCCCTTGGCAACTCTCTTCATGGACTGTGATGCACTGTGTTACCTTGTCATATGTCTCCAATGGGGCTATGCTGGCCCTTGGCAACTCTCTTCATGGACTGTGATGCACTGTGTTACCTTGTCATATGTCTCCAATGGGGCTATGCTGGCCCTTGGCAACTCTCTTCATGGACTGTGATGCACTGTGTTACCTTGCCATGTGTCTCCAATGGGGCTATGCTGGCCCTTGGCAACTCTCTTCATGGACTGTGATGCACTGTGTTACCTTGTCATATGTCTCCAATGGGGCTATGCTGGCCCTTGGCAACTCTCTTCATGGACTGTGATGCACTGTGTTACCTTGTCATATGGCTCATATATTCCTTATTTTTACAAGATTATTTATAAACGTTGTGTATGTTTTCTTACATACTAATAAAATACATTTTATTTCACAAATCTTTGTCCTCATTCTTCCTGTTATTTTTTTAAAGCTCTAGTTTATGTTGTTGATCCTTAAAGGGACCTACCAAATATATTTGTTATACTGAAATCATATATTTAAGACAATAGTAAATGACTTTAAGATTAACATCTCCAATGTAATCTTATTTTTTGTCTTTATATTATTTTCTCTTAGCTCTATCATTGCCTGATTATGATTAGCAGAGTAATTTCTTTATATATGTATATATAGATTGGTATTTGTGTATATATGTATATTTAAATGTTCAGATCCATGTGTGTATTTAGAAAGTCTGCATGAATTGATGCACCTTTACCAAATGATCTGAGTATTGATACAATGATATAATCCCTGTAAAGTCTTCATTTTATTGAAATAGTATTGACTATGTGTATGCTCTTTTTAAAAACAAAATAATGTCCCTTTAAGTGATGTTGATCACAATTGTTAATGAATGTATTTCCATTTGTAAAGCGTTTTTGTCCTTTTTACAAGAACAAGGACATATAATTTTATTAATAAACAATCTTATTGTAATGTTGACAGCACCTGTATTTCATTTTCAAATCTATATTAGTGTAAAAGTGTAACCAAATAAATCTCTGTGTGTAATGCAAATAATTTAGATGATGAATATTAGTTAACTAATATGTTAACAAAATACATCTCCTCCCATATATGGCTATAGGTAGGCTGACAATAATTAAACTTGAATAAATGACACGTTTAATCAATACATGTATAACTATTGTTATTCAACAACAATCCAAACATATCTTAAAACATCAATGGCATATGTATTTCTCATGTGTATCTTTTAAATGTTAAAGATATACACCATAGCTATAGTTCAAGGGACAGTCAAGTCCGAAAAGATGATTCAGGATTTGTTGTCATTCCTAGATAGCAATCTACACACATACTAGTTCATAAAATATAAATACGTTTCTTAGTGATATGCCAAGATGTCACTGAGTCCTTGTATTGTCTGCGGTTTTTCAGCGATCTCGGATGCGCCATGTTGCTTAAGACGTCACCTGCCAGGCTGTCCAATGATTCCTTGTATTGACTGACGTTCTTACGTGATCAGGAATATGCCTTTTATTGGATTGCGTTTTGACGCGATCAAGGATGCGCCTTTTTTTTTGGGCGTTCTTACGTGATCAATAATGTGACTTTCATTGGATGGCGTTCTTACGTGATCAAGGAAGCGCCATGTTAAGACGGCACATGTAAAGGTAAAAAAACGTCTGATTGGATTACGTAGTCCCGCAATATTTGTGCACGTTAAAAACGTTTGTGACTGCATCCAATTTTAAAAAGCTTGCGAATATGTATTATTTGCATCATGTTACATTGTTGATCCGTAGCTGATAAAGACCACCACATTCTCTTTTGCTGGATGTCTGGTTGAATCAACGAACGAAAGAAAAATGTTTTCATGCATAGGATATTTCTAGGCAAGTGCAAATCTCTACAGTCCATGTTTAATATGTTTGTCAACAATATGTTCCTTTTTCTGAAAAAATTAATGTTGTGTTTAATGTTGAATATATCTAATTAATAAATATGCGCTATTGTGTTTGAATAAAGTAATCAATATGCATTTATCATATGCTAAATATATGATGCCGAATTCTTCTAAATGTAATTTCGTTGTATATTTTATTAAAGGTTCATTAGACACTCACATTATAAATCAAAAGCTTGGATTTTGTCTCTAGTTAGATAGTCCATTGTTTAACCAATACGTTTATTTTTTTCTTCTGTTCTAAGAAAATGTAATTAATTTTCTTACTCCTCGCAAAGCCTCTGAGTTTCATGTGAGTACCATCTACAGCTTTCTCCAGTTTGTGTAAAGGGTCTTTTCATATGTTAATGATGGGGTATTGTGTTGTTTTACGGTTGTAATGGGGGTTCATCTATATTTTCAATATAGCTAACCCTATTTTATTTTAAAGTGTTTGAAGCTTTTTAATATTGATATCAGTATATGTTAATCTTGTTGTTTGTAGTAGTGTCTATTACATACAGTTATGTTAAAAATATAGGATACTGTCCCTTGAATGCAAATGTTGTTTTTTGTATCATGTATGAGATCCACATAGTTTAATCTTCAAATATATTATTGTTAGCATATTTTCACCCCCCCCCCACTCCTAAAAGGACTTTAAACCATATTCATTGTTAAAAAAAAATGTCTTTACAATAAAATATTAACACAATAATGTCTCTTAAAGAAAATAGACTTTATTTAACACGTCAATATAAATGTGATTTCAATATTTTTTTTTTGACAAAGTACATGTAGATATACCAACAAGCTTAAAATATGTGTTAGCATATGTAATGTTGTTAAAGGGACAGTTTAGAAAAAATATAATGTTTTTCATTATTCTAAAAGTCAATTATGTAATATCAAGGATATCAAATGTTTCTCAACAATTGAACATTTGTCTGGGTTTATTTAAATTTGCTATCTAAACCTATGAGGTTGGTGTGCTCATTTCTTCGATCTTGAAGAGTGCTTGTAATCATTATACAATTTGAGCACTAGAGGGCATTTTGATAGCATTTGTATATGTAAAACCTTGTGCTCATACAGCATATTATTGACCATGTATTGATCATTGATATCTAAAATGTTGTTATGTCAGAACAACAAATAAGTGGTCATTTTTCATAGTCATAGATACAAGGGTAAGCACATAAGTCACACATGTATTTCTCCATGTTTTGTTGTTTCAAACTTTATAATGCGTAATACAGTGTTTTCTTTGTAATCAATAATTTTCTGACTGTCCCTTTAAGCTGTGTTATTGGCATTCAAACAGTAATATGCCATCATGGATAATTGTTATGGTAATTTAGTTAGCGATTCGGGAAACAGTTTGGACATCACATCACAGAAACCAATCAATATCATGAACAAGGATAGGTATGTGATGATGTGGTTTTCACACACTTATAACCCACACTCTGCAAACAATCTGCCTCCATGGACCCGGTCCCATAGAAGTCGATTATATACAGAGTGTGGTCCACAAGTGTATGAAAACCACATCATCACATACCTATCCATTACACATTAAATTAAAAAAAGCAGTGAAGATGAAAAAAATACTTACTTCCTCTTCCTTCCCCTCTTCCCATGGGGCTGAGGCTCTGGGAGAGGCAACTGCCGACTCCGAAGAGTCCTCCTTGGAGCTGTTGTGGGAGGAGTGGAAGGAAGAGTACTGGGACGACCAAGGTGAGGAGTAGATGGCTGGGGAGGAGAAGATGGATGAGGAGGAGAAGATGGCTGAGGAGGATGAGTAGATGGCTGAGGAGGAGGAGGAGTAGATGGCTGAGGAGGAGGAGTAGATGGCTGAGGAGGATGAGATGGGCCGGCAGGAGGAGATGGCCCAGCAGCAAGAGGCCCAGCAACAAGAGGCACAGCAACAGGAGGTAGACCAGCATGCGCCTCCCGGAAAAAAGTGAACATTTCTTGATGTAGCTGAAATATTCTGGTTTGGCCTTCTTCTATTCGATTCAGTATGTTGATGATTTCATTTTGTCCTTGAATAATTTGATTTTGGCCATCAAGTATTCTGTGTCGTCCTTCTATATTTTCTATCCGGGAGGTACGCATCTGGTCTATGTACTCCAGTAGAACCCGCACCTCCGCTATTTCCTCTTGTTGTGCTTGTTGAACCCGTGCACGGTGGGGTGCCCGTGCACGGCGGAGTGCGGGTCTTTGAGGGACCTCGGGTTCCGCGGGTTCCTCCTGTGCTTCCGGGGCCTCTTCATCAGCTCCCGTGCGCTGTTCGTCACGGGGGGCCTCTTCCCTCCGAAGTGGAAATTCCTCACCACCACTCTCATCCCGGGGAGATGCAGGAGGCTGTGCTGCCTCGTCCCCAGACTCTGTATATAAAAAAAAAAAAAAATGTATATATTAGCATATTTGCAAATAAAGGTTTAAATGACTTAGCTTACGATACAATTACAAATGCAGAATCATTAATCCACTTTGAAATCTAACAAACAATCAATACTATTTCCGCTTTTTCTAAACCGTGTTTGTGATATCTGTGGTCAATGTGAATGTTTTTGCGTTTGTTTTCAGTCTGTTTAAATGCACACCTAACCTATAGCCTAGATACTGATGTAACCGCAAAGTAATAGAATGCGTGTAAACAACGTTATAGCATTAATCTGATCCTTAACACATGAAACCCAATGTTTTATCTTTCATGATTTAGAAGCATACATTTTTTATCAACTTTCGAATGTACTTTTCTTATCTAATTCGCTTAATTCTCTGGATATTCTTTGCTGAAAAGCATATCTAAATATGCTTATAAGATGCTGATTGTTAGCTGAATATAGCTGCCTCCTGTGATTGTTTCACCGTGTGCATGGCTATTTCTTCATTAAAATATATCTCAAGAATGAATCAAATTAGGTAATATAAGTACATTTGAATGTTTTGTCAAATTGTATTCGCTACCTCAATCATGAAAGTAAATGTTTGCGTATAGTGTCCCTTGAAATACATTTGTATGTGAAATTATTGTTCAATGAGCTTACCGTCAGATGAGAGTGGCAGGTTCCCGGTATCGATTCCTCCGATACCGACTACTTCCACCTCGGAGATGCTGGGCCGCAACATTTCCTCCCATCGGCAGTACTCCATTTCAATGGCAGGGCCGCCACCGGTCCCTGCGGCATGTCGGGCCTCCAGGCTTAACTTTTTTTTCAGTTCAAGTTTACAGTCCCGGTACCGATGTTTGATAGAATCCATATCTCGGTTCCGGCCACCCACTGCATTGACTGCATTCCTGATCTCGTTCCAGAGCCTCCTCCTGTCAGTCGGGGTGGTCTTTTGGTGCTGCAGCATCCTATGCCTGGCCATATAGGCCTCTACGAGGGCCTCCTTCTCCTCCATCGTAAACCTCGCCTCCCTAGTCGCCTTGGCCTTCCCCTGTGACGATGCCCTCTGTTTCCCGGACTGTGAAGCCCTACTCTGACCGCCACTGGGCCCAGCCACTTGGTCATCTTGAACCAAGTGGCTGGGTCCACCCACCGCTTCCACCCCCGCTTCCTGCCCCCCTTCCTGCCCCCCTTCCTGCCCTGTTCCTCTCCCCCTCCCTCTACTCCCCCCTCTACCTGTCCCCTGCCTGGCCTCCATCTCTTCCCTAAACTAAACCCCAAATAATCAAACAAAAAGTGAGTGTGATGAAATTAAAGGGGGTCAAAATAAAGAACTAAAAAGACAAAAAAGGTGCTTAAAGTGTGAGAGGGATGTAAAAAACAAAGAGGGTAAGGAGTATTTAAATAAACGAAAAGAATAAGACTAAAAGGAGGATATGTAAACTAAATGTAACTAGGGGATGGGTATGGGATGGGTATGGGGTATGGGATAAGAGTAAATGGGATGAAAGGGAATGGGACTACAAGGAATGGGGTATGGAGTGTAGTATGAGGGGGTATGGGGTATGGAGTGTATGTAGTGTTATTGATAAGTGTATGTATGTATTGAATGTGTTTGCGTGTAAATGTGTTAAGTGTACAGAAAAATCACTCGCTCGCTAACTCACACTACTTCTAATTCTCACTAACAAACACTCCCACTAACGCTCAATAACTACCACTAACTGACGCTCCCACTAACAACTCTCACTAATAACTCCCACTAACTCACTCACGCTCCCACTAACAGACTCTCTCCCACTCCCACTAACTCCCACTAACTCACTCACTCTCTCACGCTAACACTACCAACTGACTCTCTCACGCTAACACTAACTCACTCTCAAAAATTCTCAAACTCTCTATTCTTAAACCTCCAATCTCCAAAGACCCAACAGCAACACAGTCAAAGAAGCCATGCTTGTGTGGTGCTTATATACCCTGTGTAAATGTTTAATGATGTACCAATTTCAGTTGTAAATTGTGTTCAGGTGTGCTTTATTAGCAATTAATATTAGTGCAATGTGTATTAGTTGTGTGAATTTGCGCATGCTCATTTTGAGTTGGTATTTGTGGAATGTGTAGAATGCGATGATGTCATAGTGGTCGTTTTCTCTAACATTGTCCAATAGTATTCTTTTTAAATGTGATTTTGCGATGGTGTGTTCTTCGTGAAGTGTTGTATATGTATGTTTGTCATAATATATAGTGATATTGAATGCGATTTTGTTTCGAGTGTATGTATATCATTTTTAATCCTTGTTGTTATTTTGCGATTTTCCGCATCTTAAAGTATATGCGTATTCCCCGTATAAAATTTTATTAAAACATCCCCCGCTTGTGAATGTGTAATGCTTGTGTGCTTTGTTGATTGATTGTTGTTGTGACATTTGCGGCGTGTTATTGTTGTGCATGATGTGGTATGCGTCATATGACCGAGCTGTACGTATTCTCGCGATATCGAGTGTTAGGTGAAAAAAGCAATTTTTTGCCTTTCCCATTGATCTCTATGGGAGACTGTCTAACGCGGGCAGTATTACGCGTGTGACATACACGCGTTAGGAGCATTGTTAGATGGTCTTATTTTAACTCTAAATACCGGAGTCAAACAATGACGTGCGTTAGACATAAACACGCGTGGCGTTAACAGCCCTTTTACTGCCGAACTCCAAATCTAGGCCTAAGAAAACAAGAATGTGTACACCAACTAATCATTTTTCTCTCCGCACAATCATTTTCTATTTTAAAATAATAATAACCAATCTTTAAGTGAACCAGTGTTTTCTTTGGAGCCCTAAGCATAGAGTTGTGATAATTATTTAAAGTATGCATAACAAGTGTATAAAAACAGGTAAACTATCCTATTATGGTATCAGTTTTCTCCTTTAAAATAAAAAAGGGTAATAAAATACAGTTGTTATTAAAGTAAGAATGTTTAGAATGGGAGAGAAATGTCATTTTTGTAGACTTGAGTCTTTTAATGATAGCTTTATCCTGCTAGAGGCCTTGCTCTCCACTTATTAACATGCAAACGGAAAAGGTTCTCAGGTAGGGAATCTGTCCACCCATATTTGGGACCAATAATGCAGAGTCAATGATGAAATTTAAAATTGTACAAGCAATCTATTGTGCAGAGACCAGGAGGCCGATTTATCAAATGTCTGTCGGACCTGATCCGACAGTGCGGATCAGGTCCGACAGACATCGCTGATTGTGGAGAGCAGAGAAACACGGCAGAAACACGGGCCCACACGTTCCATTCGGAGCTTGATAAATGGGCCCCCAGGGGCATATTACTGCCTAGGCAAACTGGGCACGGGCCTAGGGCGACAACATTGGAGGGGGTGGCAATTTTTGAAGCCTCTATCTACTTTCAGGGGAAAATAGTAAATACCATGCAGTGCCAACTCTCTGCCTGCCTGCCTGCCCGCAGTATGATGAAAAAATAGTGCCTTTTTAGTAAGTTTGCACGAGTCCTAGACACATTAGGAAGAAAATAAAAATGAAACACTGCATTTTTAATGAGCCGGTATGCACGTAAAATTAGCCCATCCGTCTGAGCACTGAGGCTAGTTAAACTGCTTTAGAACGGTTGATTGATTGTCATTAGCACAGCACCTAAAAATGTGCCCTGATCAGGTGCCACTTGGGGGAAAAAGTTATGCACGCTATGGCTGAGTGAGGACAAGTGCAGCACAGGAAGCAGAGGTACACTTCTCCTGGTCAGCTGAAAACCATGCTTTCTAACTCCCCTGCTGAACGTAGCAGAGAAGAGATCTGGGGGGCTGGGCTTTCAGCGTGGAAAAGCTGACAGCAGACTCCGGAGGTATGTTTATGACTATTACACTGCAGTTCTGCTTGTTTTATGGTCTTTCTCCACAGCATGATTAGATAAGGACGTAGACACAGTAACAGGTACCATGTCTCCAAGGAGCTTCCCTGTATTATTAAAGTGTAAGGAAGGGGAAGCAGATGTGGGACTGTGCACTAGCATTCAGGGTTAAAAAGAATGCTTCAAAAGAAAATAAAATCTATGTTTTTTGTTGTTGTTCTGTAAAAGGAAGAAGCAGGCTATAAATCAGCTAAACACAAACACACACACATATACACATATATATATGGGTGTGAGTGTTTAGCTGAATTATAGCCTGCTTCTTACTTTTACAGAGCAACAACAAAAACATACGCCTAGATTACGAGTTTTGCGTTAACAGGGGTGCGGTGCTAACGAGAGATTTTTTTTTTCACCGCTCCCTTAAGACAAAGCTGGTATTACAGGTTTTTTTTAAACCTGGCGTTAGCCGCAAAATGGTGAGCGTAGAGCAAAATTTAGCTCCAAATCTCACCTGTGCTTACGGTAGTGGTAGGCTGGCTAAACATGCTTGTGCACAATTTACCCATAGGAAACAATGGGTCTGAGCCGGCTGAAAAAAAACCTAACACCTGCAAAAAAGCAGCGTTCAGCTTCTAACGCAGCCCCATTGTTTCCTATGGGGAAAGGAATTTTATGTCTACACGTAACACCCTAACATAAACCCCAAGGCCTCTAGTTATCAAGCCGTCAACCTAAAATACGCTGGAATTCCGCAGCGTATTTGTGGCGAGGCTGATTCACTTAAGTTATCAAGCCCTACACACCGGCAAAAGAAGAATTTAGTGACATAAGTTTCGATCCGCCGGACTCAGTCCGACACAGATCGATTCTTACGTCACTCCAGATGTTCCGCACACAAGTTCGGCACAATCTGACTACTTTTGCTAGTTATCAAAAAACTAGCAGGTACGCTTGGCACTTTTCCGGCCCAGCGTACCTGGTTTTCAATCTGCCGCCCTGGAGGTGGCGGATCCCATAGGAATCAATGGGAGTCTGACCATAGCGAAAGTTCATGTTCGCTGCTGCCCGACATCCCATTGATTCCTATGGGAGCTGTCTACACCTTAAACCATAACATGTACCCCAAGTCTAAACACCCCTAATCTGTCCCCCCCTACACCGCCGCAACTAAATAAAGTTATTACCCCCTAAACCGCCACTCCCGGAGCCCACCGCCACTCTAATAAACTGATTAACCCCTAAACCGCCGCTCCCGAACCCCGCCGCCACTATAATAAATATGTTAACCCCTAAATCGCTGCTCCCGGACCACGCTGCCACCTATATTAAACTTATTAACCCCTAATCTGCCCCCCTACACCGTCGCCACCTATAATAAATTTATTAACCAATATCCTGCCCCCCTATACCGCCGCCACTATAATAAAATTATTAACCCCTAAACCTAAGTCTAACCCTAACCCTAACACCCCCCTAACTTAAATATTAATTAAATACATCTAAATATTATAACTCTTATTAACTAAATTAATCCTATTTAAAACTAAATACTTACCTTTAAAATAAACCCGAATATAGCTACAATATAAATAATAATTATATTGTAGCTATCTTAGGATTTATTTTTATTTTACAGGCAACTTTCAATTTATTTTAACTAGGTACAATAGCTATTAAATAGTTATTAACTATTTAATAGCTACCTAGTTAAAATAAAGAGAACTAACCTAAGTTACAATTACACCTAACACTACACTATACTTAAATAAATTATTCCTATTTATAACTATATACTTACCTGTAAAATAAACCCTAAGATAGCTACAATGTAATTAATATTTACATTGTAGCTATTTTAGGATTTATATTTATTTTACAGGTAACTTTGTATATATTTTAGCTAGTTCAAATAGTTATTAAATAGTTATTAACTATTTAATAACTACCTAGCTAAAATAAATACAAAATTACCTGTAAAATAAATCCTAACCTAAGTTACAATTAAACTTAACACTACACTATCATTAAATTAATTAAATAAATTACCTACAAATAACTAAAATTAAATACAATTAAATAAACTAACTAAAGTACAAAAAATAAAAAAAAATAAGTTACAAACATTTCAAAATATTACAACAATTTTAAGCTACTTACACCTAATCTAAGCCCCCTAATAAAATAACAAAGACCCCAAAATAAAAAAATGTCCTACCCTATTCTACATTAAAAAGTTAACAGCTCTATTACCTTACCAGCCCTGAAAAGGGCCTTTTGCGGGGCATGCCCCAAAGAAAACAGCTCTTTTGCCTGTAAAATAAAAATACAACCCCCCCAACATTAAAACCCACCACCCACACACCCCTACTCTAACCCAAACCCCCCTTAAATAAACCTAACACTACCTCCCTGAAGATCATCCTACCTTTAGCCGTCTTCAGCCAGCCGACCACAGATGGAACAGAAGAGGACATCCGCAGTGGCCGAAGTCTTCATCCAAGGGGTGCTGAAGAAGTCTTCCATCCGATTGAAGTCATCATCCAAGGGGCGCTGAAGAAGTCTTCCATCCAATTGAAGTCATCATCCAGGCGGCGTCTTCAATCTTCATCCATCCGGAGCGGAGCCATCTTCAGACGAGCCAACGCGGAGCCATCCTCTTCTACCAACGGACTAATGACGAATGACGGTTCCTTTAAGTGACGTCATCCAAGATGGCGTCCCTCAAATTCCGATTGGCTGATAGGATTCTATCAGCCAATCGGAATTAAGGTAGGAAAAATCTGATTGGCTGATTGTGTGGGTGTTGGGTTTTAATGTTGGGGGGGTTGTATTTTTATTTTACAGGCAAAAGAGCTGTTTTCTTTGGGGCATGCCTCGCAAAAGGCCCTTTTAAGGGCTGGTAAGGTAATTGAGCTGTTAACTTTTTAATGTAGAATAGGGTAGAGCATTTTTTTTATTTTGGGGGGCTTTGTAATTTTATTAGGGGGCTTAGATTAGGTGTAAGTATCTTAAAATTGTTGTAATATTTTTTAAATGTTTGTAACTTATTTTTTTTTATTTTTTGTAACTTAGTTTTTTTTTTTTTTTTGTACTTTAGTTAGTTTATTTAATTGTATTTAATTGTAGTTATTTGTAGGTAATTTATTTAATTAATTTAATGATAGTGTAGTGTTAGGTTTAATTGTAACTTAGGTTAGGATTTATTTTACAGGTAATTTTGTATTTCTTTTAGCTAGGTAGTTATTAAATAGTTAATAACTATATAATAACTATTCTAACTAGCTAAAATAAATACAAAGTTACAAGTAAAATAAATATAAATCCTAAAATAGCTACAATGTAATTATTAATTACATTGTAGCTATCTTAGGGTTTATTTTACAGGTAAGTATTTAGTTTTAAATAGGAATAATTTATAGTATAGTATAGTGTAGTGTTATGTGTAATTGTAACTTAGGTTAGTTTTTATTTTACAGGTAAATTTATCTTTATTTTAACTAGGTAGCTATTAAATAGTTAATAACTATTTAATAGTTATTGTACTTAGTTAAAATAAATTTAAAGTTGCCTGTAAAATAAAAATAAATCCTAAGAAAGCTACAATATAATTATTATTTATATTGTAGCTATATTAGGGTTTATTTTAAAGGTAAGTATTTAGTTTTAAATAGGATTAATTTAGTTAATAAGAGTTATAATATTTAGATGTATTTAATTAATATTTAAGTTAGGGGGTGTTAGGGTTAGACTTAGGATTAGGGGTTAATAATTTTGTTATAGTGGAGGCGGTATAGGGGGGGCAGGATAGGGGTTAATAAATTTATTATACGTGGCGACGGTGTAGGGGGGGCAGATTAGGGATTAATAAATTTAATATAGGTGGCGGCGGGGTGCGGGAGCGGCGGTTTAGGGGTTAAACAATTTATTTAGTTGCGTCGGGGTCCGGGATCGGCAGGATAGGGGTTAATAAATTTATTATAGGTGGCGACGGTGTATGGGGGGGCAGATTAGGGGTTAATAAGTTTAATATAGGTGGCGGCGGGGTCCGGGAGCGTCGATTTAGGGGTTAAACAATTTATTTAGTTGCGGCGGGGTCCGGGATAGGCAGGATAGGGGTTAATAAATTTATTAAAGGTGGCGGCGGTATAGGGGGGGCAGGATAGGGGTTACTAGGTATAATGTAGGTGGCGGTGGGATCTGGGAGCGGCGGTTTAGGGGTTAATACATTTATTATAGTTGTGGCGGTGTCCGGGAGCGGCAGTTTAGGGGTTAATAACTTTATTTAGTTGCGGGGGGCTCCGGGGGCGCCGGTATAGGGGGTAGAACAGTGTAGTTTAGTGTGGGTGCTTAGTGACAGCTTGTCAATAAAGCTGTCAAAAAGCCGAAGAGCAGTGAGATCGGATGAGTGATACCTATCACAGTCCGCTGCTCATCACCCCGTACTTGGTGCGCGGCTTTTTGACAGCTTTATTGATAACTTTGGAGAGCGTATTCAGGTCCGCGGCGGCGATGTGAGGCGAGCTTAGGCGGGCGTATTGAGGCCAGCGATGGCAGGTAAGTAGACGGGTTGATAACTAGAGGCCCAAGTTTAAACACCCCTAATCTTACACTTATTAACCCCTAATCTGCCGTCCCCGACATCGTCGCCACCTACATTATAATTATTAACCTCTACTCTGCCGCTCCAGACACCGCCGCCACCTACATTATCACTATGAACCCCTAATCTGCTGCCCCCAACATCGCTGAACCCTACATTATATTTATTAACCCCTAATCTGCCCCCCCAACGTCGCCGCAACCTAACAACACTTATAAACCCCTAATCTGCCGCCACCACGTCTCCGCCACTATAATAAAGTTATTAACCCCTAAACCTAAGTCTAACCCTAAGTCTAACCCCCCTAGCTTAAATATAATTTAAATAAAACGAAATAAAATTACTACAATTAAATAAATTATTCCTATTTAAAACTAAATACTTACCTATAAAATAAACCCTAAAATAGCTACAATATAATTAATAGTTACATTGTATCTAGGGTTTATTTTACAGGTAAGAATTTAGTTTTAAATAGGATTAATTTATTTAATTGTAGTAATTTTATTTAGATTATTTTAAATTATATTTTAGTTAGGGGGGGTTAGGTTTATACTTAGGTTTAGGGGTTAATACCTTTAATATAGTAGCGGCAACGTTGGGGGTGGAATAATAGGGGTTAATAAATGTAGGTAGGTGTCGGCGATGTTAGGGACGGCAGATTAGGGGTTAATAAAATTGAACTAGTTTTTGCGAGGCGGGAGTGCGGCGGTTAAGGGGTTAATATATTTATTAAAGTGGCGCCGATGTCCGGTCGGCAGATTAGGGGTTAATATATTTATTAAAGTGTTTCTGATGTGGGGGGGGGCGCCTCGGGTTAGGGGTTAATAAGTAGTTTATGGGTGTTAGTGTACTTTTTAGCACTTTAGTTAAGAGTTTTATGTTACGGCGTTAGCCCATAAAACTCTTAACTACTGACTTTTAAATGCTGTAGGAGTCTGTACAGGAGAGGGTCTACCGCTCACTTCTTCCAAGACTCGTAATACCGGCGTTATGCAAGTCCCATTGAAAAGATAGGATACGCAATTGATGTAAGGGGATTTGCGGTATGCTCGAGTCGCGGAAGAAAAGTGAGCGGTACACCTCTACCTGCCAGACTCGTAATACCAGCGGGCGTTAAAAAGCAGCATTGGGACCTCTCAACGCAGCTTTTTAAAGCTAACGCAAGACTCGTAATCTAGCCGATACATTTTATTTTATTTTGAAGCATTCTTTTTAACCCTAGTCTGAATGCTAGTGCACATGAATCATGTAAATTCATAAAATTATGCATGAATTTACATAAATTCTGCACACAGTTAAAAACTGGATGGTGTGTTTGAGTTTATTTTTTTCTTTTGATAATAGATGTAAGACAAAATTTAAAAGTGTTTTTTTTTTACAAATGTTTATATGAGTTTATTATGGAGTTTAAAATAAATATATATATATACTGTATATATATATACATATATATATATAAGCAGCTCCTTGACTCTGACTACATTGATTATTTCCTCTTCCCTTCTCTCTCTCATCTGTCATGTATCCCCCTCCTCTTCATCCCCTCCTGCTATTTACTTTGGAAATGCAAAAAAAAAAAGTCTAGTTACACAATGCACAAAAAAATATCATGTCTAAAAAAGGCCTAAAACCTGTGTGGGGGTGGGGGGCAGCAAAGTTTTGAGTGCCTAGGGCAGTACAAAAGCTAAATACGCCACTGGCAGAGACCCATCCTCTAATATAACGCAAGTGTAGGTCTTCTCAATCATCTCAGAGGAATGAGTTTGGAATGTTTTAAGTCTGTCACCTTTGAGGAAGGGGAGAGGTTAGGAAGCAGTGGCCTAAAGATTGCTGCTTATTAACTTGCAGTTGCAGGCTCATATGAGCATGTCTGTACTGCAAGTGCTCCCATGTTGTGTCTGTAGTAAATAATTCCCTAGACTAGATTGATAGCCCTATAAATAATAATAATAATAATTGCCTATTTTCACAGAAAATATAGAGTAGATAAAATAACTGGTTTTGGCATTTAAAAAGAAAATCTAAATGACTTCAGTAATTTTAATTGACTAATCCTATAAACTTTTATGTATGAAATTGGAAAAAACTTAAATTTTGGAATTTGTAATTCATGGTAAATGTAGGGGTAACTTCCATCCAGTAAAGGGATATTTAAAATAATGTTGCATGTAATGCTACACTGTCATCTTCTTTGTGGAAAAAGCCAATAATCATTATTATTATTTTTGAGAGGTATTAAATCCATTAATATATTTGGTTATAGTTTAAATACCATAACAAATGTATCATTTAATGACCTTGATTTTTAAAAGATCTCATACCATTAACAGAGGAATAGTAAAGGCAGAGAAAAGGAGAATCTAAGAATAATAAAAATGATTAGAGGTACTTCCTTAGACACAAGAAATGTCACCTTTACTTCCTTGTAGTTTTATTTGCTTTCCAACAACATAGAAAAATAATTTCACTACTTGTATTATGTAAAAATAATGGACTCTGCATAATAGTAACAGTGCAGGGAGCTATAGTCTGCAGGTTGTATGTTTCAAAATGTAGCTGCACAAATAAGTTTCAGCAGTCTTGGAGAGATAGGACTCAATTTATCATAGGATGGACAGAAATGATTCACTACAGCGAATCATGTCTGTCAGACATCGCTGTAATGTATATGTAATGTCGCCCCCTGCTCTTAAGACCATTGCTACTTAACTATAATTTTAGGCGAAACACTGGGGCCCCAAAGCTGCTTTTGCAGCTTGATAAATGAGGATCATAGTATGAGAATAATAGCAGCAGGTATTTCTTTCTCTAGGAGATGCTACATTAACCTATGCCTATCTCTGCTATATGTGGGTTATTGCTAAACAAAATTATTCAAAATAGAGCAAATAGTTGGCATAAATAAAAAAAGAAATAATCCTCCATAGAGTTATTCCCATGAGCAATAAAACCCCTAAATATGGTGATTGGAGCCAGCCAACAAAGGAGAAAGCTGCCTAGTACACAAGCTCCATGGCTGAATTTTCCTGAAAAAGGCAATTTTAATTTATAATTGAAGCCACACTGGTCTAAACACTGGCAGCGAGATACAGAGGCTGTAAAGTACTAGTAGGTACATGGATGATGCTCTACCGCAAAAATCACATCAGCAGATTGGATCTGCCAGGAGATCTGAAGTTGTACAACAGCAACGGTTCTATGAAGAAGACTTCAGCGCAGGGTTACACGCTAGTAACACTCCAGTAAAACAAGCTACAACAAGCTACAGTTAGCTGGGATAATAAACTCCGTGGCCCTTAGCATCACACTGGCCTCTACTACAGATATTATCCACAGTGTGGCCGTGTACATGCTGACAGTAGTTAGGAGCTGGTAATGGAAGATTGCAGTTGAACTGTGAGTACCAAGCAGCTATATACTACACACCACAATTTTAACAAGATACAACATCCTAATGGCATTTCTTAGCCAATATTAATATAATCCACATTAATTTGAATAACAGAGTTTCTAAAATTATGGAAGACTGCTTGATACACATAGTTTTCACACTATTGAGGGAAAGTGCAAGTATACAGCAAGATAGTCAGCACACAAAAGGCTTTCATACATAAATGTTACATTTATGATGGATATATGTTATGGAATTGTTATTGGGACATTTGTTAAAGTGAAGTTAGTTGTACAAGGTACAACATATTCCAGGACTTACAGTTAATGATCAGCTTCAATAAGATTCTGTGCATAATATAATATCAGATGCTGCATTACATGGAGTGAGCTCATTTATGAGCATACATTAGAGGGTATAAGAACACCATAGCAGTGACCAAATGGCTTGTCTTGTGAAACCTATCAGTGGTTTATTAAACAAATGCTTTCTTCAAAACCATTAAATTCTCTATTAAAGGGACATGAAGCCCACATTTTTTCTTTCATGATTTAAAAAGAGCATGCAATTTTAAATAACTTTCTAATTGACTTCTTTTATCTAATTTGCTTAATTGTCTTGATATTTTTTGCTGAAAAGCATATCTAGATAGGCTCAGTAGCTGCTGATTGGTGGCTGCACATAGATGCCTCATATGATTGGCTCACACATGTACATTGCTATTTCTTCAACGAAGGATATCTTAAAAATGAAGCAAATTAGATAATAGAAGTAAATTGGAAAGTTGTTTAAAATTGTATTCTCTACCTGAATTATGAAAGAAAAAGTTTGGCTTTAGTGTCCCTTTAATGATGATGAACATACACCCTCATCTCAAAGGAGGGTAGATATAGAGGATTCCATTCCATCTCAAGAGAAAAATAGCTGACCAGTTACTAAAGCATGTCTTAATTTTCTTCCCACAAAAAAAGATATCTTCTCTCTCAGGTAGGCCAACATTTTTTTGCAGTTCTTGGACATAAAGTACTTCAGCTGGAGGAAGGAACAGAAAATATTACTTCTGACAGAAATCCTGACACAGTAGGTCCAGCAACACAAAGTGATTTGTCAACTTCAGAGCCAGGTTGGAGACCTGGATAATAGGGGCAGAAGATAAATTTTGAGGATAAGGGGAATATCTGAGAAAGTGCCCCCACCCAACTAAATTCTCACTTGCAAACCCTATTTTTTCTATTGCTTGACACTTCAGATGGAGAGATGATTGCCCTAGATAAGGCCCACAGAACACTGAGATTATGTCCCCCAGATACAGCTCCACCAAGAGACATTGTCATAAGCATAGTGACAACGAAGGAATCATCAAGCTGCTTAAATCCTATTGGCTGATTTGAACAGCCAATAGGATCTAAGCAGCTCTCATTCCTATCGGCTGAAATTTTTAGCCAATAGGAATGCAACGGTACCCCAATATAAAAGGGGTACTTTGCATTGAATCCTCAGTTTGCGGTGGACAATCACATGAAGAGGACCTCCGCCTCCACTGACCGATCGGCCTACGCAGGGATGAAGATAGAATATGCCGGTCCCGCAATGGATGAATATGGAGTCCCCTGGATGAAGATACTTTGCCGCTGGGATGAAGATCTTTTGCCGGACTTCAGCAACCATGTGTACCGATTTTGGAGTTAGTGTTAGGTTTTGGTGTTTTTGGGGTGTTTTTTTTTTTTAAATTAGGGCTTTTTATTTTTAATGTGCTGAAAAAGAGCTGAATGCCATTTTTTTAAGGGCAATGCCCATACAAATGCCCTTTTCGGGGAATGGGTAGATTAGGTTTTTTTAAATGATAGGATTTTTTTATTTTGTGGGGTTGGGGGTTTGTAATGTTAGGGGGTGTTTGTTTTATTATTTTTGCAAAAGAGCTGTTAACTTTAGATCAATGCCCTACAAAAGGCCCTTTTTAAGGGCTATTGGTAGTTTATTATAGATTAGGTTTTTTTTGTTGTTGTTTTTTTTTTGTTTTTAAATGGTGTATTAGATTAGGAATAATTTTTACTATTTTGGATATTTTTTTTTTTTATAGATTAGGGCTTTTTTATTTTAATGGGCTGAAAAAAAGCTAAATGCCCTTTTAAGGGCAATGCCCATACAAATGCCCTTTTCAGGGCAATGGATAGATTAGGGTTTTTTATTTTGTGGGTTGGGGGGGTGGGGTTTTCTAATGTTAGGGGGTGTTTGTTTTATCATTTATCCTTATCCTTTTAAGTAGTTTATTATAGATTTGGGGCGAGATTACATATACGGCGCAGGCTTCAGCTCAACAGCTGAAACCTGCGCTGCCCGTAATTAACCCCTAATCCGCCAAACCCCCACAAAGCAAGTATCCTAATTAACCAATTAACCCCTAAAACACAAAACCCCCACAACGCAAATAACTAACTTAATTACTATGCTCCCTAACCTAACACCCACTAAATTAACCACAAATTACATAAAAACATAATTTATGCTTACCTGATAAATTTATTTCTCTTGTGGTGTATCCAGTCCACGGATTATCCATTACTTGTGGGATATTCTCCTTCCCAACAGGAAGTTGCAAGAGGATCACCCACAGCAGAGCTGCTATATAGCTCCTCCTCTAACTGCCATATCCAGTCATTCGACCGAAACAAGTCGAGAAAGGAGAAACCATAGGGTGCAGTGGTGACTGTAGTTTAAATTAAAATTTTGACCTGCCTTAAAAAGACAGGGCGGGCCGTGGACTGGATACACCACAAGAGAAATAAATTTATCAGGTAAGCATAAATTATGTTTTCTCTTGTAAGGTGTATCCAGTCCACGGATCATCCATTACTTGTGGGATACCAATACCAAAGCTAAAGTACACAGATGAAGGGAGGGACAAGGCAGGCTTAGATGGAAGGAACCACTGCCTGTAGAACCTTTCTCCCAAAAATAGCCTCCGAAGAAGCAAAAGTATCAAATTTGTTACATTTTGAAAAGGTATGAAGCGAAGACCAAGTCGCCGCCTTGCAAATCTGTTCAACAGAAGCCTCATTTTTAAAGGCCCAGGTGGAAGATACAGCTCTAGTAGAATGAGCTGTAATCCTTTCAGGGGGCTGCTGTCCAGCAGTCTCATAGGCTAAGCGTATTACGCTCCGAAGCCAAAAAGAAAGAGAGGTTGCCAAAGCTTTTTGACCTCTCCTCTGTCCAGAGTAAACAACAAACAGTGTAGATGTTTGGCGAAAATCTTTAGTAGCTTGTAAGTAAAACTTTAAAGCACGGACCACGTCCAGATTATGTAAAAGGCGTTCCTTCTTTGAAGAAGGATTAGGACACAATGATGGAACAACAATCTCTTGATTGATATTCTTGTTAGAAACTACCTTAGGTAAAAACCCAGGTTTGTACGCAGAACTACTTTATCTGAATGGAAAATCAGATAAGGAGAATCACATTGTAAGGCAGATAACTCAGAGACTCTCAGAGCTGAGGAAATAGCCATCAAAAACAGAACTTTCCAAGATAAAAGTTTGATATCAATGGAATGAAGGGGTTCAAACGGAACCCCTTGAAGAACTTTAAGAACCAAGTTTAAGCTCCCTGGGGGAGCAACAGGTTTAAACACAGGCTTAATTCTAACCAAAGCCTGACAAAAAGCTTGAACGTCTGGAACTTCTGCCAGACGCTTGTGCAAAAGAATAGACAGAGCAGAAATCTGTCCCTTCAAAGAACTAGCTGATAATCCTTTTTCCAAACCCTCTTGGAGAAAGGACAATATCCTAGGAATCCTAACCTTACTCCATGAGTAATTCTTGGATTCACACCAAAAAAGGTATTTACGCCATATCTTATGGTAGATTTTCCTAGTGACAGGCTTCGTGCCTGTATAAGGGTATCAATGACTGACTCGGAGAAGCCACACTTTGATAAAATCAAGCGTTCAATCTCCATGCAGTCAGTCTCAGAGAAATTAGATTTGGATGATTGAAAGGACCTTGTAGTAGAAGGTCTTGTCTCAGAGGCAGGGTCCATGGTGGAAAGGATGACATGTCCACTAGGTCTGCATACCAGGTCCTGCGTGGCCACGCAGGCACTATCAAGATCACTGATGCTCTCTCCTGTTTGATTTTGGCAATCAGTCGAGGGAGCAGAGGAAACGGTGGAAACACATAAGCCAGGTTGAAGAACCAAGGCGCTGCTAGAAACAATTGAGCAAACACCTCCGGATGGAGTTCCCACTCCCCCGGATGAAAAGTCTGACGACTTAGAAAATCCGCCTCCCAGTTCTCTACACCTGGGATATGGATTGCTGATAGGTGGCAAGAGTGAGTCTCTGCCCCGTGAATTATCTTGGAGACTTCTAACATCGCTAGGGAACTCCTGGTTCCCCCTTGATGGTTGATGTAAGCCACAGTCGTGATGTTGTCCAACTGAAATCTGATGAACCTCAGGGTTGCTAACTGAGGCCAAGCTAGAAGAGCATTGAATATTGCTCTTAACTCCAGAATATTTATTGGGAGGAGTTTCTCCTCCTGAGTCCACGATCCCTGAGCCTTCAGGGAATTCCAGACTGCACCCCAACCTAGAAGGCTGGCATCTATTGTTACAATTGTCCAATCTGGCCTGCGAAAGGTCATACCTTTGGACAGATGGACCCGAGATAGCCACCAGAGAAGAGAATCTCTGGTCTCTTGATCCTGATTTAGCAGAGGGGACAAATCTGTGTAATCCCCATTCCACTGACTGAGCATGCATAGTTGCAGCGGTCTGAGATGTAGGCGAGCAAATGGCACTATGTCCATCGCCGCTACCATCAAGCTTCCATACACTGAGCCACCGAAGGGTGCGGAATAGAATGAAGAACACGGCAAGATTTTAGAAGCTTTGATAACCTGGATTCTGTCAGGTAAATCTTCATTTTTACAGAATCTATCAGAGTCCCTAGGAAGGAGACTCTTGTGAGTGGGGATAGAGAACTCTTTTCCTCGTTCACCTTCCACCCATGTGACCTGAGAAATGCCAGAACTATGTCCGTATGTGACTTGGCAATCTGAAAGCTTGACGCCTGTATCAGGATGTCGTCCAGATAAGGGGCCACTGATATACCTTGCGGTCTTAGGACTGCCAGAAGCGATCCCAGAACCTTTGTAAAGATTCTTGGAGCTGTAGCAAACCCGAAGGGAAGAGCCACAAATTGGTAATGCCTGTCCAGAAAGGCAAACCTTAGGAACCGATGATGATCTTTGTGAATCGGTATGTGAAGGTAAGCATCCTTCAAATCCACTGTGGTCATGTACTGACCCTCCTGGATCATAGGTAGGGTGGTCCGAATAGTTTCCATTTTGAACGATGGAACTCTGAGGAATTTGTTTAAGATCTTTAGATCCAAAATGGGTCTGAAGGTTCCCTCTTTTTTGGGAACCACAAACAGATTTGAATAAAAACCCTGTCCCTGTTCCGTCAGTAGAACTGGACAGATCACTCCCATAACTAGGAGGTCTTGCACACAGCGTAAGAATGCCTCTTTCTTTGGTTTACAGATAATCTCGAAAGATGAAATCTCCCTTGAGGAGGGGAAGCTTTGAAGTCCAGAAGATATCCCTGAGATATGATCTCCAACGCCCAGGGATCCTGAACATCTCTTGCCCATGCCTGGGCGAAGAGAGAAAGTCTGCCCCCTACTAGATCTGTTACCGGATAGGGGGCCGTTCCTTCATGCTGTCTTAGAGGCAGCAGCAGGCTTTCTGGCCTGCTTGCCTTTGTTCCAGGACTGGTTAGGTTTCCAGCCCGGCTTGGATTGAGCAAAAGTTCCCTCTTGTTTTGTAGCAGAGGAAGTTGATGCTGCACCTGCCTTGAAGTTTCGAAATGCACGAAAATTAGACTGTTTGGCCTTTGTAAGGGTATGACCCTTACCTCCAGTAATGTCAGCAATAATTTCCTTCAAACCAGGCCCGAATAGGGAATGTTAAGTAATTTAGACTTTGAAGTCACGTCAGCTGACCTAGATTTAAGCCATAGCGCCCTACGTGCCTGGATGGCGAATCCAAAATTCTTAGCCGTTAGTTTAGTCAAATGAACAATGGCATCAGAAACAAAAGAATTAGCTAGCTTAAGTGTTCTAAGCTTGTCAAGTATTTCAGTCAATGGAGTAGCTGTCTGAAAGGCCTCTTCCAGAGACTCAAACTAGAACGCCGCAGCAGCAGTGACAGGCGCAATGCATGCAAGGGGCTGCAGGATAAAACCTTGTTGAATAAACATTTCGCTAAAATTTGAAATAACAGTGAAAAAAGGCAGTTAAACTAACAAAATTTTTACAGTGTATGTAACAAGTTAGCAGAGCATTGCACCCACTTGCAAATGGATGATTAACCCCTTAATACAAAAAAAAACGGATTAACAAATTGAAAAAAAAAACGTTTTCTTTTTTTTTTTTTAAACAGTCACAACAACTGCCACAGCTTCACTGTGGCTTTACCTTGCTCAATATATGACTTTTGAAGCCTTTTGAGCCCTTCAGAGATGTCCTAAAGCATGCAGGGGACTGCTGAGGGAAGCTGAATGTCTCTGTCTGTAATTTTAACTAGGCCCTCCCACTCATATTACAACAGTGGAAAGCCTCTGGAAACTGTTTCTAGGCAAAAATCAAGCCAGCCATGTGGAAAAAACTAGGCCCCAATAAGTTTTATCACCAAAGCATATATAAAAATGATTAAACATGCCAGCAAACGTTTTATATTGCACATTAATCAGAGTATATACCTCTGATAGCAAGCCTGATAATAGTCGCTATTAAATCACTGTATTTAGGCTTAACTTACATTAATCCGGTATCAGCAGCTTTTTTCTAGCAAATTCCATCCCTAGAAAAACTTAAACTGCACATACCTTATTGCAGGATAACCTGCACGCCATTCTCCCTCTGAAGTTACCTCACTCCTCAGACATATGTGAGAACAGCAGTGAATCTTAGTTACTTCTGCTAAGATCATAGAAAAACACAGGCAGATTCTTCTTCTAAATGCTGCCTGAGATAAAATAGTACAACTCCGGTACCATTTAAAAACAATAAACTTTTGATTGAAGAAAAAACTAACTATATTACACCACTTTCCTCTTACTACCTCCAGCTATGTTGAGAGCTTGCATGAGAATGACTGGATATGGCAGTTAGGGGAGGAGCTATATAGCAGCTCTGCTGTGGGTGATCCTCTTGCAACTTCCTGTTGGGAAGGAGAATATCCCACAAGTAATGGATGATCCGTGGACTGGATACACCTTACAAGAGAAATAATAAAATACTAAATTATAATTAAAATAAAAAATCCTAACAGTACTTAGAAAAATAAACCTAAGATTAAATAAAATTAAAATTAAAAAAATTAAAATAAATTAATCTAAAATTACCAACAATAAAAAGTCTAACATTACATAAAATAATAAACAAAATTATCCAAAATAAAAAAATTAAACCTAAACTCTATGAAAATAAAAAAGTCCCCCCAAAATAAAAACACAATCTAATCTAATGCTAAACTACCAATAGCCCTTCCCTTTAAAGGGCTTTTTGTAGGGCATTGCCCTAAGTTAAACAGCTCTTATTCATTTAAAAACATTCCTAAGTCCCCCCAACAGTAAAAACCACCACCCACCAAACTCCCCAAAATAAATAACACTAAAAAAACGAAACTATCCATTGCCCCTAAAGGGGCATTTTTAAAAGGGCATTCAGCTCTTTTAAGAGTGCCCAATAAATCCCTAATCTTTAAGAAAAAAAAAAAAAAAGCCTTAGTCTTACCCCCAAATAGGTACTCACCGTTCCTGAAGTCCGGCAGAGAAGGTCCTGTTCCAGGTGGTGAAGTCTTCTTCCAAACGGCCATCTTTTTCGAAGTGGTCACCACTTCCTTCTCCATCCAGGACCGAGCCGGCACAGAGCGGAGATGAGCACGGAGCAAGACCGGCGACCGAATAGCCATAGAGCATCAAACATTTTCTGTAAGTCTTCACAAGGTTGTCACACACTGCTGCTGGTATGTTGGTCCACTCCTGCATGCAGATCTCCTCTAGAGCAGTGATGTTTTGGGGCTGTCGCTGGGCAACACGGACTTTCAACTCCCTCCAAAGGTTTTCTATGGGGTTGAGATCTGGAGACTGGGTAGGCTATTTCAGGACCTTGAAATGCTTTTGACGAATCCACTTCTTCGTTGCCCAGGCGGTGTGTTTGGGATCATTGTCATGCTGAAAGACCCAGCCACGTTTCATCTTCAATGCCCTTGCTGATGGAAGGAGGTTTGCACTCAAAATCTCACAATACATGGCCCCATTCATTCTTTCATGTACACGGATCAGTCTTCCTGTTCCCTTTGCAGAGAAGCAGCCCCAAAGCATGATGTTGCCATCCCCATGCATCACAGTAGGTATAGTGTTCTTTGGTTGCAACTCAGCATTTTCTCTCCTCCAAACACGACGAGTTGTGTTTCTACTAAACAGTTCTACTTTGTCAAGGTATATGTAAAGGTTAATACATATATATATATATATATATATATATATATATATATATATATATATATATATATATATATTATATATTTGACTAATCAATTCCAAATGATTAATTCAGAAAAATTTACTTGAAACCCATAGTCAGTCCTCCCCCACTTCTTTCAATTACACAGGACACTCATAGAAGTCATTTCAAAAGAGACATTTCTAGCTAGGGTGTGAAAATGAAGTCCATATCAGATTTTCTTCTGACACTAAAGCATTTGGCCATAAACCCCTCTCTCGCTCATCAAAAGACAGTTGGCCTAGTTAATCTCAGATGTCATTTCAAAGAAAGACAAATTGTTTCAAAAGAAATGGCCATATTTATTTTGTATATCATAAAACTTGGATCAAACATGAAGTTTCCCTTTCTTTATTAACAGAACATCTGAGAGCCAGAGTGTCAGATAAATGACCCCATACAGGGATACACAGACAGAATGTCTGGAATTTTTATTTTAGGCCTAATGAGATTTGTGGGGAGGAGCAGTGTTGGTTGAAAAAATGACTGTTCACAGCCATGTGTAAATTGTCCCCTGTGAAGCTTCCATGTGAAGAAAACAGACAAATTAGCATTTACAATCCCTGTATAGCATAAATAAAAATATATTATTCTTGAAAAAGGAATGATGCAAATTTTTCATGTGTGTGTTTGAAATAATTCAAATAACCCATTTATGTATACATATATATATATATATATATATATATATATATATGTTGAAATGGGACATATTATATTAAAGGGGTAATTGCTGCATTGAATATATATATATGGAAAATTCTGTAATAGATTGAATGGAAATTGTAATAATGTTTGATATATACATATATATATATATATATATATATATATATATATATATATATATATATACATGTTTTTCTGTATATATCTCTTAGAATTGGTTTTAATTATAAGCAAATAAGAATTTGTTCCAGTTTAAATAAATAGACATTTAAGTAACTTTTTAATTCACATTAAGAATATAGGTATTTTTAGTGTCCTAATTAGAATTGTATTAGAATCAATTACAGCTAAATAGCTAAGTATATATATATATATATATATATACAGGGAGTGCAGAATTATTAGGCAAGTTGTATTTTTGAGGAATAATTTTATTATTGAACAACAACCATGTTCTCAATGAACCCAAAAAACTGATTAATATCAAAGCTGAATATTTTTGGAAGTAGTTTTTAGTTTGTTTTTAGTTTTAGCTATTTTAGGGGGATATCTGTGTGTGCAGGTGACTATTACTGTGCATAATTATTAGGCAACTTAACAAAAAACAAATATATACCCATTTCAATTATTTATTTTTACCAGTGAAACCAATATAACATCTCAACATTCACAAATATACATTTCTGACATTCAAAAACAAAACAAAAACAAATCAGTGACCAATATAGCCACCTTTCTTTGCAAGGACACTCAAAAGCCTGCCATCCATGGATTCTGTCAGTGTTTTGATCTGTTCACCATCAACATTGCGTGCAGCAGCAACCACAGCCTCCCAGACACTGTTCAGAGAGGTGTACTGTTTTCCCTCCTTGTAAATCTCACATTTGATGATGGACCACAGGTTCTCAATGGGGTTCAGATCAGGTGAACAAGGAGGCCATGTCATTAGATTTTCTTCTTTTATACCCTTTCTTGCCAGCCACGCTGTGGAGTACTTGGACGCGTGTGATGGAGCATTGTCCTGCATGAAAATCATGTTTTTCTTGAAGGATGCAGACTTCTTCCTGTACCACTGCTTGAAGAAGGTGTCTTCCAGAAACTGGCAGTAGGACTGGGAGTTGAGCTTGACTCCATCCTCAACCCGAAAAGGCCCCACAAGCTCATCTTTGATGATACCAGCCCAAACCAGTACTCCACCTCCACCTTGCTGGCGTCTGAGTCGGACTGGAGCTCTCTGCCTTTTACCAATCCAGCCACGGGCCCATCCATCTGGCCCATCAAGACTCACTCTCATTTCATCAGTCCATAAAACCTTAGAAAAATCAGTCTTGAGATATTTCTTGGCCCAGTCTTGACGTTTCAGCTTGTGTGTCTTGTTCAGTGGTGGTCGTCTTTCAGCCTTTCTTACCTTGGCCATGTCTCTGAGTATTGCACACCTTGTGCTTTTGGGCACTCCAGGGATGTTGCAGCTCTGAAATATGGCCAAACTGGTGGCAAGTGGCATCTTGGCAGCTGCACGCTTGACTTTTCTCAGTTCATGGGCAGTTATTTTGCGCCTTGGTTTTTCCACACGCTTCTTGCGACCCTGTTGACTATTTTGAATGAAACGCTTGATTGTTCGATGATCACGCTTCAGAAGCTTTGCAATTTTAAGAGTGCTGCATCCCTCTGCAAGATATCTCACTATTTTTGACTTTTCTGAGCCTGTCAAGTCCTTCTTTTGACCCATTTTGCCAAAGGAAACGAAGTTGCCTAATAATTATGCACACCTGATATAGGGTGTTGATGTCATTAGACCACACCCCTTCTCATTACAGAGATGCACATCACCTAATATGCTTAATTGGTAGTAGGCTTTCGAGCCTATACAGCTTGGAGTAAGACAACATGCATAAAGAGGATGATGTGGTCAAAATACTCATTTGCCTAATAATTCTGCACTCCCTGTATATATATATATATATATATATATATATATATTGTCCTATTGTTTACTAAGCACTGTTAAAAATTGTATCAGTCTAAATGTTCAGTGGTTTATACTTTAATCTCATTGTGTTAATTGAATGAAAGGCTGCTGTGAGTAAGGCTAATTTTAAGGGTAAACTTGTATGAACTCTGCATAGCATATTTTAAATAGTTTTTAAACGCATATAATATTGATTCATGTTCTGGTATTACAAATATATTTCAATGTGTTCATAGATATTTACTAATAAAAAGAATTCTGGTATTTATATTAATTGTATGGTTTCTAGTAGATGCATATTGATTGAGGGTTTATTTTTAAAGGATAATTATTAAATATATTGTATTATAACCCTGCCATAGACTGACATATTATTTGGAAAGCACTACTGAGATTCTTATAAATATACTGACAACTTTGGTTTCATCTGACCATATGACATTCTCCCAATCCGCTTCTGGATCATCCAAATGCTCTCTAGCATAATTCAGATGGGCCCGGACATGTACTGGCTTAAGCAGGGAGACGCGTCTGGCACTGCAGGATCTGAGTCCCTGGCGGCATAGTGTGTTACTGATGGTAGCCTTTGTTACGTTGGTCCCAGCTCTCTGCAGGTCATTCACTAGATCCCCCCGTATGGTTCTGGGATGTTTGCTCACCATTCTTGTGATCATTTTGACCCCACGGGGTGAGATCTTGCGTGAAGCCCCAGATCGAGGGAGATTATCAGTGGTCTTGTATGTCTTCCATTTTCTAATTATTGCTCCCACAGTTGATTTCTTCACACCAAGCTGCTTGCCTATTGCAGATCCAATCTTCCCAGCCTGGTGCAGGTCTACAATTTTGTTTCTGGTGTCCTTCAACAGCTCTTTGGTCTTCACCATAGTGAAGTTTGGAGTGTGACTGTTTGAGGTTGTGGACAGGTGTCTTTTATACTGATAACAAGTTCAAACAGGTGCCATTAATGCAGGTAATGAGTGGAGGACAGAGGAGCCTCTTAAAGAAGAAGATACAGGTCTGTGAGAGCCAGAAATCTTGCTTGATTGTAGGTGACCAAATACTTATTTTCCACCATAATATGCAAATAAATGATTTCCAAATCAGACAATGTGGTTGTCTGGATTTGTTTCCACATTTTGTCTCTCATAGTTGAGGTATAAAAGGATGAAAATTACAGGCCTCTCTCATCTTCTTAAGTGGGAGAACTTGCACAATTGGTGGCTGACTAAATACTTTTTTGCCCCACTGTATATGCCCCACTGTATATAGATAAATGATATATATGATAGTAGTGTGGGAATGTGAAAAGAGTGATGTAAAAAGAATCTGTAATATTAGGGCAATGAATAATCATTCAGATACATAACTAGTTATGAGTGACATAATCATATTGATAGATGTCAAAAGAACATATAAAGAGAATCTATCAATCCGGATAACAATATAGGTGAACAAGTGTCCAAGTTAGAAGGCAGCCAAATCCATAGTTGAGAAAAGAGGGGGATATAGTTTTCAGCTTGAATATCCAATACATTGCCCTCTGTCTCAATCTATTATACTGATTATAGATATTGGATCTCTCTATCAATTCAATTGGACAGATGAAGAAGATATTTAAATCACTATTATGGACAGTATGGCAGTGTCTAGGAATGCTATGGTTTTTAAAGTTCTTTCCTACAAACTGGATCCCACATATCTGACAGGTCAACACATAAATTACATATGTAATGTTAGGTGATGGGAAATCATATATTTTTTTACCAGTTGAGTTTGATTGAAATTCTTTGCAATCTGGTCTATTGTATTTACAAAAATTACAGTTTTTAAGATGGCATTTACTGTATATACCTTTCTGGAAAGGACTAGTGTTTTGTTTTTCATTTCCTATGGTTTTGGTTCCACTATTCTTATTATCATTTACTACCACTTCACTAGAAGCCAAGTGGTTTTTAAGTGTTGGGGCACGTCTGAAAACACATTTAGGTTTTTTATCCAAACTTTTCCCCAAAATTGGGTCCTTAAGTAAAATACCCCAGTGTTAATTTAAAATTATTTTTATTTTATTATGGTTCACATTATATTGAGTAATGAACATTGGGCACTTCTGGTTTAGATCACTTGTCATTATTATCATTATTATTTTAAATACATCTGTTTGTCTTCTCTTTTGCACTTGAATATCCTACTTCAATAATGTGTATAGGGTAACCTTTTTCCAGAAACCAGTCTTTAAAAACTATGCTATGTGTCTAAAAATCTGCCAAATTACTCCAATTTCTAAGTATTATTTGGAATTTTCCATAAGTGACATTAATTTTCCAGGGAAAATAATGATTGCTTCTATAATCTAGATAACTGTTACAGTCAACAGTCTTAAAGTGAGTAGTTGATTTGATCAATTTCTCCTCTGAGAAGGAAAGGCACAAATCCAAAAAGACTATGGATTCCTTTTGTATATTATTAGAGAAAGTAAGTCCCATATTGTTAGAATTAATATGTTCAATAAAAGCAAGGGCTGAAGATCTAGCTCCCTTCCAAAGGAACAATAGGTCATCTATGTATCTGCCATAGGCCACAGTCGCCGCAAAGTCCTTGTTGTAAATATATTTATGTTCGAACTTGCCCATATACAAGTTAGTGAAACTTGGTGCGACCTGGTCCCCATGACTGTGCCTCTGGTTTGAAGATAGAATTTGTCTTAAAACATAAAATAATTATGCTCCAGGATAAAAGCTATTAGTTGAAGAATGAATTGTTTTTGTACTTCAGGTAAGTATATATCACTTTCCAAATACTCCTGAATCGCTAATACACCTGAAGCATGTGGAATAATAGAGTATAAAGCATGTACGTCACACACATGATCCACAAGTAGTTATCTTCTGTAATACTTTTTACCTATGCTGCATTGGACACCATTAATTCCTGTGTGGAGCTTCTTCTGCTTTGCTGCCTTACTATTTAGGAATTTGATTCTTTAGAACCTGTGGAAACCTGCATCCAGCATTAATAGGAAAAGAGAATTTCCAATGGCACTACTTGTGCATAATAGACCTGTCTATCCTTAATTTGGCCCACTGATACGGCTTGGCATGGGTGCTAAGTGTATAAATTCTAATACTTGCTAGGAGAGAAAAAGAATACACATTGAAAGCACTCCCAGGTCAATTGCATAAAATTCATGTATTCAACTTGAATGTAATTCCACTAAGGAATTGGGGAGACAAGAAAATTAACTATAGTTAAAATATAACTTTTATTGGGGTCAAAAAATAAAATAGGAAAAATATTAAAAACACACTTAAGTACCGAAAGTAGTATACTGAGGTGGAGTGGTAAACTACTGATCAATTATAATATGCCAAAACAATATCTCTGTCTAAAATATCGCAATTGTCAAGTGAATACATAAGGGTTAAATCTAGGTACGAAAATGAATAAGTTATGATCAAAGAAACCACTTAATGTATCCAGTAACTATGCAGGTGACAGAGTGGAGTGAGTAGGATGTCACTGTTGTTTGAGACGTTCAATGTGATAGGTAATAATATTGTACCAAATCTAGAGAAAAGGAGTGAAATAAGGATGCAGACCTTATAGTATTAGTGAATATCAGAACAATGAATATAACCAGAAGTGTGACACAAAATATTTGTTTGGTTAAGGACCAAATCGAATACTCCACTAAAATGTTCAACAACTGGATTATTATGCTTGCTAGTAAAGGATATAAGTGATATTAAAGATGCTCAAGTTGCTAGGTAAAATAAGAACATGCAACTAAGTTAGTAACAGATTCAATCACTGGTAAATTACCATAGTGCTGAAAATACTTAGGTATGCTTATTGTACACTGCTAAGAGTATCGAGCACTGTTATCCTGTGTTAAGCTCCTTAAAAGCGGAGTCTCCACAGTAACTAAGTACTATATATTATCCTGTAATGTGCTCACTAAGAGTGGGGTATTAGCAGTACTGAGCACTATATTAATATTACTAGCAAACCGGGCTCATAAATGCCACAAAGATAAATGATGGAGTTTACTATATAATGATAGAGCTGACTGTAGTAATATTAGTAATTTGCTCAAGTGATATTAGGTGAAGATAAGTTCAATAGGCATACCACCTGAGTGGCAGCGCTAATTATATAAAATTCATATCGACTTAGTAACTTGCGGTGGAGTTAAGGTTAGCTATACTTTTCAAGTTACTGATATATATGCCGGTACTTATTAAATATTTAAGACAAAATAATATTCGTGCGGCTTGAGTAAACTTCTAATATTCAATTGCTGTGAATGTATCTATGTGACTACTGATACATATTGGAGTGTGTCATAGCATTAGAGTTGTATTTTATCAGCAGCATACACACCCTTTATTAAGGTATAGGACTACAACAGATGCCTCTGCATTGTCAGTATGTAGAGCGTTAACTATCTTATAACCCGAACACACCGTTCATCGGGTGTAATTGTATCCAAGCTAAAAGCAGGATATAGTTTGATGTTGTATATACTTAAAAGATCATATAGAGAATACAATTAAGAGTGGTTCGTGTCTCACTAGCTCTGCTAATAGAAGATATGCATTAGGCTGTACAAACCAATAGAACAAATGCTATTGGTTACAGGTGTTGCAACGTCACAGTCACATTTGCGTGTGTATTTGTTATTCACATTAGCATCTCAGTTGTATCGCCAATGCACATACGTTAGAGGTTATAGCTGTCCTGAACAGTAGTTTGGCTGCATAAAATGCACTTAGTAAACGGTGCTGTGTACTTGCGGTCTATACACTGCAGCAGTGCTCGCTCTCACTAGATTAGTGTTAGGTAAATCGAATATGGAATTTCGTTTATGTCTCAAAATAAAACACATTCATTCACTCACATTCACCACGTTATAATGGTAAGGCATATGGTATTAATAACATTGAGATACCACTTAGAGAGTATTCACTTATAGGATAAATAAATGCTTAGTAAGCATAAAAGTAATACGATAGTTGACTACAGTAAATTTCGTAAGCTTAAGGCTTGCTAAAAACACAGGAGCTCCTAGGACTCCTCACCATTGCCCTAACGTCCCTAACATGTTTCGCCACATTGCATGGCTTTTTCAAAGGTGAACGCGCTGCACTATAGTCGGCTATTTAAGGCTGTTAGATGTTACATCCCCAAAATATGTGTATATGCCTTCTGACCTATCAATGACAAGTATGGTATTGGTGTCATAGTGGGGGGGTGGGTATTGACATGATTGCATCACAGACAGTTAACTGTTTCATGGCTGTGGAACTGCCCAGTATTGATATTTGAAGCAAACGGATCCCCCTTGATGATTAGGACTAAATGTTGATAATAGTAACGTGACTAGAACAGACTGTTATACATGTCAGTGTCAGTGAAGCAAATACCAATGTGATACAATTTGTATACTACTATACGTGTTACTATTAAAACTACAGACATGTATGCTTGCTGACTTACATGAAATCGTCAATACACATAATTATTGTGTTAATGTTAATGTACTATGAATGCTTCCAAGTGTTTATTCCTCTATCTAGGAATAGATTAACACAAAATCAAGGTTTCTTCCGTATTAGGTAATATTTAAATCTATATGAGCGGTTAGTTGTAAAAATTATTACCTTGGGTAATTTATAGCAGCAACTTATACTGTATCAAAAATTGACGGAAGTGTACATGTTACATGATGGTGATGATAATTATGTGACTGCGAAATTTGAAACTCGATAGAAACGGGAATGTGATACTCATGTGATGAATATGTCAGGTTATGTGTCCTAGATCAAAAGTGAAGTGCTATTGATGGAAAACAAAAGCAAAAACGTGCATTGACTAACTAAAATGTAAACATGTGCATCAGCTGATCAATAGTGTGCTGGCGTTGACTTGATGTTGAAAATAAAGAACAAACTATATGTATTTAAAATAACTGAGCTACTGTGGTGCAATGTAAGAATAAGGACAATTATGTAAACTCTTATAAATATTGTGTGAGAGATCAGTGCTAACTGATTCGTGTTCAATGTTAAGATAGTGAATTTGAAATAAAATTTATATAATGTGTTGGAAATCAGTGATAACTGATTAATAGGCAGTGTATAAAGAGTGAAAGAATATTCTTAAGTGAAACTTATATAGTGTGAGCTGGATATGTGAATTGAGAAATTTAGACCCACATGTCCAGGGGTGTTGGTGTAGGGGTAAAGTTTGGTGTATTTAGATCCAAAATAAGGTGGCGCAAATTAATGCAGTTCTGTCTTTAGTGGTGTGAATGTAAATGTTGTCTCACTGTGGGTCCAATAATATTCTCTCTACACAAGTGTACAATAGTGTGTGAAAAGGTGCGTGAAAAAAGAGTGTAAAAAAGGAGATATAATCCCTCTGTGACGATAAAAATAAAATCTCTAAACTAGAGTTCCACAATTAAACAAGAAGTTTATTCAATAGAGGACTTTAAAATATGTATATATCAATATGGCGGTCTATTCACATATAAACATTCTGTATAATATACAATCCTAAAACACCGGTGTTGTTTCATATACTAAAAACAGTAAAAAAACCTAAAAATTAAATAGTACAAACATGCGGGTATATACGCAAGATTATGAACTGTATATTCATTAATAAAAAGGTTACTCTTTTACCTCTAAACAAAGGACTGGCAATTAAAAAACATATATGAATAATGAATACATGTAACAAATGTCCGTTATTACAGCAAAGGAACTGCACAGATATTGAAGGGTTTCGCAAGTATATAACAGTTCCTTATAGGCTTATATTTTGGCAAACAGGGGTTACTATTCTTCCATCATTTAGATCGTATGTGGAAACATATATGACAGATATTTCCTAGTACGGTATTTAAACTCGCAACTTTAACTATGTTGCTTGCACTTTACTGTACTGTTAGTTCTTAAGTTTCAGCGTCTCTATTATTTTACCAGGAGGTAAGTTACATACGGTTTAACGATGGGTGTAGGGATTCCTTCCTTCGAACAGTGCACTGTTGACGTCTTCCTTCTGTGGTACAGAAAAGCCGGTGGAGTGCTATATCTCTTAGCCTCCGCTTACCAGCGGTGTTGGTAATTGTCTCCTTGGGTTGCCGCTTCTCCAGTAGCGGGCCTTGGTGGTGATTCCGTGAGCTCCGATCCACAGCTTGCTTCTGTCTTTGTGAGTTATTTAACCCAGACTCGGTATTTGCTTTCACCGGTCTCCTCACTGTTATCACAGCCGACAAAGTCCTCCTCTGGAGCTAAGTTGTTTGGCTCACTTCTCACTTTTTCCAAATTCAAGTGGTCAGGTTTCTACGTGTTTCGGCATTGCGCATTTCTAATTAGATTTATCTCGACCTTTAACCCCAAGAGCACACAAATACTGGACATTCTACAAAAGAATTGGTATATTCTTACCTCCGATCCCATTCTATCACATATTGTGGGAGAAAGAGTCCAAACAGGCTTTAGGAGAACTCGCAATCTAAAGGACCTGATTAGTCCCAGCCACTTACAAGGACCGAAAACAAAAGGAGCATTTAAGAAGGGTTGATATAAATGTGGCACATGCAGCACGTGTAGTTTTATGGTTAAAAAAGACGAACTTTGCGATCGTTTTAAAAAAACGCATAAAATTAAATCACACATCAACTGCCATACAGAGGGAGTTGTCTATGCCCTTCAATGCAAATGCAATAAGACCTATGTAGGCATGACAACTAGGAAAGTTAGACTGAGATTACAAGAACATCTGAGGAACATAAAAAATGCTGCCAAAGATTTACAGGATGGTAAAAATGTGACCTCGGTAGCACGCCATTTTTACAAGCGACACAATTCCAAACAATCTGAACTTAAATGTTTTGGAATAGAAAAAATGCAACTAGGCATAAGAGGTGGTAACCTGGAAAATATCCTGTTACAAGCAGAAAGCAAATGGATTTTCCTGTTGAATACTGTCCAACCGTATGGACTAAATGAATACAACAATTTTGTTTCATTTTTATAACTATCATGAAGATACATAGCGAACGCTAATCTAATCAAACCAAACATCATATTTTTTCATTGTCAGATGACACATCAAACCTTACCCCTACACCAACACCCCTGGAAATGTGGATCTAAATTTCTCAATTCACATATCCAGTTCACACTATATAAGTTTCACTTAAGAATATTCTTTCACTCTTTATACACTGCCTATTAATCAGTTATAACTGATTTCCAACACATTACATAAATTTTATTTCAAATTCACTATCTTAACATTGAACAAGATTCAGTTAGCACTGATCTCTCACACAATATTTATAAGAGTTTACATAATTCTCCTTATTCTCACATTGCACCAAAGTAGCTCAGTTATTTTAAATACATATAGTTTGTTCTTCATTTTAAACATCAAGTCAACGCCAGCACACTATTGATCAGCTGATGCACATGTTTACATTTTAGTTAGTCAATGCACGTTTTTGCTTTTGTTTTCCATCAATAGCACTTCACTTTTGATCTAGGACACATAACCTGACATATTCATCACATGAGTATCACATTCCCGTTTCTATCGAGTTTCAAATTTCACAGTCACACAATTGTCATCACCATCATGTAACATGTACACTTCCGTCAATTTTTGATACAGTATAAGTTGCTGCTATAAATTACCCAAGGTAATATTTTTTACAACTAACCGCTCATATAGATTTAAATATTACCTAATACGGAAGAAACCTTGATTTTGTGTTAATCTATTCCTACATAGAGGAATAAACACTTGGAAGCATTCGTAGTACCGTTAACATTATCACAATAATTATGTCTATTGACGATTTCATGTAAGTCAGAAAGCATACATGTCTGTAGTTTTAATAGTAACACGCATAGTAGTATACAAATTGTATCACATTGGTATTTGCTTCACTAACACTGACATGTATAACAGTCTGTACTAGTCACGTTACTATTATCAACATTTAGTCCTAATCATCAAGGGGGATCCGTTTGCTTCAAATATCAATACCGGGCAGTTCCACAGCCATGAAACAGTTAACTGTCTGCGATGCAATCATGTCAATACCCACCCCCCCATGACACCAATTCCATACTTGTCATTGATAGGTCAGAAGGCATATACACAGCCTTAAATAGTCGACTATAGTGCGGTGCGTTCACCTTTGAAAAAGTCATGCAATGTGGCGAAACATGTTAGGGACTTTAGGGCAATGGTGAGGACTGAGGAGTCCTAGAAGCTCCTGTGTTTTTAGCAAGCCTTAAGCTTCCGAAATTTACTGTAGTCAACTATCGTATTACTTTTATGCTTACTAAGCATTTATTTATCCTATAAGTGAATACTCTCTAAGTGGTATCTCAATGTTATTAATACCATATGCCTTACCATTATAACGTGGTGAATGTGAGTGAATGAATGTGTTTTATTTTGAGACATAAACGAAATTCCATATTCGATTTACGTAACACTAATCTAGTGAGACCGAGCACTGCTGCAGTGTATAGACCGCAAGTACACAGCACCATTTACTAAGTGCATTTTATGCAGCCAAACTACTGTTCAGGACAGCTGTTACCTCTAACGTATGTGCATTGGCGACACAACTGAGATCCTAATGTGAATAACAAATACACACGCAAATGTGACTGTGACATGTTGCAATACCTTTAACCAATAGCATTTGTTCTATTGGTTTGTACAGCCTAATGCATATCTTCTATTAGCAGAGCTAGTGAGACACGAACCACTCTTAATTGTATTCTCTATATGATCTTTTAAGTATATACAACATCAAACTATATCCTGCTTTTAGCTTGGATACAATTACACCCGATGAACGGTGTGTTCGGGTTATAAGATAGTTAACGCTCTACATACTGACAATGCAGAGGCATCTGTTGTAGTCCTATACCTTAATAAAGGGTGTGTATGCTGCTGATAAAATACAACTCTAATGCTATGACACACTCCAATACGTATCAGTAGTCACAGAGATACATTCACAGCAATTGAATATTAGAAGTTTACTCAAGCCGCACGAATATTATTTTGTCTTAAATATTTAATAAGTACCGGCATATATATCAGTAACTTGAAAAGTATAGCTAACCTTAACTCCACTGCAAGTTACTAAGTCGATATGAATTTTATATAATTAGCGCTGCCACTCAGGTGGTATGCCTATTGAACTTATCTTCACCTAATATCACTTGAGCAAATGACTAATATTACTACAGTCAGCTCTATCATTATATAGTAAACTCCATCATTTATCTTTGTGGCATTTATGAGCCCGGGTTGCTAGTAATATTAATATAGTACTCAGTACTGCTAATACCCCGCTCTTAGTGAGCACATTACAGGATAATATATAGTACTTAGTTACTGTGGAGACTCTGCTTTTAAGGAGCTTAACACAGGATAACAGTGCTTGATACTCTTAGCAGTGTACAATAAGCATACCTAAGTATTTTCAGCACTATGGTAATTTACCAGTGATTGAATCTGTTACTAACTTAGTTGCATGTTCTTATTTTACCTAGCAACTTGAGCATCTTTAATATCACTTATATCCTTTACTAGCAAGCATAATAATCCAGTTGTTGAACATCTTAGTGGAGTATTCAATTTGGTCCTTAACCAAACAAATATTTTGTGTCACACTTCTGGTTATATTCATTGTTCTGATATTCACTAATACTATAAGGTCTGCATCCTTATTTCACTCCTTTTCTCTAGATTTGGTACAATATTATTACCTATCACATTGAACGTCTCAAACAGTGACATCCTATTCACTCCACTATGTCACCTGCATAGTTACTGGATACATTAAGTGGTTTATTTGATCATAACTTATTCATTTTCGTACCTGGATTTAACCCTTATGTATTCACTTGACAATTGAGATATTTTAGAAAGAGATATTGTTTTGGCATATTATAATTGATCAGTAGTTTACCACTCCACCTCAGTATACTACTTTCGGTACTTAAGTGTGTTTTTAATATTTTTCCTATTTTATTTTTTGATCCCAATAAAAGTTATATTTTAACTATGGTTAATTTTCTTGTCTCCCCAATTCCTTACTGGAATTACATTCAAGTTGAATACATGAATTTTATGCAATTGACCTGGGAGTGCTTTCAATGTGTATTCTTTTTCATTTCAAGCCTGCATCCAGCATTAGCCTGTGGACTGCGATCAAGTACTGGAGGCGAGTTTGACAGACGACTCAGAGGATCCGGCCTGCTCATATAGCACGCTATATTTTCTGTATGTGTTCCTGCTCACAGCTACTTGGTGCAGTCTGTCTGCCCTATGAGGCGCCCTCTTTCTTCTTTTGTATTGTAGAATTTCCTAGAGTCTGGCCATTCAGAAGAGCTGCCTTGGAGGTTGTTTGGGGACAAGAACTGCTACCTTTGTCATTTACAGACTGTTATTCTTTTATGGGACTATCTCTGGGCTTACTGGTGTGTTTTATCTATATCACATATATAATCTGTGTTTCATCATCACATTGTTTTATATATATATATATCTCCATTTTTGTTACATATACCTGGCGCCCCTTTATTGTGTGTGATTTTATACATACACATAGTTTTTGATGTATTTATACAGTATGTGTATATATGTATGTACTGTATATACATAAGCGATTACATATATATATATATATATATATATACCCACATACACATTTTAGAAATATATATTATACACCTTTGTACCCTTATAAAAAAATGTATTCATATTTTTATGAATCACTTTTATCAAATAGTTTTATGTGAGTTTAACTGTGCATTTTAATGTATTTATGTTGTGTTCAGTGAACATTTGTTTCTTTAAGTTTTAGGGGCCGATTTTTAAATATGTGGGCAGACATGATACGCTGTAGCGGATCATATCCGCCCCACATCGATAAATGCAGACAATATACGCTGTCGTCATTTATCATTGCACAAGAATTTCGGGTGAAATGCTTGTGCAATGCCGCCCCCCGCACATTCGCGGCCAATCGGCTGCTAGCAGGGGGTGTCAATCATCCGATCGTATTCGATCAGAATTATTGCTATCCACCACCTGAAAGGTGGCGGATGAGTTAAGAAGCAGCGCTCTTACGACGGCTGCTTATAACTTTTGTTTCTGGCGAGCCTGAAGGCTCGCACGAAAACTGCTGCATTGGCAGCATGGTAAATCGGCTCCTTAGCCTTTAGGCAAGGTCTTCAGTAGCGCTAACACATTCTTCCTTTAACAATAAAATTATCCCACATAATTTTTGCTATCTATTACACTACTTTATACAAAAATATTTGACGATTCTTAAAAAGAAGAGTGGATTACAAAAATGCAAGTGCACATGGGCTGAAATGTGTAAGTTAATGGTGACCAAAGAGGGGAATAAGACGTGATATGTGTGTGCTCCATCTTTAAGTAAATCATTGGTTTAGCATTTAATACAACAATGATAGCGACTGGCTTCCTAGTGTTGCTAGGAAAAATGCATGGAAGTACAACTTATGTTTCTAAAAATGATTTGCTCTTCTTCTGCTCTATATGTGTACGGTGTTGAGTCACAGCAGACTTTATATTTAGCTAACACACAGGGACATTTAAGTGTCCACTATTTTTGTGAAGATTTTACTGGACTGGTAAAATACTAAACTTCCCAGTTAAATATTGAACGCCTGGCAACTCTATCTGCAGAAGACATAAAACGTACCTCACACGGTCTCAGTGTGACAGAGCTTGTTGTATATAGAATTTTTAAAATGGTAACACTCGCAGAGTGCAAAAATGAAACGAAATAAAAGCCCTTTATGTAAAAGCACTAATAATTCGGCTATGCAAGCATTTTTAATTGAGATGCTTACGCGTATAGATGACACATTCTGTATTTATATGAGAAATGTAACCTTGATGTGTGTATTTGTAACCCACAAAGCAAGAGCTCTTGCAACAGCAGCAGCACACAAACACAATACAATAATACACATTACACAGTTCCACTATCCAAACTGATTGATCGCATACGTGACGTCAGCTCGTACGTTGCTTGGCAACCAAGCGGCGTGTCCGCTTAGACCCGGAAGTAGTGTGATGATGGCCTGTGTGTAGTGGATTCAGCATTACTTGCAGTTGTAAGCAAAGCCTTGTCCTCTGCGGCGACTTGGGGCAGCCCAATATGAGGTGCGGGCATTGCCTCTGGTCGCTTTTCTCGGTGACTGGGCTTCTGTATATACTAATAGCCTTTAGCCTCATTTCTTGTGCTAGCACTTTACCTGGATCTGTCTCTTCTACGTCCCCTACCAATTTAAGTGGCCCTCAGTCTGCAAGCCCTGCTAAAGAGAGCAACTCGAGTACTGTTGGAAAAGAACACGCTTCAACAGTATCCGGAGTGTTCCCACCGAACAAACCCCGCACACAGAGAGCCCTTGTAGTTCTTATGGTTGTGAGCGCTGCCGTTATTGTGTATTTTGTGATACGAACTATTAGGTAAGCACTACTTTAAAGTACAGGGGATATGGACAGTTTGGGAGGGGTGTTGTTTAGCATTATAAAAATGAGAAAATGTAAGCCCTTCCACTGTGATATCTGTCATCCTTTACCCCTTTGAGAAGAAAACAAAAGCACGTGTGGCCAGGCTAAGTCTTTATGATTGGTACCTTGCTCCTGCGCCCCTATTGTAATTTAAGTGTTTTCCACTCCCCTAGGGAGGCCGATGTGTCTTCCATGGACAAGCCCTAGCCATCCTACCTGAAGCACAGTGATTGACACGTGTAGGATCTAATTTTTTTTATTTGTACCCATTTGGCCACACCAAAGGATATAAGATAATAAACAAATATAAATGGGGGTTTCAGGGAATGTGCCCCTGTGTTGCAAAGTCATACAATTGTTGGTAACAAAGTGGATATTTTGCAGTGCCGCAATTAATGTCTGATGTACAGTATATGAAAAAAATGCTTTAATTGCCCTTTAATGCTGTTTAAAGTCAAACACTATAATTGTGGAAATAATCTATCGAAAGCAAAGAGTAACCTGTTAATAATATGCATATGTGTTTAATTATCTTAAATTGGTGATAGAATTAATACATTTGGGATGGTAATGGGCAGATTTTGAAACACTTTGGTGTACCTTAAATCAGGTCAGATCAGGGATAGGCAAGGTGTCCGTATACGGACACTGGTGTCCGTGACTGGCCCCTGCAGTGTCCGCCACCTGTTTTGTGGAGGGGAGGGAGTAGTAGGATAGATGAATGCTGGTCCTCACTCCTCCTTGACCCAAGCGGTGCCACACTAAGTAGCGGGAAAGTGAGGGAAGAAGCAAGCTGCCTGCAGTCAACTAACCGTGAGTCGTGACCCATCACAATTCATTGATCTGTGCGGCAGCATGGTGCTGGTGTCTGTGTGTAGAAGACCGCTGCCTACTCTGACAAACCTTACGTAAACAAGTAAGTAACCAATCATGATGATCATGCAATTAACATCAAGGTGAGTGGGTTTGGTCAGGAGTTGCAGACTCTCAATATAACCACAAAAAAAAGGTAATACCACAAGTAGTCTTTATATAAATGTTATTTTAAACTTGTTTGTATAGATGACTAATTTGTACTTGTGGAATTAGACCAGGGGTGTCCAATATGCAGCCCATTTGACAGCAAAGTGTCGCTCTCCTGACTTATAGAAACATAGAATATGTCGGCAGATAGGAACCATTCGGCCTATCTAGTTGGCCCAATTTTCTGAATACTTTCATTAGGTCCTGGCCTTATCTTATATCTAACATAACCTTATGCCTATCCCATGTATGTTTAAACTACTTCACTGCCTCTACCACTTCTGCTTGATGGCTATTCCACCATGTATCCACTACCCTCTCTGTAAAGAGAGTGCTTTTTGATGTTTTTAATTTGAAATGTACCTTGATGTCCTTCACTAACGTCTGTACTTTGAAAAATGTCCGCCACAGCCTTGGTCCGTGCCTATCCCTGGGTCAGATATATATATATTAAAACTCTAGGAGCCAGTAGAAAAATGTATAGATACATATTTTAACACTTTGCTTATCTTCAAACACACAGGACAATAGAGGTTAAACCGTGGCTCTATGACACACGGCAGTAATTTAATCCCTTGACTGCTGGATCACCTAGACAGCACTGATTTGTCACCCTATTTGTCTAGAGTACACACGGGTAATCACTGATGTGTGTTGCCCAGAGCACATGCATCATGTCATTATTTATTCTACAAAGCTTAGTCAACACCAGTGAGTTGAATGAAAGAGGATGAAAGTGCAAAAGTGACATGTTGTTGCACTGGTGCACATACAGACAGGGTGAGAGTGACTGTAACCCTTTCACTTCTCCCTAGCTACTCAGAGCCAGGAGGGCATTTTACTGAATACTAAGGACTATTTCGAGGCACTATTGCTACCTGCTTTGTTCTTTTAGATACCTATATATTAAAGGGACAGTCAAGTCCAAAAAAAACTTTCATGTTTCAAATAGGGCATGTAATTTTAAACAACTTTCCAATTTACTTGTATCACTAATTTTGCTTTGTTCTTTTGGTATTCTTAGTTGAAAGCTAGACCTAGGAAGGCTCATATGATAATTTCTAAGCCCTTGAAGGCCGCCTCTAATCACATGCTTTTGTATTTGCTTTTTACAGCAGGGGAGAGCTAGTTCAGGTAAACCCTATAGATAACATTGTGAGCACGCCCGTGGATTATGGCAGACACTGCACTAATTGGCTAAAATGAAAGTCAATAGATAATATACACAATGTCATGTGATCAGGGGGCTGTCAGAAGATGCTTAGATACAAGTTAATCACAGAGGTAAAAAGTGTATTATAACTGTGTTGGTTATGCAAAACTGGGGAATGGGTAATAAAGGGATTATCTATCTTTTAAAACAACAAAAATTCTGGTGTTGACTGTCCCTTTAAGTGTCATATTGCTGAAATTTAGAAATAAAGAAGTCTCTGAGTTTCCTTAACTTAGTTGAAAAATACATTTATCTCTCTTGACATATTTTAAAGGGACAGTCTAGTCCAAAACGTGTATTCTTTAAAAATATAGATAATTCCTATATTACCCATTCCCCAGTTTTGCATAACCAACACGGTTATATTAATATACTTTTTACCTCTGTGATTACCTTGTATCTAAGTCTCTGCAAACTGCCCTCTTATTTCAGTTCTTTTGACAGACTTGCATTTTAACCAATCTGTGCTGACTCCTAGGTAATTCCACAGGAGTGAGCACAATGTAATATATATATATATATATCTCACTCACACAAGAACTAGCACTGTCTAGCTGTAAAAAACTGTCAAAATGTACTGATAAAAGGCAGCCTTCAAGGGCTTAGAAATTACCACATGAGCCTACCTAGGTTTAGTATTCAACAAAGAATACCAAGAGAACAAAGCAAATTTGATGATAAATGTAAATTGGAAACTTGTTTAAAATTGCATGCCCTATTTAAATCAAGAAAGTTTAATTTTGACTAGACTGTCCCTTTAACTAAAATGAACCACTGAAGAAATGAGCATTAGTAATGCTTAACTGTAAATAAACCTTGTTTTTAGTGAAAACAGATATTCATCTTAAAATTAAGCATATATTCTACATGAAATACAGTAAAACAGGACGTGTTTAAGCTAAGATCAAGATTAATGCCGCTCAGCTATGTACTTGGTAAAATAACAGCTGGGCAAGAATTTGTAGACTACTATAAAATATTCCATAATTTAGCCAATTCTAATGTTTTTGTTAAACCATTCAAGTGTGAAATTAGAGTTTTCGTCGATCCTCTGCATTTAATTAGATAATTGGTTCTCAACCTCTCTTTCTGTTAGGGCTCACGTAATATATATATATTTTTAATGGCTGACATCCCCTCTATTAATGTACTACAAATAAGTGTATATGAAAATATGAAGGTTCCATCCAAGGAAAAAAAAACATTTAATTATGATTACCAAACATCATGCAAAGGACATAGTACAGTTGGTAAAATATGGTGAAAATACCTTGTTCAGGAAATGTGAACAGAAAAACAGGAGGGTAGTTAAAGGGATACTAAACACATACTTTTTTTTTCTTTCACGATTTCGAATAGAACTTTCATTTTGAAGAAACTTCTAATTTACTCCTATTATCAGTTTTTCTTCATACGCTTGGTATCTTTATTTGAAAAAGCAGGAATGAAAGCTTAGGAGCTGACCCATTTTAGGTTCAGCACCAGTGTAGCGCTTGCTGATTGGTGGCTAAATGTAGCCACCAATCCGCAAGCAATATCCAGGATGCTACCCAGGGTTCTGAACCAAAAATGGGCATGATTGATATTGGAAAAATAACAACTTTTCCTTTTTTTTATTCTTTTCAAACCTAATTTTAATAATAGTACAAGCTGAAAGTAAGGGAACATGAAACCCAAACGTTTTCATTCATAATTCAGACAGAGCATAGAATTAAAAAAAAAAATGTTTCCAATTAACTTCAATTATCAAATTTGTTTTGTTCTTGTGTTATTCTTTGTTTAAAAGAGAGGTAGCTTGCACATGCCCAGAGCACTACATGGTAGAAGTAAATTGTATGCTTTGTCTGAATTATTAAATAAAAATTTGGGGGTTTATGTCTTTTAGGTGAAAATAAAAATTATAACAGTGATAGCCATAGTATAAACTGAAAGCATAACAATTTGTACACCAATTCCGATAAATTTGGTTTCTCTATACTGTTAAAAAAGAAACAGATTATTGCAAAATACGTTTAATTGAAATTTAAAGTTTTTTTATGGCTTACAGTTCACTATGAGAAATGACCAGAAAAATTATGTTACCTCTTACAAAAATACATCTGTATGTCCAGACGTGTTGATAAACCATAACAAATTTGTTGACAGAATGTAATCTGTCTTATTAAGACTTTTGTTTGCTTAAATGGACATGAAACCCAAAAGTTTTCTTTCCTGATTCAGGCAGAGCTTACAATGTTAAACAAGTTTCCTATAGTCTTCTGTTATCTAATTTGCTTCATTCTCTTGGCATCCTTTGTTGCAGTAGCAGTAATGCACTACTGGGAGCTTATTGAACACATGACATCAGGTGAGCCAATGAGAAGAGGCAAATATGTGCAGCCATCAATCAGTCACTAGCTCTCAGTACTACATTGCCGCTTTTGAGCCTACCTAGGTATGCTTAAGTTGTTTAAGATTGCATGCTGTGGTGGAATCACAAAATAAACATTTGGAGTTTCATGTCCCTTAAAGGACAGGAACAGTATAGTCAAAATTAAACTTAAATCGACAGTTTAGTCCAAAATAAACTATCATGATTCAGATAGGGCATGTCATTTTTAACAACTTTCCAATTTATTTATATAACCAATTTTCCTTTGTACTCTTGGTATTCTTAGTTGAAAGCTAAACCTAGGAGGTTCATATGCTAATTTCTTACACCTAGAAAGCCAGCTCTTATCTGAATGCCTTTTGACAGTTTTCACCACTAGAGGGTGTTAGTTCGCGTGTGTCATATAAATAACACTGCTCACGCACGTGGAGTTTAGGAGTCAGCACTTATTGGCTAAAATGCAAGTCTGTCAAAAGAACTGAAATAAAGGGTTAGTTTGCAGAGGTTTAGATACAAGATAATCAGAGGTAAAAAGTGTATTACTATAACTGTTGGTTATGCAAACCTAGTGAATGGGTAATAAAGGGATTATCTATCTTTTAAAACAATAAAAATTCTGGTGTAGACTTACTCTGTAAATTGACTAGATAGATCATGTAATTTTAAACAACTTTCCAATTTACTTTTATCATCAAATTTGCCTAGTTCTCTTAGTAATCCTAGGTGAGCCCAGGATGGTGCACATTTCTTAAGACATCAATCAGCAGTGCTTGTAACATTGTTTATAGCAGTGTTATACATAGTTACTAATAATGCTGCCATAGACTGCTATAGACACATGCACACTCCTATAAGCCTACCTATGTATGCTCTCTTTCGTAAAATAATGATTTTCCACAGTCCTCCATAACATGAGATATTTCCCACCACTAGGAAGAGGTCAATAACCCATATCAGAGCTAAAAATCCCTCCCATCTCTCTCTAGTTTTGTTCTTGGCCTCGTAAGAGATGGTTGAGAATAGAGGTTGATCCAGTTACTTGCTTATGGATTACACATTGGGAGCTCAGACCTATGTGAGACCCAGAGTCCCTGGGGATTATCATTTACAAAGAGGACAGAAAAGACTCTTTGCAGCAGCTGAATGATACAGGGACACAGGAATACCCTTTTATATGCACATCATTCCCCTAATGGGACTTCAGCCATAACTACCCTCAAGTGTCGCAGGGACTTGTCTCTAGCCTCCCCATGAGGGACTCGGGTATTTCCTACTGCAATCCTCTGTGTTATTCAATACCTGCACTGGATGGGCTCTCTACTAAATACTGCTGCATTGACATACCTGCTAAGGCAGTGGAGGGGTGCTGTGTAAGGTAAGTGGCTTTACACAACATAGACACAGCCCAGAGTCTATTTGTAGGTACTCTCACACAGAAATTGAATAGCCAGGGGACTTAACCTGTCATGTCCTTAACGGTTTTATCATCATTGGGAACATTAGCAGGGAAGCATATGACCCTTTTCAGCCCTCTGGCAACTCTGGGGGTGTTTTTTGCGGCACATTTATTATTTAGGTGTATGGCCCTTTTTGCTCAGTGCAATATGCGGTTTTGTAGAGGAGGCTCCGGTTAGGCTGGGGCCAATGTTTTGAGATTTTCAATGGGTTATTATGTTTGGTGTACGATTATTTATTAAAAATGAACCAAATTTCTGCTTTATTTGTTCTTTTTCATAAGATGTTGGCTAAACTTCCTTAGGATCAGACTTTTGTCCAGGTGTTCGTTAGAATTATTCCAATTGTGATTTCTATTTCTCCACCCTGGAATCTGAATCTACTTTTCTCTGCATGACAAGGTTCTTTGTTTGAACAAATGCATTCCATTGATATCTACTTTTACCTTAGAAAGTACTCTTACTATTGGAGAGTTGCTGAGTTGTTAACCTTGTATTTTGATCTCCATGTCTAATTATTCACAAGGAGAAGGCTATACTTTGTACTAAATATGATTTTCAAAGGAACACCCTAGGGTTGTGCAATATGGGCAAAATTAAAAATCGCAATTTAGGACCCAAAAAAATCGCGAGTGTGATTTTAATCGTGATTTTCTTATAAATGACTAACACCTTAATTTTTTTCAAAAAATAATTATTTAACACAACAGAATCTTAATGTACATGTTTCTCAATGTCCAATACACTCTGGGAGCATAAAAATACAAACCGCAAAATAGTTAAAATAAAATTAGCTGCATGTGCTGTGGATACATAGTAGACACTAGCCAGTTCTTAGGTCTTCTGACAGAACATTGTCATGATTTCTTGGGCAATCAGTCTACCTGTGGTATGAGTAACATATGAAGCAGAGTGCATGGAGAAACCTGAAAAGTGCTGACTGTCCAGCAGCATGATTTGTGTTTCTAAGTGCAGTAAAAGTAGTGCAATGCACACTGCTTCATGTGTTAGTCATTTAGCTGAATGACTGTCTAGGAAAGCATGGGGGATGTGTTATTGACTCTCATCCTCCCTCTCCGCCTCCGTTTTCATGATGAACAGAGAATTATTATTAATTTTTTTTTTTACGTGCATACTCTCGCGGTTTTTAAATCGCATATGCGATTAATCGTGCAGCCCTAGAACACACCAATTAAGAAATGGTTGTTCCTTTATTGTGTTCAGATTTTGCTATCACTAAGTAGCGACTCTTACATAATCTTGAGGTAGCCAATGTTTTGAAGTTCTATCTCCAAACCACTAAATATTTCAGACAAACTTCTAGTTGGGGCTTGTAAGGGATAGAAAGCTACTAAGGTAGTATTGACCTCTTGGCTCAAATAAGTGATTCACAGGCTTACTTGAAGGTAGAAAAGTTGCTTCCTAAGTGCATTCAGCTCTACAAGAGCAGTTGCAACATCATGAGTTTTTTAAAATTATGCATCTTTTGGAGCAAATTTGCAAAGCTGCAACATATTTTCTCTGCATACTTTTTTCAGAGTTTATCGCTTTGAGCTTTTGTTTTTTTTTTGCAAGCAGCTTTTGCCAGGAAAGTCCTTCAGGCTACAGCGTCTGCATAAAAAGAACTGCCAAAAAAAGTTATCTCACCCTTTCCGTAACATAGACCACCAGTTTGGGTATTAATCTCATATGTTATAGAGGATTGTAGACCATCATCATTTTATGAAAGAAAACAAAATTGATGCTTACCTGATAAATTATTTTCTTTCGGAATGATGATAGTCTACAGGCCCTGCCCATTTCAATGGTTGGGTGACAGTTCTAATGACACCTCTACAGACCCTACTTTTTCTTTCATACCTATATGTTTCCTATTCTTTACTCAGCTATACGTTAAACTAGAGAGAGATGGGAGGGATTTTAAGCTCTAATATGGGTCCTTGACCTCCTCCTAGTGGCGGGAAATATATCCCATATATGATGGAGGACTGTGGAACATTATCATTCCAAAAGAAAATAATTTACCAGGTAAGCATACATTTTGTTTTTTAACAATGTATTGTATACCAAGAGAACAGAGCAAATTAGATAAGAGAATTAAATTGGAAAATTGTTAAAAAATTGCATGTTTTTTTTTATTAATCATGAAAGTTTAATTTTGACTTTAATGCCATTGCTCCCCTACAAATCTATGTACACAGAATCAACCCATACTAAGTTTCAAGAAGCTCACTGAATAGATGATGGTTTGGAGGGGAATAGATCTGCACAAGTACTTAAATGTGAGGAGGGAGTTATTTTTTATTATACTTTATTTATGAAGCGCCAACATATTCCTCAGCGCTGTCCATGGGTACAATTCATTTAAATAAAACAATGATATAAGACTTGTAGGAGACAGGACAACATTTACAAACACATACAGGAGGAATTGAGGGCCCTATTGCCGTGGGAAACTTACAATCTAGAGGGGTAGAAGGTTGAGAAACAGGAGGCAAGGACTGCAAGATTGAGAAAGATGTTAAGGTAGAGTTAGATGAGGGAAATGTTAGGTAAGTGAAAATGTATTATTGAGTTGAGTGGTAGGCTTCACTGAGTTACAATCATTAACAATTAAATAAGTTATTTTATTTAAATTGTTATTAAAGTGAAGGTCAATTTTCATCAATGAGTGCCCGGTTTTTAAAAATACTTTTAAAAACAGGGGCACTTTCATTGATGAAAATTAACATTGCACTGGATTTGAAGAAATACTTACCTTTTACTCCTGCAAAGCCGGATCGACGATCCCCCTCCTCCTTCTTCCTGCTGTACACCACAGCAATGACGAAACTGGCTTCCTCCAATCACAGCCGGGCATCACGAGCAGGGCGCTCTGGGGTGCAAGCCATGATTGAAGGATGCCGGTTTTGTCATTTCTGACGTCAGTACAGAGGAACTGAGGCTGGGATCGGCGATACGGTTTTGCAGAAGTAAAAGGTAAGTATTTCTTCTAATACAGTGCAATGTAAATTTTCATCAATGAAAGTGACCCTATTTTTAAAAACCGGGTACTCATTGATGAAAATTGGCCTTCACTTTAAGGTAATGGTTATTTCTCTTAAATTAAATAAAACTATTTAAATTGTTATTGTTAAGGTAATCCATTATTTTTCTCCTTCCAATAAAATATAGCTGAAAAGTTGATCAAATATGAAATGTAGCTACCAATCAGCAAGCGCTACCCAGGTGTGATATATATATATATATATATGTTATTACCAAACTGTAATCGTCTTGTATAACTGGAAAAATAATCTGAAAAGTCATTATTTTAAAAATGAAAACCATGATTTATATTGATTTAAATCGGTCTTACTTACTTGTGCTTTATATCGGCTTGATTTAAATCAAATCCACCCTGATAGAGATGGTGTTTCCTTCATTGTGTCACTCCTCAGATGCTTTTGGCGACTTATTACACCTAGCAGTTATGTTTTTATTTACACATTCTGAAGGGATTTTGCATTTCTTTATCTAAAAATATTGCAGATTATGATCTGCCACAGGCTATAGGCTGCTTTCATCAGCATATTGTGGATCGAGCAAAGTGTGCACGCTCATTTGCGTGTTGTCCTCCTAAACATTGGCTCCTTTTTTTTCTTCCTCATAAATTAATTTCTGCTAGGCACCAGTAAAAAACAATGCAAAGATATTGTTTTTTATTTTTCTCAGTGGGTTGATTGACCCAATTTTTATTTCATACTATCATATAAGTTGTTTATTAACTGAATTTACAATTATTACTAGTGGAGCTGTACAACCTTAGCATATCACTGAACAGATGCTGATGAAATGCAGCATTAAAAGTGTGTGTGTTGCGGCATCTCAGTGTTAATAGGCATCGGTTGGTTATTAGGCTCTGTGCAGTGCCATTATAGTGGTAAAGACAAAACCTGCTTTTTTTTTTTTACTTTCTTTTACACACTTTGAATTAAGTGTCTTGCACTGGTTTGCAGTCTTTGATACTGTTGACAACCATCATTGCTCCAAACTTCCAGTCCTTTGACATTTGTGCATCCTCTGCTTCTTTAACACTTTTTGTCTGGGTGCACAAGGCTCTGCTCTTGATCCCCCTCCTCTTTTCAAGCTACACATTATCCCTAGGTTCTTTAATAGAAGTCCCACAGGTTTCAGTATAATTTGCTGATGATCCAAAAATCTACACCAAACCTATAATCCTCCTTGCTAACTTATGTCAGTATATGTTTTTCAAATATTTATCCTCTCAGATAAATGTCTCTAATGCTAAGCTCCTTATCTCCCCCCCCTTCTTCCAAGACCACTACCCCAACTCTCCTATGACCCCAACTCCTCATGCTGATGCCTTGGAGTCACACTTGGCCAATTCATGCTGTTTCCACCTTTATAACATCTCCAAAGTTAGCTGTTTCCTCACACAACTGCAATATTAATCCACTCTAATCATTTCCCACATTGGCTATTGCAACTTCATCTTCTCTGGTCTCCCTAGCTACAATCTGCCCCCTGTTTTTCTCATGCATCAGAAAACACTAACTATTCTGCACGGTTTGTGCATTTTCCCTTTTCTTTGTTGTTGATTTGTTTTTGCTTTTTTTGTTTTTGTTTGTATTTTTATGTTTTTTAATGTAACATTTTTTTCAGGTCAAGAAGGAAAAACAGAAAAACTAGAAAATATGGTGTGTTGGATACTAACATCGGAAACATGGAATTAACTCCATTAGAGCAAGATGATGAAGATGATGATACATTATTTGATGCCAATCATCCTCGAAGGTGAGTCTCTCTGATGTTATACACTTTACATGTTTATCCTGACTTATTAAGGTTTTATTCTCTTCAAAGCACAGAAAAGCATGCTTCCCTAATGCCATACATTTTATATCACACTTTCATATTTATTTCTGACAGCTGAGCAGTTATTAAGATCTTATTAGACACATCACTGATTCTTCGCTACTGTCGGCCACATACAAAGCACTATTTAACCTCTTTGCAGCTTCAATGCTTAATCCTGCTCCACCACATATAGAACATTATAACCCATTGTCACTTGCTTTTGAGTCCGTATTTATCCCTTGAACCATTTGAACACTATTTATCCTACTGTAAGCTGCACACAGAACAGTATTAATCCCTTGTTCAGATATATAAAGTGTTTACCACCACAAAATATGTTTACACCATCTGTGGGCCTCTAAAATAAATGTTGTTGGTCTATGGGCTACATATTTCTAATAGACAACAAAGATCTATGTATGGCACTACTTCGGGCAGACTCTCTACATATAAATGTATTCTGTTGTGATGGGATGCCATCTCACACACAATCATTCTTAATACCTTAAGATCTAAAGAGTGGTGCTCTGCGGTATAATATATTAAAAATCAAATTAGTTAAAGTGAATGTAAGTTTTAATGAAGTTGAGTGCCTGGTTTTTAAAAATACTATTAAAAACAGGGGCACTTTCATTCATTAAACTTTTACATTTTAGCGTTTTTTTTTTTTTTTAAATACTTACCTTTTTTCTTTAGGAAACCCAGACCGGCGACCCTCCACCCGCAGCTTTTCTGTACTTACCTCAGCAATGACAAAACTGGCTTCCTTCCATCATGGCATACACCCCAGAGCGCCCATTGAGTGATTGGAGGAAGCCAGTTTCGTCATTGTGTTGGTAAGTACAGAGGAGCTGCGGGCGGAGGATCGACAGTCTGGGTTTCATAAAGAAAAAGATAAGTATTTAAAAAAACAAAAACTCTTCAATGTAAAGTTTAATGAATGAAAGTTCCCCTATTTTAATAGTATTTTTTAAAAACTGGGCACTTATTCATACAATTTTACATTCACTTAAAAGAACCTAAAAAAGAACCACAATCATATTACTCAATACCCTGACCCAAGAAGAGGGAAAATCTAGTAAATAATTAAACTTAACTTTTAGTAACTCTTAAAAAAAAAATAGGAAGTTTAAAATCGTAATCCCACAGTGCTATTATAATTATATTGATACTCCAAAAGCATAGGCAGAACGCATCAATTGTCTGACTTGGATAATTCAATAATATGTACAAGTTATGGAATAAAATAACGTTCAATAAAAAGTAAAAACAGATCAGTTTTGGTATTATTCATTTGCGTTGGGTACGCTGATTGTTAAATAACAATGAATTTTATGTACATGTGACGTATAACCAGATTAGTCTGGTTTTATTGTGATTCACAGTTATATAAATGCATACAAAGAGAGAAGCGCTCTACCAGGAACAAACAACTCGGTAGCCTGTTCTATGGCGAGTTACAAACTAGGAGCAGCCTCTTGTAGCCTGCTTTGTATGCATTCACAGTAATATATCTGATTAGGTACAAAAAACAGGTAAGTATGGGTAAACTATGTATACTAATAAAACATTAACCAGATGGAGAGAACTGACAAACATAGATAACTGCTATATCGATTAAAGTGCAAGCCTGCTGATAGCTTCAAAAGATACCTGTTTAATAATCCAAGTGCCCCAATATTCCATTGTATAAAATAGCTAAAAAATATTGTGTGGGGAAGGAGAATATAAATAATTGCTGGATTTTAAATAATCTAGATTAAAGGGACAGTAAAGTCGTGATTCAGACAGAGCATTCAATTTCTCTTGTAAGGTGTATCCAGTCCACGGATCATGCATTACTTGTGGGATATTCTCATTCCCAACAGGAAGTTGCAAGAGGACACCCACAGCAGAGCTGTTATATAGCTCCTCCCCTAACTGTCATAGCCAGTCATTCTCTTGCAACTCTCAACAAGCAAGGACGTTGTAGGAGAGAGTGGTTAAATATAGCTAGTTTATTTTCTTCAATCAAAAGTTTGTTATTTTTAAATAGTACCGGAGTTGTGCTATTTTATCTCAGGCAGTAAATAGAAGAAGAATCTGCCTGAGGTTTCTATGATCTTAGCAGGTTGTAACTAAGATCCATTGCTGTTCTCACATATGTCTGAGGGGATTACACAGATGAGGTAAAACTTCAGCGAGAGAATGGCGTGCAGTATATTCTGCTATCAGGTATGTGCAGTTATAATTTTTTCTAGAGATGGAAATCACTAGAAAATGCTGCTGATACCGGATTAATGTAAGTTAAGCCTGAATACAGTGATTTAATAACGACTGGTATCATGCTTACTCCCAGGGGTAATACCCTTATGATATTGCAATATAAAACATTTGCTGGCATGTTTAATCGTTTTTATATATACTTTGGTGATAAAACTTTATTGGGGCCTAGTTTTTTCCACATGGCTGGCTTAAATTTTGACTAGAAACAATTTCCACTGTTGTAGTATAAAAGTTACAGTTGGTGCAGTTAAAATTACAAACTGACATCCAGCTTCCCTCAAAGGCCCTCTGAATGCTATAGGACATCTCTAAAGGGCCCAAAGGCTTTCCAAAGTCGTTTATTGGGGAAGGTAGGGCCACAGCTTGCTGTGGCAGTTGGTTGTGACTGTTAAAAAAACGTCTATCGTTTTTTTGATCCGTTTTTTGAACTAAGGGGTTATTCATCCATTTGCAAGTGGGTGCAATGCTGTAAAAATTTTGTTTGATTTACTGCATTTTTTCACTGTTTTTCAAATTCTGACAAAATTTGTTTCTCTTAAAGGCACAGTACCGTTTTTTATATTTGCTTGTTAACTTGATTTAAAGTGTTTTCCAAGCTTGCTAGTCTCATTGATATTCTGTATAAACATGTCTGACATAGAAGAAACTCCTTGTTTATTATGTTTAAAAGCCATGGTGGAACCCCCTCTTAGAATGTGTACCAAATGTACTGATTTCATTTTATGCAATAAAGATCATTTTCTGTCTTTAAAAAATTTATCACCAGAGGAATCTGACGAGGGGGAAGTTATGCCGACTAACTTTCCCCCACGTTTCAGACCCTTTGACTCCCGCTTAAGGGACTCCCGCTCAAATGGCGCCAAATACATCTAGGGCGCCCATAGCGTTTACTTTACAAGACATGGCGGCAGTCATGGATAATACACTGTCAGCGGTATTAGCCAGACTACTTGAACTTAGAGGTAAGCGAGATAGCTCTGGGGTGAGACAAAATGCAGAGCATACTGACGCTTTAAGAACCATGTCTGATACTGCCTCACAATATGCAGAAGCTGAGGAAAGAGAGCTTCATTCAGTGGGTGATGTTAATGACTCAGGAAAGATACCTGATTCTAATATTTCAACATTTAAATTTAAGCTTGAACACCTCCGCGTGTTGCTTAGGGAGGTTTTAGCTGCTCTGAATGACTGTGATACCATTGCAGTGCCAGAGAAATTGTGTAGACTGGATAAATACTTTGCAGTGCCGGTGTGTACTGATGTTTTTCCAAATACCTAAAAGGTTTACAGAAATTATTAATAAGGAATGGGATAGACCAGGTGTGCCGTTCTCTTCCCCTCCTATTTTTAGAAAAATGTTTCCAATAGACGCCACCACACGGGACTTATGGTAGACAGTCCCTAAGGTGGAGGGAGCAGTTTCTACTCTAGTAAAGCGTACTACTATCCCTGTCGAGGACAGTTGTGCTTTTTTTTTTTTTTTTTTTTTTTTTTTTAGATCCAATTGATAAAAAATTAGAGGTTACCTTAAGAAAATATTTATTCAACAAGGTTTTATCCTACAGCCCCTTGCATGCATTGCCCCTGTCACTGCTGCTGCGGCGTACTGGTTTGTGTCTCTGGAAGAGGCTTTACAGGTAGCGACTCCATTGGATGACATACTTGGCAAACTTAGAGCACTTAAGCTAGCCAATTCTTTTATTCTGATGCCATTGTTCATTTGACTAAACTAACGGCTAAGAATTCTGGTTTTGATATACAGGCACACAGAGCGCTATGGCTTAGATCATGGTCAGCTGACGTGACTTCAAAATCTAAGCTACTTAACATTCCCTTCAAGGGGCAGACCCTATTCGGGCCTGGTTGAAGGAGATTATTGCTGATATCACTGGAGGAAAAGGTCATGCCCAGGACAGGTCCAAATCTAGGGCCAAACAGTCTAATTTTCATGCCTTTCAAAACTTCAAGGCAGGTGCGGCATCAACTTCCTCTAATAATAAACAAGAGGGAACTTTTGCTCAATCCAAGACGGTCTGGAGACCAAACCTGACCTGGAAAAAAGGTAAGCAGGTAAAAAAGCCTGCTGCTGCCTCTAAGACAGCATGAAGGAACGGCCCCCTATCCGGGAACGGATCTAGTAGGGGGCAGACTTTCACTCTTTGCCCAGGCGTGGGCAAGAGATGTTCAGGATCCCTGGGCGTTGGAAATTATATCCCAGGCATATCTTCTGGACTTCAAAGCTTCCCCCCCAAAAGGGAGATTTCACCTTTCACAATTATCTGCACTCCAGATAAAGAGAGAGGCATTCTTACACTGTGTACGAGACCTCCTAGTTATGGGAGTGATCCATCCAGTTCCAAAGGAGGAACAGGGACAGGGTTTTTACTCAAATCTGTTTGTGGTTCCCAAAAAAGAGGGAACCTTCAGACCAATTTTGGATCTAAAGATCTTAAACAAATTCCTCAAAGTTCCGTCGTTCAAGATGGAATCTATTCGTCCCATCCTACCACTGATCCAGGAGGGTCAATATATGACTACAGTGGATCTAAAGGATGCTTATTTTCACATTCCGATACACAAAGATCATCATCGGTTTCTCAGGTTTGCCTTTCAAGACAGGCATTACCAGTTGTAGCTCTTCCCTTGGGATTAGCTACAGCCCCAAGAATCTTTACAAAGGTTCTAGGGTCGCTTATGGTGGTCCTAAGGCCGCGGGGCATAGCAGTAGCCCCTTATTTAGACGACATCCTGATACAGGCATCAAACTTCCGAATTGCCAAGTCTCATACGGACGTAGTACTGGCATTTCTGTGGTCGCATGGGTGGAAAGTGAATGAGGAAAAGAGTTCTCTATCCCCACTCACAAGAGTTTCCTTTCTAGGGACTCTGATAGATTCTGTAGAAATGAAAATTCACCTGACGGAGTCCAGGTTATCAAAGCTTCTAAATTCCTGCTGGGTTCTTCATTCCATTCCGCGCCCTTCTGTGGTTCAGTGTATGGAAGTAATCGGCTTAATGGTAGCGGCAATGGACATAGTGCCGTTTGCACGCTTACATCTCAGACCACTGCAACTATGCATGCTCAGTCAGTGGAACGGGGATTACACAGATTTGTCCCCTCAACTGAATCTGGACCAAGAGACCAGGGATTCTCTTCTCTGGTGGCTATCTCGGTCCATCTGTCCAAAGGTATGACCTTTCGCAGGCCAGATTGGACAATTGTTACGATAGATGCCAGCCTTCTAGGTTGGGGTGCAGTCTGGAACTCCCTGAAGGCTCAGGGATCGTGGACTCAGAAGGAGTCTCTCCTTCCATTAAATATTCTGGAACGAAGAGCGATATTCAAGGCTCTTCAGGCATGGCCTCAGTTAGCAACTCTGAGGTACATCAGATTTCAGTTCGACAACATCACGACTGTAGCTTACATCAACCATCAAGGGGGAACGAGAAGTTCCCTAGAGATGTTAGAAGTTTCAAAAATAATTTGCTGGGCAGAGATTCACTCTTGCCACCTATCAGCTATCCATATCCCAGGTGTAGAGCACTGGGAGGCGGATTTTCTAAGTCGTCAGACTTTTCATCCGGGAGAGTGGGAACTCCATCCGGAGGTATTTGCACAACTGATTCATCGTTGGGGCAAACCAGAACTGGATCTCATGGCGTCTCGCCAGAACGCCAAGCTTCCGTGTTACGGATCCAGGTCCAGGGATCCCAAGGCAACACTGATAGATGCTCTAGCAGTGCCCTGGTCTTTCAACCTGGCTTATGTGTTTCCACCGTTTCCTCTGCTCCCTCGACTGATTGCCAAGATCAAGCAGGAGAGAGCATCGGTGATGCTGATAGCACCTGCGTGGCCACGCAGGACCTGGTATGCAGATCTAGTGGACATGTCATCCTTTCCACCATGGTCTCTGCCTCTGAAACAGGACCTTCTACTTCAGGGTCCTTTCAACCATCCAAATCTAATTTCTCTGAGGCTGACTGCCTGGAGATTGAACGCTTGATTTTATCAAAGCGTGGCTTCTCCGAGTCAGTTATTGATACCTTAAGACAGGCATGAAAGCCTGTCACCAGGAAAATTTACCATAAGGTATGGCGTAGATATCTTTATTGGTGTGAATCCAAGGGTTATTCATGGAGTAAGGTCAGGATTGCTAGGATATTATCTTTTCTCCAAGAAGGTTTGGAAAAAGGATTGTCAGCTAGTTAAGCGTCTGGCAGATGTTCCAGACGTTCAGGCATTTTGTCAGGCTTTAGTTAGAATCAAGCCTGTGTTTAAACCTGTTGCTCCACCATGGAGCTTAAACTTGGTTCTTAAGGTTCTTCAAGGAGTTCCGTTTGAACCTCTTCATTCCATAGATATCAAGCTTTTATCTTGGAAAGTTCTTTTTTTGGTAGCTATTTCCTTGGCTCGTAGAGTCTCTGAGCTATCTGCCTTACAATGTGATTTTCCTTATCTGATTTTTCATACGGATAAGGTAGTCCTGCGTACCAAACCTGGGTTCTTACCTAAGGTGGTATCTAACAAGAATATCAATCAAGAGATTGTTGTTCCATCCTTGTGTTACACAATCTGGACGTGGTCCGTGCTTTAAAGTTTTACTTACAAGCTACTAAAGATTTTCGTCAAACATCTGCTTTGTTTGTTGTCTACTCTGGACAGAGGAGAGGTCAAAAGGCTTCGGTAACCTCTTTTTCTTTTTGACTAAGAAGCTTAATCCGCTTAGCCTATGAGACTGCTGGACAGCAGCCTCCTGAAAGGATTACAGCTCATTCCACTAGAGCTGTGGCTTCCACTTGGGCCTTTAAAAATGAGGCTTCTTTTGATCAGATTTGCAAGGCGACGACTTGGTCTTCACTTCATATTTTTTCAAAATTTTACAAATTTGATACTTTTGCTTCTTCGGAGGCTATATTTGGGAGAGAGGTTTTACGGGCAGTGGTTCCTTCCATTTAAGTTCCTGCCTTGTCCCTCCCTTCATCCGTGTACTTTAGCTTTGGTATTGGTATCCCACAAGTAATGGATGATCCGTGGACTGGATACACCTTACAAGAGAAAACACAATTTATGCTTACCTGATAAATTTATTTCTCTTGTGGTGTATCCAGTCCACGGCCCGCCCTGTCATTTTAAGGCAGGTAATTTTTAAATTTAAACTACAGTAACCACTGCACCCTATGGTTCCTCCTTTCTCGGCTTGTTTTTGGTCGAATGACTGGCTATGACAGTTAGGGGAGGAGCTATATAACAGCTCTGCTGTGGGTGTCCTCTTGCAACTTCCTGTTGGGAATGAGAATATCCCACAAGTAATGGATGATCCGTGGACTGGATACACCACAAGAGAAATAAATTTATCAGGTAAGCATAAATTGTGTTTTTAAGCAACTTTCCAATTTACTTCTATTATACATTTTTTCTTTGTTAAAGAGTAATCCTAGGTGAGCCCAGGAGCATGCACATGTCCTAAGCCATCTGGCAGAGTTTGCAACAATGTTTATAGTAATGTTATACATAGTTGAAAACTCTGCTGCCGTAGGGTGTCTGTAGCATCATATGGCTGCAGTGTTTGTAACTATGTATAACATTGCTCTAAACATTGTTGCAAACTCTGCTGCCAAATGGCTTACGACTCTTCCCTGCTTCTGGGCTCTCCTAGGATACCTCGTTAACAACCGATACCAAGGGAACTAAGCAAAATTCATAATAGAAGTAAATTGGAAAGCTGTTTAAAAGTGTATGCCCTAACCAGTCCATTTAGTTTATTTTTTACTTTACTGTCCCTTTAATTACAATCTTCCATTGGAATTTTTATCAGTTTTGAAATATCTGTGTTGCAGTTAACACTGGTATCCCAGTCAAACCATTGTTAACAAAATTGTTGCATATTTTTTTTTTTTTTAAAAAAAAGCTTCTATTGTTACATCTGTAATTGATTTGATATTAAATATGTGTTCTGGTAACCACTGCAAGTCCAACCCTTTCACTATCATTTATTATTGTTGCTCAATACACATATACAGTGCCCTTCACTAATATTGGAACCCCTGTTAAATAAAGAAGGCTGTGAAAAAATTGTCTTTATTATTTAACTTTTTGATATATTTTTTTTAAAAATACACTAAAATGCCCTGCTCTCATGGATATTAAACAATTGCAAGCACAACACAGGTTTATCCAAATAAATAAAAAAATCTTTGTTAAATATATGTGACACAATTATTGACACCCTTTTAGCCAATACTTTTAGTCAATACCTCCCTTTGCCAAGATAACAACAGCTCTGGGTATTCTATAATACCTAATGAGGTTGGAGAATACATGGCAAGGGATCTGAGACCATTCCTCCATACAGAATCTCTGCATATCCTAAATTTCGAGGTTGATGCTGGTCGACTCTCCTCTTCAGTTCACCCCACAGGTTTTCTATGGGGTTCAAGTCATGGAGCTAGGATGGCCATGGCAGGACCTTGAATTTGTGGTCAGTAAACCATTTTTCTGTTGCTTTTGGTGTATGTTTTGGATTATTGTCCTGCTGAAAGATCCTACATGGCCATTTTAAGCTTCCTAGCAGAGGCAGTCAGGTGTTCATTTAATATCTGTTTATAGTTAATGATGCCATGTATCCTAACAAAATGTCTAGGTCCTCTGGCAGAAAAAATCAATCACCACTATATTTAACCGTGGGCATGAGGTACTTTTCCATATGGCTACCTCTCTGTATGCGCCAAATCAACCTCTGGTATTGCCAAAAAGCTATTTTGGCTTCATCTAACCATATAAACTGATCCCATTTGAATTTCCAGTAGTGTCTGGTAAACTGGAGATGCTTGAGTTTGTTTTTGGATGAGAGTAGAGTCTTTTTTCTTGAAACCCTTCCAAACAACTTGTGGTGATGCAGGTGACATCGGATTGTAGTTTTGGAGACTTTCTGACCCCAAGAGGCAACAAACTTGTGCAATTCTCCATCTCTGATCCTTGGATATATTTTGGCCACTCGAACCATCCTCTTCACAGTGCGTTGATCCAATATAGACACATATCCTCTTCCAGGCCGATTCATAACATTTCCAGTCGACTGGAACTTCTTTGTCCTGATGGTGGAAATGGGCATTTTCAATGCTTTTGTTATATATATTTTTTTATTTATATTTTTATTTATGAACCAATTCAAGATACAAGTCTGCATAAAAAACATATTAAATACATGGCATGTTGTGGTTACATACATGACAAATAACATAATGCGACAAAAAGAATACATTTGAGAATATATATTGAAACTCAGTGATGCTGTATATAACTCCTTTATCTAGTCACAACATAAAAAGAAAGTTTAACTTTTTAGAACTTGAATTGGCGAATTTCATAAGAGATAAAGAGAACAGAAAGAACAAACAAAAACATCCTTCTCTTAACACCACCTCACTCACCCGCGCTTCCCCCCGCCTACCGGTCAGGGAATTCATTGTTTGCAATGGCCAGCTCGAGAAACACAGTGCTTTTAAAAAGTGCAATTAACTGCAGCTGTATTTCTTTAGAGTAGTTTAAGATTAAGTTCTTCCATTTATAGAAAAAAAAACGTTTAATTTAAGTTTCTGAATTTATTGAGGTGTCCAGTTGCTCCATTATGATTTGATTTTTAAGTTTCTGAAGAAATTCTGTCAAACTAGGGGCTTTATTAGATTTTATAAAAAAAGAGGACATGGTTACCTGTTGTTTGTGTATAATTTTGTTTACCCAGTAATTAATCTTCTACCAAAATTTCTTTATTTTGGGGCAGTTCCAAAAACAGTGGTATATATCCGCTTTTGGTGTCTTACATTTATGGCAGTGAGCTCCTGAATTATCCCATCTAGCCTTAAAATTTGGTGTAATATATATTCTGTTTATAAGTTTAGTATGCGATTCTCTCAATGAGGAGGAGAGTGTTGCAGCATCACTTTTTTGAATGATTTCCGGTAAAACCTGCCAAGCATCTGCTATTTTTTGCACATTAACTTGTCAGCGGAAACAAGTAATTAATTTATATAGAAGTTAGAAAGTATTTACCTGCTTTAAACAGGTTCAGCGCAGGGTCTAAAATGAGCCAGGCTTCCTCCTCTATATTATTATGTGTAGATTCAAAAACAAAGTGTCAAACCTGTAAGAAGGCAAAAAATTCTCTATTCGGTATACCGAATTCCTGTTTCAAATCAGTAAATGTCTTACATCTCCAAGACCCTTTTTTCTAAACTGGTGTATATACAATAGTCCCATTGAGGACCAGTATTTGAAAATTTTAGAATCTAACGCTGGGATAAAATTAGGGTTACCAGTAATTAAGTACTTAGAGACGAGGGTTAATGTGTAGAATTTTCAGTATTTTTTTGTCAGGCCACAATCACGTTTTGAATAACGTAGGTAGTTGTTTAACTTTAGTAGGCCACTTATCAGGGATACGATGAAGGAGTGCCCTAAGTGAGTATGACTGTACTAAGTTTTCTTCTAAAGGTTTAACTGCATAATAATCAATTACAGTTAACCAATCCAAGGCAATCTTCCCAATACCTACTAGGTTATATATTTCGCTATCTGGTAGTGCAAATCCCCCATCAGTTCAAAAAATGATTATTTTTTTTTAAACTCAATAGCCCTCCGTTTTCCCCCTACAAGAATTGTAAGCATAACTGTTTAAATGCACTTAAATCCTTTCGTTTTACCATAATTGGGAGATTTTGCATTAAATAAAGAAGTTTGGGGAATATCACCATCTTTTTTAAATTGACTGTTAGAGTTAATTTAAATTTGGTCCAATTTTCCAGGTCATGTTTTATTTTAAGAAAAAATGGGTGGATAATTAAGCTCGTACCATTCGTTGATATCTTTAGATAGTTTGATGCCTAAACGCATAAAGGCATCTTTCTTCTCTTTAAACTGATAAGTTTAGTATAAGTCTTTTTGTTTACTTAGCCAGGAAATTTCTGTTTTAGATGTGTTAACTTTGTAGCCTGAAAATGCACTAAAATCCTGTAATATTTGAATTAAAACTGGAATATTTCTTTAAGTATTTGTCATTAGGACTAATAAGTCATCCACATATAATAATGTATTGGCCTTTCTTGAACCAAAATGAATCCCTTCAATCTCTTTTCTTAAACAAACGGCCAAAGGCTCTAGGGCCAAGTTAAATAAGTAAGGGGAGAGTGGTCATCCTTGTCTTGATCCCTTATGTAGGGAAAAGTTTGCTAAGGGAAATATTAATAATAATGGAAGTGTTGGGACAATTATAGATTAAACAAATAAAATTCAGGAAGGACCAAACGTTGGTGATACTGTAAACAGATGATCCCAAGTAATGGAGTAGATGGCCTTTTCTGCATCTATTGAGATTATTTCTGCATCCGACCCCTTTGTAGAGTTTCTTTTCTGTGAATATGATTGATATGTATTTAATATCAGTTGGAGTTTCCTCAGATTACGAGAAGAGTTTCTACAAGGCATAAAGCCGACCTGATCCTTATGTATAAGGGGACCAGTAACTAATTTAATCCTGGTTGCTATGATACTCATAAGAATTTTATAATCACTATTCATTAGTGAGATCGGCCTGTAAGAGCCAATCTCTTCTGGGTTTTTATTTTTTAAATCATAGATATTAATGATGAGGTAAAATATCTAGACATAAAATAAATGCCCTAAACTCCCCTTTAATGCCACCCACACTAAACTAAAACTATATCTAGCTGCCACCACTTAAAGGGCCATTATACACTCATTTTTTTCTTTGCATAAATGTTTTGTAGATGATCTATATATAAAGCCCATAAAGTTTTTGTTTTTTTTAAAAATGTATAATTTTGCTTATTTTTAAATAACATTGCTCTGATTTCAGACTCCTAACCAAGCCCCAAAGTTTTATTTGAATACCGTCAGCTACCTTCTCCAGCTTGCTCCTGTTTGTGTAACGGGTCTTTTTTCTATGCAAAAGAACATGCAGTTATATGAAAATGAGTGTATACTGTCCCTTTAAGATTATATGATATGGGTAATCTTAAGGAAAACCCAGAAAATTACAAATTAAATTCCAGATTATAATTTAGCAAAAAATAACATAAAATCACAGTACTAATACTACCAGTCTCTTTCAGTAACGTGGTTTAAATATTAGACAAAGGCCAAAGCTTAATAAATAAAGGTTTATTATGCGAAAAATTAGCACAGTGCATTAATAATAAAAAGATATTAACAAATAGCATTACACAAGCAAACAGTTTTTAAAAAGAGAAAAAAACAGAACCCTTATACTTCACTAGTCTTAGTATCTGTGCCAGGGAGATTGGCAGGAAAAGATGGTCTCTCACTCTGTTGGTATACAGCCTCCCATGTAAGAAGAACAACTTTAAATGTTAAAACACAAAACTTTATACCTCTTTCCATGATATCAGATGGCTTGACCCTCCCTCTTTGCAGGGGCTGGGAAGCCCCCTATCTTTTACGACAGTCAATAAACTCTTAAGTATTTTCCTGAAATTATAGAACACATTATAATTTCTGCTAGGTAAATCTAGTGCATGTATACAGAGAGGCAATCCCTTAGGGATATGGTGAGGAATATTTTGATACCAACCACCATATAATATTGCATTATTTATGTTCCTGAAACATTATTTCTGATAAAAGCCCTTATTTACAGAGCTGGATGTCCTATCACTGACCCCAGTGTAGTTCCTGGTTTGAGGCTTTGTGTTCCATCATGCCCTCTGCTGACAGTTTGAGCCATAATGGTCTCTTCTGTGTATACTACAAAGTATTTATGAGGGGTCTGGTATATCAAAGGGAAATCGTATGCACACAAACACAGCAACACAGTTCTTTTTAAAAAACAAACAACTGTTTTTAGCACAAAACTACAGAAAGTTAACCCTTCAGCATCTCAATCATGGGGTATTCGTGACAACTGCCTTAACAGTTTCCCATAATGTTTCAGTGTGAATTTTGGGGGGGAAAATTTAGCTGGTAAAAGTCATTCCATTTTAATTTCAGCCATGCTTTAAACTGCACATTAGTTACAAGAAAAAAAAACCTGTTAAACTTAGCTTCCTGAAATTTCCTTATTTTAATGTTCAGCATGGTCTGATATAATTATTTCTTTGATGTCAGTTGTCATTTTAAAACCCAACATTTTTTCTGATATTAAGAAGTAATCAATTCTGGACATTGGTGTGTGTGACTCGCATGAAAATGTCCTTAGGTCTGGGTTCTGTACCTGCCAGATGTCTTTAACGTGGAGTAAATTACCAGAATTTTTAAAGAATTTAGATTCTTGCTTGCTATTCCTGTTCAGAGAGGGTTTAAGTCTATCCAAAGTAAAGTACAATGCTATATTAAAATCACCTGCAATAATTAGATTTTTCGAATAGACAGTTAAAAGTTTCACCTGTAAATTTTCCCAAAAGACTTTATCCAATTTATTGGGCCCATAAATGTTACATAAAGTTAAAATCATTCCCTCCAAATCCACTTAAGAAGAGATTAAATATCTTTCGTAAGATTCGTAAGATTAAATATCTTTCCTCTGGATCAAGTTCAGATCCCAGAATTTTATATTGAAGATTTTTATTAAAAAGAAAGGCGACTCCTTTTTTCCTGTTTGTTCAAGGGGTTCCCATCGCTTTTGTTTTTTTATAGCCCCTTCCTTTTTTGTGAAGTTCCACAACCTTTTGCCATTCATCACAGCTATATTCCTAGGTCTTATCCATTGTGATGAATGACTAAGGGAATTTGGCCTGTGTTACCTTATATTTATACCCCTGTGAAACAGGAAGTCATGGTTGAACAATTTCCTGTTCCTAATCACACAGGTGTACTAAAAAATGTAAAATATAATTGGGAATATACTTCAAATATATTTTTCTCATATAAATTCATAGGGGTGCCAATAATTGTATTTTTTTTTCTTTTGGATAAACCTGTTTTTGCAATTGTTTGATATCCATGAGAGCAGAGTTCTTTTGTGTATTTTTTTTTAACAAAAGATTAAATGGTAAAACAATAAAGACTATTTTTCACAGCCTTCTTTGCTCATATTTACCAAAATGTTAGTGGAGGGAACCATAACTGATGAAATGTAGCACAATGCTACTTGTTAGCAACTTAGTTCACACCAATTAATATAGTATGCTGCTGCAATACATGTAAAACTTGTAATGCCTATTAATACGTCGCTATACACTCGGTATCAATCTATTTTACATTTTTGTCAGCACAGCCACTTTTGTTTTTCAAAAAACAAAGCTATATAATGCATTGTGAAACATTCTGTTAGAGAATTTTGATTATTGTGTCCCTTTTTATAAGTTATTCTTGTTAATTTACTATTTTTTTTTTTTTAGGTAATCCTGCTTCTTGCCATGGAACTAGTTACATTTATGCTTGACAAAATTATAATTTACTGACAAAGAAATCTACATTTTGTTTACATGTTGTGGTATCTTACGACTTTTGTAATTAAAATTCTTAATGTGTATTTTGTACATAATTTAAAGCAATATCTTGAAAAATGTAAGTCAAACTATCCTTTCATTAAAAAAAAAAAAAAATAGATTTGAGACTGCACATATCCGGATTGTTTTATTACTTTATATTATTGTTTGTTTTTTTGTTTTTTTTCTTTTCTTGTGAAGATTTTGTAAAGATGATCTAAATTGTTAAGTTAATTTTAGATATATTTCCATGTAAAATAGGAAGTTTATAATCTGTCATATTTAATAATTCTACACGGCAAACTTAACAGAAGTGTAAATAATGCATGTTTATGTATATATTGGTAAAAAAATAAAATGTTAGATTAATTCAACAACATCCTGTCTCTGCCTTTTTATGATTTTTTTATGTTTCTATACATATAAATAGCTTGTTGCCTGCAAGAAAAGTGTGTTTGCCAGTGTTGTGTTATGCGGTACTTGTTAACCACACAAATTAATTTTTTGTTTGGACCTCCATATGCTTCATCTTCTTAATAACTTAGTTAAAGCGACATAAAACCCAAAATATTTATTTCATGATTCAGATAGAACATTCAGTTTTAAATAAACTACCAATTTACTTCTAATATCTAATGTGCTTTGCATTCTTTGTATCTTTTGTTGAAAAGAATACCAAGGTATGTTCATGAGCAGAAATATACTTTTGGGAGCTAGCTGCTGACTGGTGACTGCACATATATGCCCCATGGCTCAACTGATGTGTTCGGTTAGGTCAAAATCAAGTATTTGAAAAACAGCACTCTGTATTAGGCACGGAACCCTGGGTAAGCCACCTTCAAATCACGAACCAGAAAAGAAAGATGAGTTTCAGCCTCCAAATTCTCTTAAAAGGAACCTTTATTATTTCATGGCAGGGTCCAAAGTGTAAAACTATGAGAACGATTCGGGCCTACAATCAGTGCTTAAAAGGACCCTGAACCCAATTTTTTTCTTTTGTGATTCAGACAGAGCATGCAATTTTAAGCAACTTTCTAATTTACTCCTAATATCATTTTTTTATTCATTCTCTTGGTATCTTTATTTGAAAATAAATTATTTAAGTTTAGAAGCCGGCCCATTTTTAGTGAACAACCTGGGTTGTTCTTGCTGATTGGTGGATAAATTTACCCACCAATAAAAATGTGCTGTCCAGGGTACTGAACCAAAAAATGTCTGGCTCCTTAGCTTAAATGCCTTCTTTTTTAAATAAAGATAGCAAGAGAACAAAGAGAAATTGATAATAGAAGTAAATTAGAAAGTTGCTTAAAATTGCATGCTCGATCTGAATCGTGAAAGAAAAAATTTGGGTTCAGTATCCCTTTAATCATGATTAAATTTGTTACAACCCATTAAAGCCTATGGGAAAGCCCTTCCTTTTACCACAAAATTACACTACTAGGAAATGCCAACAAATCCAAACATTCATTGCTAACTGGGACACAAGAACATTCAGGAACTGTTACAAGAGTTACAAAGAGAATTCAAACAATAAACTTAATTAAAAAGCACTGACCTTTCCATACGATAATATATATATATATATATATATATATATATATCAACAGATATTTGAATGCAGCGGCCAGCATTTCCCTGAGGATATGGCATTGACAGATGATGACCACGACTTAGCAGGAGTGGCAGCAGCCATCAACATACTTACTGAACTAGGTAGGTAGGCCTGACAGTGCATAAACCTCAACGATACACCTCCAGGGTAGGAAGAGGTCAATAGGTGCCTAGAGCCCCTTGGGCAGAGGGGCCAACAGTTCCCTGTGAATTTGGCATTGATGGATGATGACCACCATGGAGCAGGGAGTGCAAGAGCAGAAGGGAAAAACATTTTTTAAAATGAATCTGTGTGAAAGCTAAGGGTAACCTAGTTTTGTAATGTTAAATTGTAGAAATGCTATTTGCTTGATATACTGCAGAGACATTTGTGAACACTAAGGCTTCAGTATATCAACAGTTAATGGAAAAAAACTGCTCACATTGCATAGTGGTTGGGGGACAAGAGAGTAGCTCTTGAGCTACTGTAGCAAGTGCAGTCCATACAGTCCTCTTGTTATACCAATAGCACAAAGGGTCTGCTGTAGGGGAAAGAGGAGGTTCACAAATATAAGCTTTTACCATCTCTTAGACACTTGTACTACTCCCTGTTTTGGAAGGGGCTTCAGTGGGTACCACCAAATAGTCGAATGCCTCTAATCAAACAACAGCTGCTCCTCTAAGCTTTGTTGTGCTGAAGCTGCTGTTAGGAGATGAAAAAAGAAAATCAGTTTGTCCCTCCAAGTTGTCAGGGTATTAGTTCTGAGTGCCATTTTCCCCTCCAATTCTGGGATCACACAAAGTGACCAGCATCAGATCAGTGAATTTCTCAAGACAGTCCTGCATCTCAGCTTTCAGCTGCTCCTTCAGACTCCTGACAAGTACTGCTGCCTCGCTGCTTAGTACTCCACCAGGGACCACTTCAAAAATTTCCAAGAAGGCATCCATCTTGCTTAATAGGTGAGTGAACAAGGGTATGACCTAACCTAGACTAGCCGTGTTTTGGCTCAAGTTCTTGGTCACATCCCTTAAAGGCTTTAGGACTGCCACTAACTGACCAATCATGGCCCACTCATCTCTGCCTAATGGACTCCTAATGCCAATGTATTGATCAGAAGCCATACCATGGATAGCCTTCTGCTGCTCCAAGATATGTTCCAGCATGTCCAAGGTCGAGTTGCACCTAGTAGTTCTGTCTTGCTTAAGACAGTGCTGAAGAAGCCCTGTCCTCTTGTTCTTGCTTAAGAAGCTGACTGGATTTAAAACTGTTGTGGAAGTGTGGCCTGCCTTCAGAGAAAGCAATCTTTACCACCAGGTGGAGGATGTGAGCTGAGCAACACTCACCGATATAGTAACCCTCACGGGGAGCCTTCACCATATTGGGTGCTCCATCAGTGACAACAAATCCCATTTCTACCTTGATGCCTGCCTGTCCTACCTCCCGCTGTCACTATCCTCCTAAGAGTCTACAATATATTTTCAGCAGTATGCTGCTCATCCAACATCACGGCATGGAGGAGGAATTTTCAGTAGCCCTGCTGATCTGACGACCCACTCCTGCCCTGACCGGACCATCCTGCTCCTGTACAATCACTAGCAGTAACAACACTATCCTCATTCTCATCACATGCCCTGTCCTGTCACCATTTTGCTGTCAGGGAGAGGAAGTCATGATGGCTACTAGCAGCACTCCATAAGTCGGTGATAAAGTGCCTCAACTGTCCAGAAGCCTTTGCTAGCTCCTCCTTTAATACAGCAATTCAGGATCGGTATAGTGATGGGACTATGCTTCTGCTGAAAGTGCTGTGTAAAGGGAGGTGGTAGTAGGAAACAGCAGCTTCCATCAACTGCTTGAAAGGCTCCCTTTATTTATTTCTCCAACATTGGTGTGTCCGGTCCACGGCGTCATCCTTACTTGTGGGAATATCTCTTCCCCAACAGGAAATGGCAAAGAGTCCCAGCAAAGCTGGCCATATAGTCCCTCCTAGGCTCCGCCCACCCCAGTCATTCTCTTTGCCGTTGCACAGGCAACATCTCCACGGAGATGGTTAAGAGTATGTGGTGTTTAGTTGTAGTTTTTTATTCTACTATCAAGAGTTTGTTATTTTAAAATAGTGCTGGTATGTACTATTTACTCTGAAACAGAAAGAGATGAAGAATTCTGTTTGTGAGAGGAAGATGATTTTAGCAGACAGTAACTAAAATCCTTTGCTGTTTCCACATAGGACTGTTGAGATGAAGTAACTTCAGTTGGGGGAAACAGTTAGCAGACTTTTCTGCTTAAGGTATGACTAGCCATATTTCTAACAAGATTGTGTAATGCTGGAAGGCTGTCATTTCCCCTCATGGGGACCGGTAAGCCATTTTCTTAGTCTCGAGCAGAATAAAGGGCTTAATATGGGCTATAAAACTGGTAGACACTTTTATGGGCAAAATCGATTGCTTTATTTGGGCATTTTATACATGTTTATACTGGTATTTCACACTTATAAACTTGGGAAACGTTTTTTAACGTCAGGCACTATGTTAGACACCTTTTCCAGTCAGGAAGGGCCTTCCCAGTTGTAGGCTGAGCCTCATTTTCGCGCCATTACTGCGCAGTTGTTTTTGAGAACAAGACATGCAGATGCATGTGTGAGGTCCTGAAAATAGTTGGAAAAGTTCCTAGAAGGCGTCATTTGGTATCGTATTCCCCTCTGGGCTTGGTAGAGTCGCAGCAAAGGCTGTAGCTGGGACTGTAGAGGGGTTAAAACTGTAACCGGCTCTGAAAATTGGTGTGCAATACTTTTAATGCTTTAAGACACTGTGGTGAAATTTTGGTAAATTTTGAACAATTCCTTCATATTTTTTCACATTTTCAGTAATAAAGTGTGCTCTGTTTAAAATTTAAAGAGACAGTAATGGTTTGGTTTTAAAACGTTTTTTTGTGTTTTACTGACAAGTTTAAGCCTGTTTAACATGTCTGTGCCTTCAGATAAGCTATGTTCTATATGTATGAAAGTCAATGTGTCTCCCCCTTCTAAATTATGTGATAATTGTGCCAAGGCGTCCAAACAAAGTAAGGACAGTACTGTCACAGATAATGAAGTTGCCCAAGATGATTCATCAGATGAAGGGAGTAGACATGGTTCTACATCATCTCCTTCTGTGTCTAAGCCAGTTTTGCCCACGCAGGAGGCCCCTAGTACTTCTAGCGCGCCAATGCTTATTACCATGCAACAATTGACGGCTTTAATGGATAACTCCATAGCAAATATTTTATCCAAAATGCCTGCATATCAGAGAAAGCGCGATTGCTCTGTTTTAAACACTGAAGAGCAGGAGGGCGCTGATGATAATTGTTCTGTCATACCCTCACACCAATCTGAAGGGGCCATGAGGGAGGTTTTGTCAGATGGGGAAATTTCAGATTCAGGAAAAATTTCCCAACAGGCTGAACCTGATGTTATGACATTTAAATTTAAATTAGAACATCTCCGCGCACTGCTTAAGGAGGTGTTATCTACTCTGGATGATTGTGACAACCTGGTCATTCCAGAAAAATTATGCAAGATGGACAAGTTCCTAGAGGTTCCGGTGCACCCCAACGCTTTTCCTATACCCAAGCGGGTGGCGGACATAGTGAATAAGGAATGGGAGAAGCCCGGCATACCTTTTGTTCCCCCTCCTATATTTAAGAAATTATTTCCTATGGTCGACCCCAGAAAGGACTTATGGCAGACAGTCCCTAAGGTCGAGGGGGCAGTTTCTACTCTAAACAAGCGCACTACTATTCCTATCGAGGATAATTGTGCTTTCAAATATCCTATGGATAAAAAATTGGAGGGTTTGCTTAAAAAGATTTTTGTACAGCAAGGTTACCTTCTTCAACCCATTTCGTGCATTGTTCCTGTCACTACAGCAGCGTGGTTCTGGTTCGAGGAACTAGAAAAGTCGCTCAGTAGAGAGACTCCATATGAGGAGGTTATGGACAGAGTTCACGCACTTAAGTTGGCTAACTCTTTTATTTTAGATGCCGCTTTGCAAATAGCTAGATTAGCGGCGAAAAATTCAGGGTTTGCAATTGTGGCGCGCAGAGCGCTTTGGCTAAAGTCTTGGTCAGCGGATGTATCATCCAAGTTGCTTAATATCCCTTTCAAGGGTAAAACTCTCTTTGAGCCAGAATTGAAAGAGATTATCTCAGACATCACTGGGGGAAAGGGCCACGCACTCCCACAAGATAGGCCTTTCAAAGCCAAGAATAAGTCTAATTTTCGTTCCTTTCGTAATTTCAGGAACGGACCAGGCTCTAATTCTGCATCCTCTAAGCAAGAGGGTAATACCTCACAGACCAAACCAGCCTGGAAACCGATGCAAGGCTGGAACAAGGGTAAGCAGGCCAAGAAGCCTGCCGCTGCTAACAAAACAGCATGAAGGAGTAGCCCCCGATCCGGGACCGGATCTAGTGGGGGCAGACTCTCTCTCTTTGCTCAGGCTTGGGCAAGAGATGTTCAGGATCCCTGGACGCTAGAAATAGTTTCTCAGGGTTATCTTCTGGAATTCAAGGAACTACCCCCAAGGGGAAGGTTCCACATGTCTCACTTATCCTCAAACCAAATAAAGAGACAGGCATTCTTACATTGTGTAGAAGACCTGTTAAAGATGGAAGTATACACCCAGTTCCAAGGGCGGAACAAGGAATGGGATTTTACTCAAATCTGTTTGTAGTTCCCAAAAAAGAGGGAACTTTCAGACCAATCCTGGATTTAAAGATTCTAAACAAATTTCTCAGAGTACAATCGTTCAAGATGGAAACCATTCGAACGATTCTACCCACAATTCCTATCCCAGGGAATGAGCTTTCGCAGTCCAGAGTGGGTCATCGTCATGACCGACCGATCGTCACGACCGACGCAAGCCTAGTGGGCTGGGGCGCGGTCTGGGAATCCCTGAAAGCTCAGGGACTGTGGTCTCGGGAAGAGTCTCTTCTCCCGATAAACATTCTGGAACTAAGAGCGATATTCCATGCTCTCAGGGCTTGGCCTCAGCTTGCAAAGGCCAGATTCATAAGATTCCAATCAGACAACATGACGACTGTTGTGTATCTCAATCATCAGGGGGGAACAAGGAGTTCCCTGGCGATGAAAGAAGTGACCAAAATCATACATTGGGCGGAGAATCACTCCTGCCACCTATCTGCAATCCACATTCCAGGTGTGGAAAACTGGGAAGCGGATTATTTGAGTCGTCAGACATTCCATCCGGGGGAGTGGGAACTCCACCCGGAGATCTTTGCCCAGTTGACGCAACTATGGGGCATTCCAGATATGGATCTGATGGCGTCTCGTCAGAACTTCAAGGTTCCTTGCTACGGGTCCAGATCCAGAGATCCCAAGGCGACTCTAGTGGATGCACTAGTAGCGCCTTGGACCTTCAACCTAGCTTATGTGTTTCCACCATTTCCTCTCATTCCCAGGCTGGTAGCCAGGATCAAACAGGAGAGGGCCTCTGTGATCTTGATAGCTCCTGCGTGGCCACGCAGGACTTGGTATGCAGACCTGGTGAATATGTCATCGGTTCCACCATGGAAGCTACCTTTGAGACAGGACCTTCTTGTTCAGGGTCCATTCGAACATCCAAATCTGGTCTCCCTCCAGCTGACGGCTTGGAGATTGAACGCTTGATTCTATCAAAGCGTGGGTTTTCAGATTCCGTGATAAATACTCTGGTTCAAGCCAGAAAACCGGTAACTAGAAAGATTTACCATAAAATATGGAAAAGATATATCTGCTGGTGTGAATCCAAGGGATTCCCATGGAATAAGATAAAGATTCCTAGGATTCTTTCCTTTCTACAAGAAGGTTTGGATAAAGGATTATCTGCGAGTTCTCTAAAGGGACAGATTTCTGCTTTATCTGTCCTACTACACAAACGACTGGCAGTTGTGCCAGATGTTCAAGCATTTGTTCAGGCTTTGGTTAGGATCAAGCCTGTTTACAGACCTTTGACTCCTCCCTGGAGTTTAAATCTAGTTCTTTCAGTTCTTCAAGGGGTTCCGTTTGAACCTTTACATTCCATAGATATTAAGTTGTTATCTTGGAAAGTTTTGTTTTTGGTTGCTATTTCTTCTGCTAGAAGAGTTTCTGAGTTATCTGCTCTACAGTGTACTCCACCCTATCTGGTGTTCCATTCAGATAAAGTTGTTTTGCGTACTAAGCCTGGTTTTCTACCAAAGGTTGTTTCCAACAAAAATATTAATCAGGAGATAGTTGTACCTTCTTTGTGTCCGAATCCAGTTTCAAAGAAAGAACGTTTGCTACACAATTTAGATGTAGTCCATGCTCTAAAATTCTACTTAGAAGCTACAAAGGAGTTCAGACAAACTTCTTCTCTGTTTGTCGTCTATTCTGGTAAAAGGAGAGGTCAAAAAGCAACTTCTACCTCTCTTTCCTTTTGGCTTAAAAGCATCATCCGATTGGCTTATGAGACTGACGGACGGCAGCCTCCTGAAAGAATCACAGCTCACTCCACTAGGGCTGTAGCTTCCACATGGGCCTTCAAGAACGAGGCTTCTGTTGATCAGATATGTAAGGCAGCGACTTGGTCTTCACTGCACACTTTTGCCAAATTTTACAAATTTGATACTTTTGCTTCTTCGGAGGCTATTTTTGGGAGAAAGGTTTTGCAAGCCGTGGTGCCTTACGTTTAGGTAACCTGATTTGCTCCCTCCCTTCATCCGTGTCCTAAAGCTTTGGTATTGGTTCCCACAAGTAAGGATGACGCCGTGGACCGGACACACCAATGTTGAAGAAAACAGAATTTATGCTTACCTGATAAATTACTTTCTCCAACGGTGTGTCCGGTCCACGGCCCGCCCTGGTTTTTTAATCAGGTCCGATGAATTATTTTCTCTAACTACAGTCACCACGACACCTTATGGTTTCTCCTATTTTTTCCTCCTGTCCGTCGGTCGAATGACTGGAGTGGGCGGAGCCTAGGAGGGACTATATGGCCAGCTTTGCTGGGACTCTTTGCCATTTCCTGTTGGGGAAGAGATATTCCCACAAGTAAGGATGACGCCGTGGACCGGACACACCGTTGGAGAAAGTAATTTATCAGGTAAGCATAAATTCTGTTTTTTTTTTACTGCTGCCTGGACATCACCCTAGAGTAAAACCCCTCAAAATCCTCTAGGGTGGGCTGAACACATTGAAGTGATGCTGTCGGTGGTACTTGACTCTGCTGACTGCCTTCTTCCCTCAATATCACAGCCTTGTGGTGTGTGACGGCAATATTTTACGGATAACCTCTTTGCCACACTATTTGCACTTAGTAAGGTGGCCATTTCGTCAATGTCCACTTGTCCCAGTTACACAAGTAAAAGTAGACCTGTGCTTTGCACTGGTAGTGACGCTGCTGGTACTACTGGTGGTAGTAGCCGTAAACATGGTACACACTGATCAACTAACCATTTGATGACAGAATTAAATAATTAAATAGAAGAAAAAACATTTTTATTGGGGAGTGGTTGTTGCCCCCACTGCCATAGCAATTATGCTGTCAATTAGATAAGGGGTAATAGTAATATTTGTTTACAATAGATAGAGAAAACTAAATAAAAAACAAAATATGCATTTATGTGCAAAATGATTATGCACACAAAGGGTTAACAAACTATGTATATTCCACACAAAGGCAGCAGGCCTGCCTATCAGTCACAGGATATGCTCTCACAGAAATATAACTAATAAACTAAACTTACAGGTTAAAGTTAAACTAACTGCAGGAAATTAGAACACAAGGGGTTACCATTTATAGTTAAAGGGACACTCAGGTTAAATTACATTTTCATGATTCAGATACAGTATGTAATTTTAAACAACTTTCCAATTTACTTCCATTAAAAAAAAATGTGCACAGTCTTTTATATTTACAATTTTTGAGTCACCAGATCCTACTGAGCATGTGCAAGAATTCACAGACTATACGTATATGCATTTGTGATTGGCTGATTGCTATCACATGGTACAAGGGGAGTGGAAATATACATAACTTTGAAATTTGTTATAAAAAAATCTACTACTCATTTGAAGTTCAAACCAAGTGCTATTGCATTGTCTTGTTATCTTGCATTTGTTGATTATGCAAATCTAATGTGTTGACTGGTCCTTTAATTTGTTTTTGCCCAAATTAAGGCAGCAGGCCTACCTATCTGTCACATGCTATGCCCCCACAGCAATATACTTAGATTTTAATAAACTAAGCATGCAGTTAGCGCCAAAAAAATAGAAATGTTTCTGCACACAAAGGGTTAAAGTTTTACACAAGCTTTTTTTTACACCCCCAAAAACCTAGCAGGACTGTCTATCAGTCACAGGCTATGCCACCACTGCAATAAAATTATTAATAAATTAAACATGCTGTTAACACAGTTAAAGTGTAATTCTACTTTTATTTGCACTCCCAAAAAAGCAAGCAATCAAGCCAGTATAATCGCAGGCTATGGCTGGCCACACAGCAAAAGTTTACATGCAGCTTTTAAATCAAAGTTTAACTGACTGCAATTAGATAGAAGAGTTTTTCTGCACACAAACTGTTAAAGTTTAATTCTAGGTTGTTTTGCACCCCCAAAAAAGCAAGCAAAAAATAACAACATAGCTAGCTAAGATAGGAACACTACAACACTGCTCAAAACCTAAAATAGAAATGACTATAAGATGGCTGATGATCACTAGACTAACACTTCCCTATGCAGGGTTAACAGTGGATTGGACAAGCCTGTTGCCTGATTTGCTGGCCCTCACATTAATCATTTAGTGATGCTCTGTCCGGATTGGACAGGGAAAGTTGTACACATAAATGGTACATCACTTGAAATGAAGGAGCTATTTTGTCATAGTATCTCAGCTCCTTCCCATCTCCTGTGTTCCGTTCCCTGCCCCTTTTTTGGAGCTGAAAGTTCCAAACGAAAAACTAAAGGAATCACACTAATAGGCATGCAAACATTTTGTTACTTACCAACTTCAGTTCCATTTCCATTCGTCCCCTCTGTGTGCCACGAAGGTACAAATGGACCAATATTCTGCCGAAATGCATGTCTAATTAGTCTTGATTATCCACAGTCATATTTTTAAGATTTCTACTAAGCATACACAAGAACTTAAATCTTAATAATTTTAATGCAAAATGCTAATTTGTTCTGCTTGATTGAGGCTAAAATTTTCTTTATTTAGGGGGTCCAAAATTAAAATTTTAGGTGGACAGGTAGCAGAAGATATTTTTGTATGCTACACAGCTAAAATTATACGAAAGGGCTATAAGTACATACATATTATTCTACAACATTTCCTGGATTGCATTCAACAATATAAGGTCTTTAAAAACGTACCTTTGCACCAACAGAAGTCATAAATTTGCTTGATTTCCAAGGTTGTGCTATGAAGAATACATTAGATACAGTTGAAGCCCGGGGGCCATGCTACAATGAAGAGGTTTAGCTCAATTGACAGTGTGGGTGTGCACTATGCTTGTTGCAATGAGGGATTTTGCTATAGAGGAGTGCGTTACGTTTAGAGCACATGCTTCTTTAAACAATCCACACTATGGCCCCTATTTAACAAAGGTCTTGCGGACCTGATCCGACAGTGCGGATCAGGTCCGCAAGACCTTGCTGAATGCGGAGAGCAATACACTCTCCGTATTCAGCATTGCACCAGCAGCTCACAAGAGCTGCTGGTGCAGCACCGCCCCCTGCTGACTTGCAGCCAATCGGCCGCCAGCAGGGAGGTGTCAATCAACCCGATCATACTCGATCGGGTTGAATTGTGGCGATTCCTGTCGCCTGCTTGGAGCAGGCGGACAGGTTATGGAGCAGCGGTCTTTGTGAAACATGGGCCGTCAAGCTCCTTTCGGAGCTTGATAGATAGGCCCCTATGGGCCTGATGATCAAAGATTCTCCTGCTGAAATCACTGAATTCTATAAGAAGAGCAGAACCTGCAAGTCTCCCAGACAGATGAGAGTTACCTCCCATAACCTTAACCTAGCAACTTTCAGCTCTGTCCCACTCTATTCAAGAGTTGCAAGCATCATAAATTAACTTTGCTAAAGAGGGAAGAGGGACTTCAGGCTCAGTCACAGGCTGCTGTGGGGTCTGCTACTACCCCATCTACTGCTGAGGGGCCTAGTTAGTCTGGTAACCCTGCAATGCTGCATACATGAAATTTGATTTTTTTTTCTGAGCCAAATTGGCTGTTACCAAAGAGATTTTGTGGTGATAGACCTTTTGTCACTGCCTGCCAAATTGTGTTCTCTGCTTATCCTGGGTCTTATGCTACAGATTATGTTTCATACTCAGATAGCCTTGTTATCAGTTTATCCCTAAATATGGGAATTTGATTCAAAAAGAATAAAAAAAGTACTTCATAGTTGGGACTCCTTTGTAGATGCTATGAGCATATTATTTGTTGATTCTCATTACATTTCCTCTGCTCAAGCTGCCATGGACTAAGTTGTGTGCTAAACTGGCACGTAAATAATGCTAAAATTTTGCTGTACTGCACTTTCCATAGCGCTGCCATTACACGTTAACAAAAAACCTTCTTGTGTTGTGCGTTATGGTGCGTTAAGCTCCATACCGCCCAAAAGCCAAGACCTGACTTGACATGCTAGTGCACTTTTCCCCCCATACACATAAATGGAGAAAAATTGTTAGAAAAAAATAACACCTGTGATTGCGGAATGGCGATCGCTATAACGCAATCCCCATTGATGTCTATGGGGACAAGAACATTACGTAAAAACCTAACATAAACCCCTAGTCTAAATACCCCTAATCTGCCGCCCCCCGACATCGCCGACATTAAATAAAGATATTAACCCCTTAACCACTGCCCCCTGCATTGCTAGCACCTAAATAAACCTATTAACCCCTAAACTGCCAGCCCCCCACATTACAACTACTATAATAAAGCTAACAACCCCTAAAACAACGCCCCCCACATCGCAAATATTAAAATAAACCTATTAACCCCTAAACCACCGGCCCCCCACACTGCGACACACTGAATTAAACTATTAACCTCTAAACCTAACGCCCCCCCTAACTTTAAATTAAAGTTACAATATAACTGTCATAAAATAAATAAAAACTTACCTGTGAAACAAAAAAAACTAAGAAAAAATATCAAAAACCTAACATAACTATTTTTAAAAATAAAATTAACTAAAAATAAAAAAAAACTAAATTACAAAATTAAAAAATACTAACACTACGAAAAAAAAAAAAAAATAACATTACAAAAAACAACACAATTACAAAAGGATACAAAAAATAATAAACGAAATTATCCAAAATAATAAAAATTAAACCTAATATAATACCCCTATAAAAACAAAAAAGCCATCCCAAAACAACTCCCCTAATCTAACAAACTAACAATAACCCTTAAAAGGGCCTTTTGTAGGGTATTGCCCTAAGTTAAACAGCCCTTTTACGTTCAAAAAAGACTAAATCCCCCCTAACAGTAGACACCTCCCCACCCAACCAACCCCCCAAAATAAAAAAAAACTAAGTTTAAATAAACTTTAGCTACCCATTACCCCTAAAGGGGCTTTTGTATGGGCATTGCCATTAAAAGGACAATCAGCTCTTTAGTGCCCATTAAAAAATAAAAAATCCCTAATCTAAAAAAAAAAATCCACCCCCAAAAAAACATAACCTATGTCTAACCCTGAAATAGTTACTCACCATTCCTGAAGTCCGGCGGTGAAGGTCTTCTTCTAGGCGGCTCCATCTTCATGGATCCTGCAGCAGTTATGGAATGCATGATCTCTTTAGTCATCCATATTGATAGGAGGTACAATACAGCTGGAGAGGCTTACTTCACAGTTTTCATTACCATCCCAAGCTTATCCTACTTCAGTGCCTGCTTATTCTTCTGAAACATTTTTGTAAGAAGAGTCTATGCAGATTGGAGCTATCAAGGATCAAAACCAAATACAGATATCTGAACCTGTGTTTTTCTTGCGAAAGGCTGGTCATTTTCTTCTTAAATGTCCTACAAGGCCTATGAACAGCTATTAACTAGATACTACATTATAACTATTTCTGGTTCAATAATAAACATTTTCTACAAGTTTGTAGCAAATCCATTGGAACTAAGTTTGCACCCAGCTATGCTAACATCTTTATGGATTTTTTTAAATGCCACTATGTATGGTAAAATAATCCTCTAGGTGCATAACTAGCGTACAATGATGAACTATGTTTATGGAAAAATTTTAAAAGAAAGATTCATAGCCAAGGTATACACTGCTTAGAGCAGGGGTCGCCAACCTTTCGGACCTCAGGGACCACTAAACTCAGAATTTTGAATCCCGTGGACAACTAACGAGATTTAAAAAAAAAAAAAAGGTACACACCTCTATAATGTGTGTGTGTGTGTATATATATATATATATATATATATATATATATATAAATCAATGTAAATATTTGCATAGGAAATTAGTACATCTAAGCAAGTATCCCCGCTTGCCCCCAGAAATTCTTAATATGCAAAGCACAAGAGAATTGTGGGTAAGATATGCAAATTAGGTATGCAAATTCTCAGTTTTTTTGCTTCAAAATACTGTTTTAACACAGCGATCCTTTTAAACAGGAATATGACAGCAAACCAGAAATCACTCACTATACAAGCCTGTTTTGTTCTTTTTAGAACTCATCAGTAGGAGATAGATTTCTGATTGCTGCATTGGAAAAGCTATTTTCATGGTTAAACCAAAATTCATTAAAATTATGGGGGGGGAGATAAAAAACTGAAATTAAAATCCTCCATGTTTCAAAATTAAATCAATGTAAATATTTGCATAGGAAATTAGTACATCTAAGCAAGTATCCCCGCTTGCCCCCAGAAATTCTTAATATGCAAAGCACAAGAGAATTGTGGGTAAGATATGCAAATTAGGTATGCAAATTCTCAGTTTTTTTGCTTCAAAATACTGTTTTAACACAGCGATCCTTTTAAACAGGAATATGACAGCAAACCAGAAATCACTCACTATACAAGCCTGTTTCGTTCTTTTTAGAACTCATCAGTAGGAGATAGATTTCTGATTGCTGCATTGGAAAAGCTATTTTCATGGTTAAACCAAAATTCATTAAAATTATGGGGGGGGAGATAAAAAACTGAAATTAAAATCCTCCATGTCTCAAAATTAAATCAATGTAAATATTTGCATAGGAAATTAGTACATCTAAGCAAGTATCCCCGCTTGCCCCCAGAAATTCTTAATATGCAAAGCACAAGAGAATTGTGGGTAAGATATGCAAATTAGGTATGCAAATTCTCAGTTTTTTTGCTTCAAAATACTGTTTTAACACAGCGATCCTTTTAAACAGGAATATGACAGCAAACCAGAAATCACTCACTATACAAGCCTGTTTCGTTCTTTTTAGAACTCATCAGTAGGAGATAGATTTCTGATTGCTGCATTGGAAAAGCTATTTTCATGGTTAAACCAAAATTCATTAAAATTATGGGGGGGGAGATAAAAAACTGAAATTAAAATCCTCCATGTCTCAAAATTAAATCAATGTAAATATTTGCATAGGAAATAAGTACATCTAAGCAAGTATCCCCGCTTGCCCCCAGAAATTCTTAATATGCAAAGCACAAGAGAATTGTGGGTAAGATATGCAAATTAGGTATTCAAATTCTCAGTTTTTTTGCTTCAAAATACTGTTTTAACACAGCGATCCTTTTAAACAGGAATATGACAGCAAACCAGAAATCACTCACTATACAAGCCTGTTTCGTTCTTTTTAGAACTCATCAGTAGGAGATAGATTTCTGATTGCTGCATTGGAAAAGCTATTTTCATGGTTAAACCAAAATTCATTAAAATTATGGGGGGGGGAGATAAAAAACTGAAATTAAAATCCTCCATGTCTCAAAATTAAATCAATGTAAATATTTGCATAGGAAATTAGTACATCTAAGCAAGTATCCCCGCTTGCCCCCAGAAATTCTTAATATGCAAAGCACAAGAGAATTGTGGGTAAAATATGCAAATTAGGTATGCAAATTCTCAGTTTTTTTGCTTCAAAATACTGTTTTAACACAGCGATCCTTTTAAACAGGAATATGACAGCAAACCAGAAATCACTCACTATACAAGCCTGTTTCGTTCTTTTTAGAACTCATCAGTAGGAGATAGATTTCTGATTGCTGCATTGGAAAAGCTATTTTCATGGTTAAACCAAAATTCATTAAAATTATGGGGGGGGAGATAAAAAACTGAAATTAAAATCCTCCATGTCTCAAAATTAAATCAATGTAAATATTTGCATAGGAAATTAGTACATCTAAGCAAGTATCCCCGCTTGCCCCCAGAAATTCTTAATATGCAATATATATATATATATATATATATATATATATATATATATATATATATATGACATTCATACACATACTGTACATAACTTTACATTATGTATATTTTTAAACATTTTTAAGAATTAACTAACTGAATGATAGAACTGAGAGAATACTTCCAAATGACAGATGAAGGGTGAGTGCCAACTGTTGAGCCGGAAGCAGAGAGCCAGAAACCGGGGGGGATGAAATAATTATGTTTAAAAGCACCATAAGACTTCCAAGTTACCTCCCCAGTTAGGAATTATTCAAAACTACATATGATCATGGACAGATATTGGAGTCATATATTAAGTTTATATCAGAAAGCTCTCAATATGGATGTGAGCTAACCACGACTGATGTTACTGGCAATTACTATAATACTGATGAGATATGGCTGATCTGCTGGATGGCAAAAACTAGAATTCAGGTAGAATGGCTTTGTGCGCAGGAACATTATTAGAATGAAAAATAATTAATGTTTAATAAAAAAAGAAGATGGAGGGGAGAAAGACAAATAGTGATGTAAGTCCATCTGAAGGAATTAGGAAAACTACTACAAAGAGACAGGTAAAGAGAAGAAAATAAATGAAATTTAAGAGAGACATTTTCTTTTTAAGATTTTCTTTTTTTATATACTTAAAGGGACATGAAACCCACATTTTTTCTTTTATGATTTAGAAAGAGAATGCATTTTTAAACATATTTCTAATTTACTTCTATTATCTAATTTGTTTTATTCTCTTGATATTCTTAGCTGAAAAGCATATCTAGATATGCTCAGAAGCTGCTGATTGGTTGCTGCACATGGAAGCCTCATGTGATTGGCTCACCCATGTGCATTTCTTTTTCTTCAAATAAGGATAGAAAAAAAATGAAGCAAAATAAATAATATAAGTAAATTGTAATGTTGTTTAAATTTGTATGTTCTATCTGAATTCTGAAAGAAAGATTTTGGGTTTAGTGGCCCTTTAAAGGGACACTCAGGTCAAATTAAATTTTCATGATTCAGATACAGTGTGTAATTTTAAACAACTTTCCAATTTACTTCCATTAAAAAAAAATGTGCACATACTTTTATATTTACACTTGTTGAGTCACCAGCTCCTTCTGAGCATTTGCAAGAATTCAAAGATTATACGTATATGCATTTGTGATTGGCTGATCGCTATCACATGGTGCAGGGGGAGTGGATATATAACTTTAAAATGTGTTAGAAAAAAATCTACTACTCATTTGAAATTAATGCTATTGTATTTTCTTGTTATCTTGCATTTGTTGATTATGCAAATCTACTGTGTTTACTGGTCCTTTAAACTAACTTTTTAAAGCCAAGACTATACCAACCTCTGCTGGCTTTAGAATGGAAGCATCTTCCTCTGAGCAGCGTGCCGGGCGGGAGGAGTTAAAAATACAATCTAGCTATGCAATGTGGGCAGTACTACGCAACGTGCGTAGGGAGATTGTAATTTAACTCCTCCGTTGATTTTCACTGATGTCCAGGCACTGTAGGGAGTTGCGGCGCGACGGGGTGACACAATCAGAGGAGATTAATTCCTGCTTGATGGTAATAAAATAAATGTGAAACAAAGGTAAATAAAAGTTCAATAGCAGTGAAAGAACTTTCTAATGTCTTGAATCTTCAATGGGTCCTCAAATGAGAGAAGAGAGGAAACACAAAATAGTGTAACACTGTAAACCCACTGGGAGAGATATAATGATGAGACGAATGATTACTCACATTTGTTTGAGCTCACACAAGCTCTATATGATGCACACACCTACTTTATACTGGTAGGCAAACAGTATCCCACAGCATGATCGGGTAAAAATATTTATTTAAAATGTTAAAATACGTCACAAATGCTCAGTTAACAATAGTGTAAAGGGATCCCAAAGGAAAACAGTCAAGACATACTGTCCAGAGTCAACCAGAACCAGCCAGAACCACCATTGAAGATTGAAGACATCAGAAAGTTCTTTCAGGAACGGACATATCCTTCCATTACTATTGAACTTTTATTTACCTTTGTTTCACATTTATTTTATCACTATTTTATTGTTGTGATTTTTTTTGTGTACATTTATTCTATACATTCCTGCTTGATGGTGTCAAGGACCACTGGTTGGCGACCGCTGACTTAGAGAGACAGTACATATATTAGCTACTTTGATAGGGAAAAGATGAAAAAAAAAATTATAATAATTTCCACCCTTTCAAACATCTTTCTCTCAAAATTATCATATGTTAAATCATCTTCTGTAAAAATCATGTTATTTTGGAGAAACCTAAGGTTATTTATTTTAAAAAAGTAAGATTTAAAGGGATATGAAACCAAAACATTTTCTTTCATCATTCAGAGTATACAGTTTGAAAAAAAGTTTCCAATTTACTTTTTTTTATCAAATTTGCATCATTTTCATGTTATGCTTTGTTGAAGATATATCTAGATAGGTGGTGTGCACATGTCTGGAACACTACATGGCCATCTAGTGCTCTTGCTAATGTATAACATTGTTGCAAAATTGCTGCCATATGGTGCTGAAGACACGTGCGCACTACTGAACTTACCTTCCTGCTTTTCAACAAAGGATAACAAAACAAAGAAAATGTGATAATAAAAGTAAATTGGAATGTTGTTTAAAATTGTATGTTCTATCTGAATAGTTAAAGTAAAATTTTGAGGTTTTATGACCCTTTAACCTCTTCTTTCCCAGGAATTTCTGGGAAAAACTTTCCCAAAATGCCGAAGAATTTTTATCATTTTTGCTATCACTCCATTTAAACACAAATAAATTGTTGTTTTTTTTACCTATCAAAAAGATATATTACATTAGGACTTTCAGAAAAAAGAGTATTTTAGGATCTCATGGCATAGAGAATCTTTTAAAAGACAGGGAATACAGCACTCTTTTATTATATAAAAAAAAACACTTTTATTTATACAGTTCCAAACTCCTGAATTGAGAAAAAACATAATTTATGTAAGAACTTAACTGATAAATTAATTTCTTTCATATTGGCAAGAGTCCATGAGCTAGTGACGTATGGGATATACAATCCTACCAGGAGGGGCAAAGTTTCCCAAACCTCAAAATGTCTATAAATACACCCCTCACCACACCCACAATTCAGTTTATCAAATAGCCAAGTAGTGGGGTGATAGAAAAAGGAGTAGAAAGCATCAAAAAAGGAACTGGAAATATAATTGTGCTTTATACAAAAAAACATAACCACCATAAAAAGGTTGGGTCTCATGGACTCTTGCCAATATGAAAGAAATTAATTTATCAGGTAAGTTCTTGCATCAGTTATGTTTTCTTACATGTAATTGGCAAGAGTCCATGAGCTAGTGACGTATGGGATAGAAATACCCAAGATATGGAACTCGACAGAAGAGTCACTAGAGAGGGAGGAATAAAATAAAAACAGCAATTTTCCGCTGAAAAAATTAAATCCACGTCCAAAAAAAAAAGGTTTTCTCATAATTGAAAAGAAAAAACGTAAAACAAGCATAGGAATCAAACTGAAACAGCTTTCCTGAAGAACTTTTCTACCAAAAACTGCTTCCCAAGAGGCAAATACATCAAAACGGTAGAATTTAGTAAATGTATGCAAAGAAGACCAAGTTGCTGCTTTTGCAAATCTGATCAACTGAAGCTTCATTCTTAAAAGCCCATGAAGCCGAAACTGATCTATTAGAATGAGCTGTGATTCTCTGAGTCGGGGCTGACCCGACTCCAAATAAGCCTGATGAATCAAAAGCTTTAACCAGGATGCCAAGTAAACGGCAGAAGCTTTCTGACCTTTCCTAGAACCAGAAAAGACAACAAATAGACTAGAAGTCTTCCTGAAATCTTTAGTAGCTTCAACATAATATTTCAAAGTTTTTACAACATCCAGAGAATGTAAAGATCTCTCCAAAGAATTCTTAGGATTAGGACACAAAGAGGGAACAACAATTTCCCTATTAATGTTGTTAAAATTCACAACTTTAGGCAAAAATTTAAATGAAGTCCACAAAACTGCCTTATCCTGATCGAATATCTGAAAAGGAGACTCACAAGAAAGAGCAGATAATTTGGAAACTCTTCTAGCCGAAGAGATAGCCAAAAGGTACAACACTTTCCAAGAAAGTAGTTTAATATCCAAAGAATGCATAGGCTCAAAAGGAGGAGCCTGTAAAGCCTTCAAAGCCAAATTAAGACTCCAAGGAGGAGAAATTGATTTAATGACAGGCTTGATATGAACCAAAGCCTGTACAAAACAGTGAATATCAGGAAGCTTAGCAATCTTTCTGTGAAATAAAATAGAAAGAGCAGAGATTTGTCCCTTCAAGAAACTTGTAGACAAACCTTTATCCAAATCATCCTGAAGGAACTGTAAAATTCTAGGAATTCTAAAAGAATGCCAGGAGAATTTATGAGAACACCATGAAATATAAGTCTTTCAAACTCAATAATAAATCTTCCTAGATACAGATTTACGAACCTCTATAACTAAGCACTAAGAGTTCAATTTCCATACCTTCAAATTTAACAATTTGAGATCCTGATGGAAAAATGGTCCTTGAGACAGAAGGTCTGGTCTTAAAGGAAGTGGCCAAGGTTGACAACTGGACATCCAAAAACTGTGAGACCATGCTGGTGCTACCAGAAACACAAATGATTGTTCCATGATGATCTTGGAGATCACTCTTGGAAGAAGAACTAGAGGCGGAAAGATATAAGCAGGTTGGTAAAACCAAGGAACTGCTAATGCATCCACCGACTCCGCCTGAGGATCCCTGTACCTAGACAAGTACCTGGGAAGTTTCTTGTTTAGCTGGGAAGCCATCAGATCTATTTCTGGAAGACCCCACATCTGAACATTCTGAAAAATCACGTCTGGATGGAGAGACCACTCCCCCGGATGTAAAGTCTGATGGCTGAGATAATCCGCTTCCCAATTGTCTACACCTGGGATATGTTCCGCAGAAATTAGTGGTAAAGAGGAAGGCCAGCGAGTAGGTTTTTGCAGTAGTCAAGTCGGGAGATAACAAGGGATTGGATTATTTGCTTTGTGGTGGCGAATTTTGGAAATATTGTGTAGATGGTTGCGGCGCTATGTAGAAAGCGATTCAATATGGGGGACGAAGGATAGATTTGAGTCAAGTGTGACTCTGAGGCAGCGGACTTGGGGCGATGGGGAAATGGTGATGCTGTCAACAGGCATAGAGAAGTCAGAAGTCGGTTTAGAGCTTGAGTGGGGGATAAGAAGGAGCTCAGTCTTGGACATGTTAATCTTTAGGTGGTGAGAGGCCACCCAGGAAGAAATACCAGATAAGCAGCCGCTGACATGAGAAAGGACAGAGGGAGAGAGATCAGGGGTGGAGAGATAGATCTGGGTGTCATCAGCATAGAGGTGATATTTGAAGCCATAACTGTTGACGAGTTTACCCAGCGAAGAAGTATAGATGGAGAAGAGTAGAGGACCCAGAACAGATCCTTGAGGTACTCCAACAGACAGAGGCATAGGAGAGGAGGAGTTGCCGGCAAATGACACAGAAAAAGACCTATGAGAAAGATAGGAGTGAATCCAGGAAAGAGCAGTGTCACAGAGGCCAAAAGAGCTAAGGGTCTGTAGGAGGAGGGGGTGGTCAACTGTGTCGAAGGCAGCTGAGAGGTCGAGTAAGATGAGTATAGAGTAGTGGCCAATATTTTTTGCAGAGAGAAGAATATTTGTAACCTTGTTAAGGGCAGTCTCAGTTGAGTGTTTTGGGCGGAATCCGGATTGCAGTGGGTCAAGCAAGGAGTTGGTGGACTGGAAGTGGGTTAGGCGATTGTAAACTAGTTTTTCAAGGAGTTTTGATGTTAGTGGAAGCAGTGATATGGGGCGGTAGCTTTCAGGAGAATTAGGGTCGAGGGAGGGTTTTTTGCGTATGGGAGTGACTTTTGCGTGTTTGAAAGAAGATGGGAATGAGCTGGTAGAGAGAGATAGGTTGAAGATGTGGGTAAGAGCAGGAGTGAGGGTGGAAGATAGGGAGGGTATTAGATGGGAAGGGATAGGGTCAAGTGGGCAGGTAGTGAGGAAGATAGTAAGGAAGAAACTTCATTCTCAGTGGCTGGATGGAAGATAGAGAGGGTGGCAGAGGGAGTAATTGGGCATGTTGTTGGAATATTGCAGGTTGGTGTTGGGATGTTTCTTCGGATAGTACGTGTTTTGTTTAAAAAGTAGTCTGCCAGGGCTTGAGCACTAAAGACAGACGGGGGTGGTGGAGCAGGTGGGTAGAGGAGAGAGTTAAAAGTGTAAAAGAGTCATTTAGGGTTTGAGGAAAGAGTAGATATGAGAGAAGAGAAGTAGGTTTGCTTGGCTAAGTGAAGGGCAGAAGTGTATAAATGAAGAAAAAACTTATAGTGTATGAAATCAGGTTCAGAGTGAGTTTTCCTCCAGACACGCTCAGCAGTATGAGAGCATTTTTGCAAATAGCGTGTTTGCTGAGCATGCCAGAGCTGTAACTGACTGCGTGGTGTTTTGCGCAGCTGGGGAGGGGCAAGTGTGTCTAGTGCAGAGGAGAGAATTTTGTTATAGCGGGCTGTAGCGAGATCAGGGCAGGTTATAATGGAAGTGTAAGGGAGGAGATTTTGAATGATTTTTGAAAATTGGAGCGGGTCCACAGCATGTGTATTTCTGCAGGTGTGGGGGCGGGATGGAGAAGTAGGTTTAGCTTTTGCATTAATATTATAGGTGACCAGGTGATGGTCTGAAATTGGAAAAGGGCGACAGGTGGTGTCAGATATAGAGCAGAGGTAGGAAAATACCAGGTCGATGTAGTGTCCATCACAGTGAATCGGGAGTAGGGTGGATTGTGAGAGACTGAAGGAGGATGTTAGTGAAAGAAATTTAGAGGCAGCAGGGGCAGATGGGTTGTCAATAGGAATGTTGAAGTCCCCAAGAATTAGGGTTGGTATATTTGAAGAATAGATTTGAATAAAACCCCAGACCCTGTTCCTGAAACGGAACTGGTATGATTACCCCTGAAAGCTCTAGACCTGAAACACACTTCAGAAAAGCCTGAGCCTTCACTGGATTTGCTGGAACATGTGAGAGAAAAAAATCTCACAGGAGGTCTTACTCTGAATCCTATTCGATACCCTTGAGAGACAATAATCTGAATACAATGATTTTGGACATAATCTGCCCAAATGTTTTGGAAAAATTTTAATCTGCCCCCCACCAGCTGAGCTGGAATGAGGGCCACACCATCATGCAGACTTGAGGGTTGGCTTTGGTTTCTTAAAAGACTTGGATTTATTCCAACTTGAAGAAGGTTTCCAATTGGAACCAGATTCTTTTGGGGAAGGATTGGCTTTCTGTTCCTTATTCTGTCAAAGAGAACAAAAATTATTAGAAGCTTTAGATTTACCCTTAAATCTTTTATCTTGAGGTAACCCCCCCCCCCCCAGGGACAGTTGAAATAATTGAATCTAACTGAGAAGCAAATAAATTGTTACCTTGGAATGAAAGAGATAGTAATCTAGACTTATAGATATATAGACTTATAGATACCATGTCAGAATTCCAATATTTGAGCCACAAAGCTCTTCTAGCTAAAATAGCTAAAGACATATATTAAACATCAATTTTGATGATATCAAAAATAGCATCACAATTCATCCTCCATGTTTGCGGGAGGCCCATGTGTATTCCTACTCTCCACAGAGAAGTTACAGACATTTACATCCTGTTTTTTTGTATCAGAGATGACCCTATAGTACAAAGGTTGCCCCTTTCTTCGGTTCCTTCTATTATTAGATCCATCCCCCCACATTTACATTTAGATCTGTTTACTGAGTAAACAGAGAAACACAGATTCCATTAAACCTTTTCCCCAAACTCCAAGTATGTGATTTCATTTTAAGAAGCATAGGTTTCCAGTAAGAAATCTAGGTACTACAAGACCTTAGACAGGTGCATAGAGTAACCACTTATAAGTTGATAACGCATAAATCATAGAGACAACACTGGTTGTGTTACTGTAGTCTGCTAGATTAACCCCTTAATGACCAAGGACGTACGCCACACGTCCTCAAAAAAAATGCAGTTAATGACCGAGGACGTGTGGCGTACGTCCCTTGGTCTGGAAAGCAGCTGGAAGCGATCCTGCTCGCTTCCAGCTGCTTTCCGGTTATTTCAGTGATGCCTCGATATCGAGGCATCCTGCAATAACCCCCCTTGGCCATCCGATGCAGAGAGAGCCACTCTGTGGCCCTCTCTGCACCGGACATCGGTGGCCGGTATCGTTGGTGGGTGGGAGCAAGTCTGGGAGGCGGGTTGGCGGCCATCGATGTGCCGGGTGGAGTGGAGGGGGGCGGGATCGGGTACGGGACATACGGGGGCGCGCACGGGAGCGCGCGCGTGCACGGGGGGCGGGGGGCGGGCGCGTGCACGGGGTGGGAGCGGGAGGGAACCGCTACACTGCAGAAAAAAAAGGTTAAGAAAAGTTAAAAAAAAAACATAAAAAAATAATAATAATAATCTAAGGGTTCCTGAAGGGGTGGGGGGTTGGTCTTGGGGGGGGGGGGGAAAGCTACACTACAGAAAAGGGCAAAAAAAACCTCAAAAATCATACTTTTTTTTACTAAACTGGGTACTGGCAGACAGCTGCCAGTACCCAAGATGGCGCCCATTAAGGCAGAGGGGGAGGGTTAGAAAGCTGCTTGGTGGGGGATCAGTGAGGTTAGGGGCTAAGGGGGGATCCTACACAGCAGCATATGTAAATATGCCAAAAAAAAAAGCCCAAATATAGCTTTTATTTTAGTACTGGCAGAGTTTCTGCCAGTACTTAAGATGGCGGGGATAATTGTGGGGTGGGGGAGGGAAGAGAGCTGTTTGGGAGGGATCAGGGGATCTGATGTTTTAGGTGGGAGGCTGAGCTCTACACTAAAGCTAAAATTAACCCTGCAAGCTCCCTACAAGCTACATAATTAACCCCATCACTGCTAGCCATAATATAAGTGTGATGCGCATCGGCATTTGGCGGCCTTCTTATTACCACAAAGCAACGCCAAAGCCATATATGTCTGCTATTTCTGAATAAAGGGGATCCCAGAGAAGCATTTACAACCATTTGTGCCATAATTGCATAAGCTGTTTGTAAATGATTTCAGTGAGAAACCTAAAATTGTGAAAAATGTAACGTTTTTTTTAATTTGATCGCATTTGGCGGAGAAATGGTGGCATGAAATATACCAAAATTGGCCTAGATCAATACTTTGGGTTGTCTACTACACTACACTAAAGCTAAAATTACCCCTAAAAGCTTCCCTACATGCTCTCTAATTAACCCCTTCACTGCTGGGCATAATACACGTGTAGTGCGCAGTGGCATTTAGCAGCCTTCTAATTACCAAAAAACAATGCCAAAGCCATATATGTCTGCTATTTCTGAACAAAGGGGATCCCAGAGAATAATTTACAATAATTTAAGCCATAATTGCACAAGCTGTTTGTAAATAATTTCAGTGAGAAACCAAAAGATTGTGAAAAAATTAGTGAAAAAGTGAACAATTTTTTGTATTTAATCGCATTTGGCGGTGAAATAGTGGCATGAAATATATCAAAATGGGCCTAGATCAATACTTTGGGATGTCTACTAAAAAAAAATATATATATACATGTCAATGGATATTCAGAGATTCCTGAAAGATATTAGTGTTCTAATGTAACTAGCGCTAATTTTGAAAAATAATGGTTTGGAAATAGCAAAGTGCTATTTGTATTTATGGCCCTATAACTTACAAAAAAAGCAAAGAAGATGTAAACATTGGGTATTTCTAAACTCAGGACAAAATTTAGAAACTATTTAGCATGGGTGTTTTTTGGTGGTTGTAGATGTGTAGCAGATTTTGGGGGTCAAAGTTAGAAAAAGTGTGTTTTTTTTCATTTTTTCCTCATATTTTATAATTTTTTATATAGTAAATTATAAGATATGATGAAAATAATGGTATTTTTAGAAAGTCCATTTAATGGCGAGAAAAACGGTATATAATATGTGTGGGTACAGTAAATGAGTAAGAGGAAAATTACAGCTAAACACAAACACCGCAGAAATGTAAAAATAGCCTTGGTCCCAAACGGACAAAAAATGGAAAAGTGCTGTGGTCATTAAGGGGTTAATGTAGTTTCTACCCTCAAAGAATATTTCAGGCAAAACTCCTAGGTATTATGATATATTACTTATTCAAACTTACTCTATCCTATATTTCTATAGCACCTGCTAATTTTTATATAGAAATCATTGTACGTTTATCTAATTTTTTTTAAAAAAAAATATTACCTATCCCCTATAATAATGTTCTTAAAAGTGAACTTTTGTTCATTTATTCTAGATAGTCATTATATGATGCTGTTTTGGAATCATTTGAGGTTTTATTGCTATGTTATGTTATTATGTTGTGTACCATTACAATTTGTGGTCCACTAGGTTTGGTTCATTCTAATTTTTGTGTACTTTAATGGGGTATAACGTGGACATGGATTAAGTTGTAATAGTCTGGTCACTTGCAAAAGATTACTTGTGTAATTTGCTAAGTGTGAATTATATCATATTATGTTTTGATATACCTCAAAAAAAAAAATATTTAAAAAAAAAAAATTGCATTGCACATAAAATGATTAGCATGTTGAAGCAAACAAACAATGCTAGACAAATCAGGATCTGTTTCCTGTTGCATCAAGCTTTCCAACCAAAAAGTTGATGCAGCTGGAACATCAGCCATAGAAATATCAGGCCTGAGAAGATAGCCAGAATATAAATAAGCTTTCCTTAGATAAGATTCAAGTTTCCTATTTAAAGGATCCTTAAAAGGAGTACTATCTTCCATAGGAATAGTAGTACGTTTGGCAAGAGTAGAAATAGCCCCATCAACTTTGGGGATTTTTTCCCAAAACTCCAATCTAACTGCTGGCAAAGGATAAAACTTTTTAAACCTAGAGGAAGGAATAAAAGAAGTACCATGCCTATTCAATTCCTTTGAAATCATATCAGAAATAGCATCAGGAACTGGAAAAACCTCTGGAGTAACCACAGGAGATTTATAAACAGAATTTAAACGTTTACTAGTTTTAGTATCAAGAGGACTAGTTTCCTCAATATTCACAGTAATCAACACCTCTTTTAACAAGGAACGAATATACTCCATCTTAAAGAGATAAGTAGATTTGTCAGTGTCAATATCTGAGGTAGGATCTTTTGAATCAGATAGATCCTCATCAGAGGAGGATAATTCATTACATTGTCGGTCATTTGAAATTTCATCAACTTTATGAGAAGTTTTAAAAAACCTTTTACGTTTATTAGAAGGTGGAATAGCAGACAAAGCCTTCTGAATTGCATCAGCAATAAAATCTTTTATATTCACAGGAATATCATGTACATTAAATGTTGAAGGAACAACAGGCATTGTACTAGTACTGATGGATTCATTCTCTGCATGTAAAAGCTTATCATGACAACTGTTACATACTACAGCTGGAGGTATAATCTCTGCTAACGTACAACAGATACACTTATCTTTGGTAGAACTGTTATCAGGCAGCAGGGATCCAACAGTGGTTTTGAGACAGGATCAGATTGAGACATCTTGCAAATGTAAGAGAAAAAACAACATATAAAGCAAAATGATCAATTTCCTTATATGGCAGTTTCAGGAATGGGAAAAAAAGCATAGGCCTCTGAGCATAGAAAAAGCAAGAGGCATATGGGAAGTGGGGTTTAATAATTAAATTATTTGGGAAACTTTGCCCCTCCTGGTAGGATTGTATATCCCATACGTCACTAGCTCATGGACTCTTGCCAATTACATGAAAGAAAGAGCGTAAACAGGTGCAGTAAAAAGACATTTAACATACATACATATATCATCCTAAAACACCAAATGCATTTTCCTCATATAATGGCACATATATCTCCTAAATTAACTTAGCCTAGTCCACTGATCAAAATCTGAAAAAACAACCTTTTAACAGTTTGTTTTGAGACTTATAGTGGCCAGCGCTGGTATACTGAAGCAAAAAGCAGAAAAAGCAAAAAAAGCATGCTAATTGGAAAATGTCCAGTTATGTTAATTGGAAACAGTCTCTGTTGATATGTGCAACGACTGGAAGTTATATTCCAAGTATGTCAAAGATATCTGTTCCTTTAAACATGCATGTTGCGTAAGCAACAGAAAGTAAGCAGAGTTAGTGCAATAGAAAGTCAATTAGTGTGAGTATACATGCCTCTGTTCGGTGCTTTAAGTGTTTGCAACAAGCCTTGTTATTGGCAGGAAATGTTACCTTCCGCAACTTGGCTTCTTCGGTCCCGCTTCAGTGGTGACAGGATACAAACAGCCTACCTGAAAGCTTTTACTCCCTCTGCTGCTTCCAAACGCTTAGTGGTTCGCACCTCCTTAAACCAGACTGCGGTGCTTTACCATCCTCTGCGTCCGTCCTGGCAATACTCACAAAAGTTGTACGATGCTGTGCAATGCTGTACGCTGCTACTTGCTTTTCACTTTCTGTGACTTTAGCAGATATAATCTGATTTGGAATTATTATAGCTTGACTCCTTCAGGAACGCATTTGGTTGTATCTCATTTAAACAAACAGCCAACGCGTGTTTCACCCATAATCCTTTGAGACAAGGGCTTCATCAGGGCTCTCAATCATTATCTGAGTCATTCTTTTAACTAAACTCCACCTCTTTTTACTTCATAGTGACTTTTAAGGTGTATCGCTACTGTTTCTAATATTAGGACTCACAAATTGTTATTTTTTGTTACAAATAGTATATTTTATACAATTTCATCATACTTTTAACATGCAGTGGCATAACACATATAATAAAAGAATGACCCAAACATAGGTCTACGTATCATTTTGGAGATATATTTGAATAGAGGAAAATACACTATATATCTAGCACAAATTATGCTAAATTATTATTATCTAGACCTATTAATGAGGATCCTTCAAAGAGACAAAGAATCTTTATTCTCCTTATTACAAAAAACTCGCAAACTCTAATTTCTTTCATGTAATTGGCAAGAGTCCATGAGCTAGTGACGTATGGGATATACAATCCTACCAGGAGGGGCAAAGTTTCCCAAACCTCAAATGCCTATAAATACACCCCTCACCACACCCACAATTCAGTTTTACAAAGTTTGCCTCCTATGGAGGTAGTGAAGTAAGTTTGTGCTAAGATTCCTACGTTGACATGTGCTTCTCAGCATTTTGAAGCCTGATTCCTCTCAGCGTACAGCGAATGTCAGAGGGATGTGAAGAGAGTATCACCTATTGAATGCAATGGTCTTCCTAACGGGGATCTATTTAATAGATTCTCTGTTATCGGTCGTAGAGATTCATCTCCTACCTTCCTTTTCAGATCGACGATATACTCTCATATTCCATTACCTCTACTGATAACTGTTTCAGTACTGGTTTCGCTATCTGCTTTATGTGGATGGGTGTCTTTTCGGTAAGTATGTTTTTTTTTTTTTATTACTTAAGACACCCCAGCTATAGTTTGGCACTTTATGCATTTATATAAAGTTCTAAATAGATGTATTGTACTTATATTTGCCATGAGTCAGGTTCATGTATTTCCTTGTGCAGACTGTCAGTTCCATATTTGGGGAAAATTAACATTTTAAGAAATATTTTTCTTACCTGGGGTTTAGTCTTTTTTCAAAATTGACTAATGGAGGTGGTGAAGTAAGTTTGTGCTAAGATTCCTACGTTGACATGTGCTTCTCAGCATTTTGAAGCCTGATTCCTCTCAGCGTACAGCGAATGTCAGAGGGATGTGAAGAGAGTATCACCTATTGAATGCAATGGTCTTCCTAACGGGGATCTATTTAATAGATTCTCTGTTATCGGTCGTAGAGATTCATCTCCTACCTTCCTTTTCAGATCGACGATATACTCTCATATTCCATTACCTCTACTGATAACTGTTTCAGTACTGGTTTCGCTATCTGCTTTATGTGGATGGGTGTCTTTTCGGTAAGTATGTTTTTTTTTTTTTATTACTTAAGACACCCCAGCTATAGTTTGGCACTTTATGCATTTATATAAAGTTCTAAATAGATGTATTGTACTTATATTTGCCATGAGTCAGGTTCATGTATTTCCTTGTGCAGACTGTCAGTTCCATATTTGGGGAAAATTAACATTTTAAGAAATATTTTTCTTACCTGGGGTTTAGTCTTTTTTCAAAATTGACTACATTTTTCTTGCAGATTGTGGGCAGTATTAGGCCCGCGGGTGCGCCAAATGCTAGACTTTATTGTGTCATTCTTGGCGCAATAATTTTTTGGCGCAAAAGTACGTCCGTTGACGCAAGTTTGTAATTTCCGGCGTCGTAGTTGACGCAGAGTTCCTTAAACAGGGTTGCGTTGTTAGTGACGTGAGTGTGTCACTTCCGGATGTTGTTGGCGCCAAAAAAATTTCAGTTACGTTGTGCGTCATACTTGGGGACAAATTTTTTCATTAATTTAATACCCCATTGCTATTTGCCTCTTGCCTTTTTCTATGTCAGAGGGCTATGCTATTTGCATTTTTTTCCCATTCCTGAAACTGTCATATAAGGAAATTGACAAATTTTGCTTTATATGTAGGCTGACCATATTGCCGCTTTAAGAAGGGACACATATGAAAAATACATATGTCAGGGTTCTTATACAAAACTTTTCTTTTAACAGCCCTGAAAACAGCCCTGACACATGTATTTTTCATATGTGTCCCTTTTTAAAGCGGCAATATGGTCACCCTGTTTATATGTTGTTTTTTATTTTACATTTTGCAAGATGTCTTAATCTGATCCTGCCTCAGAAGTATCTGTTGGAACTTTGCTGCCTGATGTCGGTTCTACTAAAGCTAAGTGCATTATATTTCCGAATGTCATTTGTATTGGTTATCATGATAAACTTTTACATGCAGATATTGTGTCCATCAGTAAATAGTACATTGCCTGTTGTTGTTCCTTCAACTTTTAATGTACATGTTATACCTATGAAATTTAAAAAATTTGTTACTGATTCTATTCAGAAGGTTTTGTCTGCTATTCTGCCTTCTAATTAATATAAGGTCTTTTAAAACTTCTCATAAGGTTGATGAAATTTTTAATGACCGACAACATAATGAATTATCCTCCTCTGATGAGGATCTATCTGATTCAGAAGATCCTTCCTCAGATATTGACACTAACAAATCTACTTATTTATTTAAAATGAAGTATTTTCGTTCTTTTTAAATTGTTAATTATTTTGGATATCGTGGAAACTAGTCCTCTTGATATTAGAACTAGTAAATTATGTTTTTAAACCTCCTGTGGTTTCTCCAGAGGTTTTTTCCTGTTCCTAATGCTATTTCTGATATGATTTCTAAAGGAATGGAATAAGCTGGGTACTTCTTTTATTCCTTCTTCAAGGTTTAAAAATTGTATCCTTTTACCAGCAATTTCTATAGCGTTTTGGGAAAAGATCCTCAAAGTTGATGGGGCTATATCTACTCTTGCTGAATGTACCTTTATTCCTATAGAACATAGTACTTAAGTTCCTTTAGATAGGAAACTTGAATCTTATCTAAGGAAAGCTTATTTATATTCAGGTCGTCTCAGGCCTGCAATTTCTTTGGCTGATGTTGCAGCTGCATCAACATTTTTGTTGGAGAATTAGCGCAACAAGATTTCGATTCTGATTTATCTAGCATTGTTCGCTTACTGCAACATACTAATCAGTTCTGATGCCATTTTTTTATATCATCAAGACTGATGTTAGATCTATGTCTTTAGCTATTTTTAGCTAAAAGCATTTTGAGGCTTTAGTCTTGGAATGCTGATATGACTTTTTAAGTCTAGATTACTATCTCTTTCTTTCCAAGGTAATAAGAGACCAAAGGGTAAATATAGAGCTTCTAATCGTTTTCGTTCTTTTTGTCAAATAAGGAACAAAAACAAATCTGTTTCCATTTGGTAACCTTCATTAATTGGAATAAATCCAACCCATTTAAGAAACCAAAAGCCATCCCCTAATTCCGCATGAATGTGCGACTCTCATTCCAGCTCAGCTGTTAGGGGGCAGATAAAGGTTTTTTTCAAGGATGTTTGGATAAATTCTGTCCAAAATCAATGGTTTCAGAGTATTGTCTCTCAGGGGTATCAAATAGGCTACTGAGTAAATCCTCCTGTGAGAAGATTTTTTTCTCTCTCACACATCCCAGCAAATCCAGTTAAAGCTCAGGCTTTCCTGAAGTGTGTTTCAGACCTAGAGTTCAGGGGTAGTCATGCCAGTTCATTTTCAGGAACAAGGTCTTGGGTTTTATTCAAATCTATTCATTGGCCCATATTTATCAAGCTCCATACGGAGCTTGAAGGGCCGTGTTTCTGGTGAGTCTTCAGACTCACCAGAAACACAAGGTATGAAGCAGTGGTCACAAAGACAGCTGCTCCATAACCTGTCTGCCTGCTCTGAGCCAAATACAAGTACGATCGGGTTGATTGACACCCCCTGCTGGCGGCCCATTAGCCGCGAGTCTGCAGGGGGCGGCGTTGCACCAGCAGCTCTTGTGAGCTGCTGGTGCAATGCTGAATACAGGGAACGTATTGCTCGCCGTATTCAGCAAGGTCTGGCGGACCTGATCCGCTCTGTCGGATCAGGTCCACCAGACCTTGATAAATACAGGGAGTGCAGAATTATTAGGCAAGTTGTATTTTTGAGGATTAATTTTATTATTGAACAACAACCATGTTCTCAATGAACCCAAAAAACTCATTAATATCAAAGCTGAATAGTTTTGGAAGTAGTTTTTAGTTTGTTTTTAGTTATAGCTATTTTAGGGGGATATCTGTGTGTGCAGGTGACTATTACTGTGCAAAATTATTAGGCAACTTAACAAAAAACAAATATATACCCATTTCAATTATTTATTTTTACCAGTGAAACCAATATAACATCTCAACATTCATAAATATACATTTCTGACATTCAAAACAAAAACAAATCAGTGACCAATATAGCCACCTTTCTTTGCAAGGACACTCAAAAGCCTGCCATCCATGGATTCTGTCAGTGTTTTGATCTGTTCACCATCAACATTGCGTGCAGCAGCAACCACAGCCTCCCAGACACTGTTCAGAGAGGTGTACTGTTTTCCCTCCTTGTAAATCTCACATTTGATGATGGACCACAGGTTCTCAATGGGGTTCAGATCAGGTGAACAAGGAGGCCATGTCATTAGATTTTCTTCTTTTATACCCTTTCTTGCCAGCCACGCTGTGGAGTACTTGGACGAGTGTGATGGAGCATTGTCCTGCATGAAAATCATGTTTTTCTTGAAGGATGCAGACTTCTTCCTGTACCACTGCTTGAAGAAGGTGTCTTCCAGAAACTGGCAGTAGGACTGGGAGTTGAGCTTGACTCCATCCTCAACCCGAAAAGGCCCCACAAGCTCATCTTTGATGATACCAGCCCAAACCAGTACTCCACCTCCACCTTGCTGGCGTCTGAGTCGGACTGGAGCTCTCTGCCCTTTACCAATCCAGCCACGGGCCCATCCATCTGGCCCATCAAGACTCACTCTCATTTCATCAGTCCATAAAACCTTAGAAAAATCAGTCTTGAGATATTTCTTGGCCCAACCTTGACGTTTCAGCTTGTGTGTCTTGTTCAGTGGTGGTCGTCTTTCAGCCTTTCTTACCTTGGCCATGTCTCTGAGTATTGCACACCTTGTGCTTTTGGGCACTCCAGTGATGTTGCAGCTCTGAAATATGGCCAAACTGGTGGCAAGTGGCATCTTGGCAGCTGCACGCTTGACTTTTCTCAGTTCATGGGCAGTTATTTTGCGCCTTGGTTTTTCCACACGCTTCTTGCGACCCTGTTGACTATTTTGAATGAAACGCTTGATTGTTCGATGATCACGCTTCAGAAGCTTTGCAATTTTAAGAGTGCTGCATCCCTCTGCAAGATATCTCACTATTTTTGACTTTTCTGAGCCTGTCAAGTCCTTCTTTTGACCCATTTTTCCAAAGGAAAGGAAGTTGCCTAATAATTATGCACACCTGATATAGGGTGTTGATGTCATTAGACCACACCCCTTCTCATTACAGAGATGCACATCACCTAATATGCTTAATTGGTAGTAGGCTTTCGAGCCTATACAGCTTGGAGTAAGACAACATGCATAAAGAGGATGATGTGGTCAAAATACTCATTCGCCTAATAATTCTGCACTCCCTGTAGAGGCCATTGTCCCAAAGAAGGAAATTTCATTCAGACCAATTCTGGATCTGAAAATTTTTAATCGTTATGTAAGAGTACCAACTTTCAAATGGTGACTTTAAAGTCTGTTCTGCCTTTTATTCAGCAAGGACATTTTAGGTCCACTATGGACTTGCAGAATGTATACCTTCATATTCTGATTGATTCAGATCATTATCAGTTCCTGAGATTCTCTTTTCTAGACAAGCATTACCAATTCGTTGCTCTTCCATTTGGACTAGCAACCGCTCAAAGAATCTTTTTTTAAAGGTTCTAGGTGCCCTGCTTTATGGAAACCAGAGAGCAGGGTATTGCGGTGTATCCTTATTTGGACGATATCTTGGTACTAGCTCAGTCTTTTCATTCAGCAGAATCTCACACGAATCAACTAGTGTTGTTTCTTCAAAAACATGGTTGGAGGATCAATTTACCAAAAAGTTTATTGATTCCTCAGACAAGGGTCACCTTTTTTAGGTTTCCAGATAGATTCAGTGTCCATTACTCTCAAGAGACGTTTGAAAGTGGTTGCAGCCTGTCGGCACCTTCAGACATTACCTTCAGCGGTTATGTGCATGGAAAATTTAGGTCTCATGACTGCAGCATTGGACGTGATTCCCTTTGCTCGTTTTTCACATGAGACCTCTCCAGCTTTGTTTGCTGAATCCATGGTGCAGGGATTATACAAAGATATCACAATTAATATCCTTAAATCCCAATGTTTGACACTCTCTGACGTGGTGGTTAATTCACCAGCGTTTAGTTCAAGGGGCTTTTTTGTTTGTCTAACCTGGACTATGATCACTATAGATGCAAGTCTTTCAGGTTAGGAAACTGTTTGGGGATCTCTGACAGCACAAAGAGTTTGGAAATCTCAAGAGGCGAGATTACCAATCAGTATTTTAGAATTCCATGCAATTTTCAGAGCTCTTCAGTTTTGGCCTTTGTTGAAGAGAGAACCGTTCATTTATTTTCAAACAGACAATATCACAGACAGTGGCATTTGTCAATCAGCAGGGTGGGACTCACAGTCCACAAGCTATGAAGTAGTATCTCGGATACTTGCTTGGGCAGAATCCAGCTCCTGTCTAAATTCTGCGGTGCATATCCCAGGTATAGACATTGGGAGGTGGATTATCTCAGCTGTTAGACTTTACATCAGGGGGGGGGTGGTCCTTCTATCCAGATGTGTTTTCTCAGATTGTTCAGATATGGGGTCTTATAGAGATAGATCTGATGGCCTCTCATCTAAACAAGAGACTTCCCAGATGCCTGTCCAGGTCCAGGGATTTTCAGGCGGAAGTAGTGGGTGAGCTGACACTTCCTTGGTGTTATCAACCTGCTTATATTTTCCTGCCTCTAATTCTTCTTCCAAGAGTGATTTCCAAAATCGTCATAGAACAATTGTTTGTGTTGCTGGTGGCTGCAGCATGGCCTCACAGGTTTTGGTATGCAGATCTTGTTCGAATGTCCAGCTGCCAACCTTGGCCACTTCCGTTAAGGCTGGACCTACTGTCTCAAGGTCCGTTTTTTCCATCAGGATCTCAAATCATTAAATTTGAAGGTGTGGAAATTGATTGCTTAGTGCTAAGTCATAGCGGTTTCTCTGACTCAGTGATTAATACTATGTTACAGGCTCATAAATCTGTTTCTAGAAAGATTTATTATCGAGTTTGGAAGACTTACATTTCATGGTGTTCTTCTCATAAATTCTCTTGGCATTCTTTTAGAGTTGCAAGAATTTTACAGTTTCTTCAGGATGGTTTGGATAAGGTTTTGTCTGCAAGTTCCTTGAAGGGATAAATCTCTGCTCTTTCTGTTTTATTCACAGAAAGATTGCTAAACTTGCTGATATTCACTGTTTTGTACAGGCTTTAGTTTGTATTATGCCTGTCATTAAATCAATCTCTCCTCCTTGGAGTCTTAATTTGGTTTTGAGGACTTTACAGGCTCCTCCATATTGAGCCTATGCATTCTTTGGACATTTATCTACTTTCTTGGAAAGTGTTGTTCCTTTTGGCCATCTCTTCTGCTAGAAGAGTTTCTGAGCTATCTGCTCTTTCTTGTGAATCTCCTTTTCTGATTTTTCATCAGGATAAGGCGGATTTGCGGTCTTCATTTAAATTTTTTCCTAAGGTTGTGAATTCTAACAACATTAGTAGAGAAATTGTTGTCCCTTCCTTGTGTCCTAATCCTAAGAATTCTTTGGAAAGATCCTTACATTCTTTGTATGTGGTGAGAGCTTTTAAATATTATACTGAAGCTACTACAGATTTCAGGAAGACTTCTAGTCTATTTGTTATATTTTCTGGTCCTAGGAAAGGTCAGAAGGCTTCTGCTATTTCCTTGGCTTCTTGGTTAAAGCTTTTGATTCTTCAGGCTTATTTGAAGTCAGGTCAGGCCCCGCCTCAGAGAATTACAGCTCATTCTACTAGATCAGTCTCTACTTCGTGGGCTTTTAAGAATGAAGCTTCAGTTGATCAAATTTGCAAAGCGACAACTTGGTCTTCTTTTCATACATTTACTAAATTCTGGCGTTTCAATGTATTTACTTCTTCAGAAGCAGTTTTTGGTAGAAAAGTTCTTCAGGCAGCATTTTCAGTTTGATTCTTCTGCTGAAGTTTTAAGTTTTTCTTGTCATTTAAAGAATAAAGTTATATTTTGGGTTGTGGATTATTTTTTCAGCGGAAAATGGCTGTTGTTTATTTTTATCCCTCCCTCTCTAGTGACTCTTGTGTGGAGTTCCACATCTTGGGTATTGATATCCCATACGTCACTAGCTCATGGACTCTTGCCAATTAAATGAAAGAAAACATAATTTATGTAAGAATTTACCTGATAAATTAATTTCTTTCATATTGGCAAGAGTCCATGAGGCCCACCCTTTTTTATGGTGGTTTTGATTTATTTGTATAAAGCACAATTTTTTCCTTTGTTGGTGCTTTTTACTCCTTTATTTATCACCCCACTACTTGGCTATTCGTTAAACTGAATTGTGGGTGTGATGAGGGGTGTATTTATAGGCATTTGAGGTTTGGGAAACTTTGCCCCTCCTGGTAGGATTGTATATCCCATACGTCGCTAGCTCATGGACTCTTGCCAATATGAAAGAAATTAATTTATCAGGTAAATTCTTACATAAATTATGTTTTTTCATTCATACCACAAGGGGACAGTGTTTTTAAAACATACATCCATTTTGTTTCTTTTTGCAACAGACATTTATCATTGCCCCCCCCTCTTCCTGATGTAATCCCTCTGTCAATACCAATGAATTTCATTGTTTCTGGATTTGAATCATGACATTCAAAAAAAGGGGCAGAGGTGGTGGTTTAAGAGAAGGGGGGGGGGGGGGGCAGAAAGAGAAACAGAGGGACACAATTTAGACTTTACAAACAGGAGGTATCAAACAGACAACACAGAGCTGGAAGAAATTTCCCAGACCAGGGCAACTTTCAGGGCAGGAGACGAATGAGGAGAGGACAGAGGAAGGAAGTTTAAGAGATCATAGAATGTAAAAAGTTGATTTACGGATAGTGAATCTATCATCCCACCATTTAAACCTAGCTCATATAAACCTTCTCAAAAAAGGTAGTCCTTCTGCCCAACAGCTAAAGTAGAGAAATTTGAAGTTCTAAAGGATCTTAACCTGTTTGGTAGAAAAATAGTCCTATCACAAATTATGAAAAACAAGGCAGAAATTAAAACCTGTGAGAAAAATGTTGGTGTTAATGACAATGAAGCCCTAAGTAATCTAATTACTCTTTTAGGGGAAAATGAGGGAGAAAGTCAAAATATCAATTCTGATATAGTACTGGAGTCAGTAATAGTTCCCCCAAACACCAGTTTGAAACTGAAATCATCCTACATGCCCCCACTATCATTGGTACCCGTTGTAAATTAATTTGTAAGAGCGGTAGAAAAAGACATCGATAAAATATATGATAACATGATGGTTAATGACAACTTAACACACAAAGAGAGGGTAGCTCTGAAAGAGCTGATAATGGCAAAAATCATTATCATTAAGCCGGCTGATAAAGGTGGAAACCTTGTCCTCATGGATGAAAAACAGTATGTAAATGAGATGAAATGCCAGCTTAATTATAAAGAACAATATGCAAAATTATCTTTCAATCCCATTAAAAAAGCCCAATCAGAACTTTTTAAAATTCTAAATGATGCCAAACTAGGAGGGATGATTAGTTTGAAAGAATTCAAATTTATGTATCCTGAATACCCAGTCACCCCAGTCTTCTATACAATACAAAAATTGCACAAGAATAGTAAGAATCCACCGGGTCGTCCCATAGTTTCAGGGATTGTCAGTCTCACAGAAAAAATAGGAAACTATATTGATTTATTCTTGAGACCATTCTTAAACAGGAGAAAATGACAGCGCTACAGTGAATCAGGTGGGGCACCAGTAGAACTTCCCCTTTAAAAAAATAATCAAAAAGTAAAAACGGGGTGTATCTAATATCTGTTTCTCAGAAGACACACAACCACTCCCCTATAGTATAAACATATGGGACATAAATACAATCACCGACGTACACAACAGATATGTGAAAATACAACAGTCCCAAAATAAAACAGTCCCAAAACCGTAGCTGGTTTAAGTCACACAAAAAGCATATAGACTGATTGTAGCAGGATTGGTGTGTTAACTTAGCTGAACCAGATGGAGGCAAAGTTTGTTCAGTAAATGTGCATACACGGCAAATCTGACGTGGTAATGTCCAGTTGGTCTGATGGAATATATGCTGAAGGATCCTTACAGGAGCAGCTGATGAATCACGGAACTCCAGCTATGTGTATCCCGTTGCAGCAAGCTGTATAAGAAATGACAAGAAGAAAACAGCGCATCCACGAATCACAGCAGCGTTTATTCAGGTAAATGACACACACAGAAAATTGCACACTTACAAGATGACAGTAATGTATGAGCGGTAATGCCCTCTGGCTAGTTGTCTTTCGCCTGTAGCAAATCTCAGCGGGAACACCTCAGACGCCGACCAGCAGCACCAAGAGACCCGCTTCCTGTCACATATGGCAGGTGCCAAAGAGAAACTCAAAAGAGCAGCAGTCCTAAACACTTTGATGGTAGGAGTTAGTTACCCTACGCGTTTCCTCTGCACACGGGCAGACTTCTTCAGGGGTATATGAAAATACAAGCTAACAAACTACCTGTAGGACTGCAATTTATACACACACCTCTGACATACTTCCTCTCAGGAAGGGATTTACCTTTTTACCACATATATCCTAATACACTCGTATCTGACAGATTACTTGGATTATATGGGCACTAGTGGTTAAAAAAGGCTCACACATATATAACTACACTAAAATAGCAACATATCTAAACAAGTATTAAATGCATTTTGCTGTATAAAAATATATATATATAGCTATATTATAATTCATAAAATCATTTGATCCATATAAAAACACCAACATAAATGCAAACAATGTATAAAGCCACAAGAATTAATCAAGATATAAAACTAGCCCAATACTAAATCTATAAAAAAAAAAAAAAAAAAAAAAAAACTCTATAAAAAAAACTCTATCTCTAGTAGACCTAATACTAAAATTTATAATAAGATAAGCCTAATATTTATTACCTATAAAATTGAGGATGTGGAGTATTAAATTTATTAAATACTTAAATAAATAAAATAGATGAAAATTTTTTATATTAACCCATGAATGCCTGGAGGTCAATATCAATATTTAAACCTTTTGGTTCCAAACACTCTAAGCGATGGATCCATTTGGTTTCGCACTTTCTAAGTAGCAACAATCTCCTATTAGGACATGGTCCAGGTTTAATTTGTTCCAAAATTCTAATCTTCAAATCACTAAAATCCCTATTATGTACATAATTGAAATGGTTAGATACACTATGTTTATCATACCCTGATTTAATGTTCTCAACGTGTTCGTACCACCTTCTTTTTATACATCTTTTTGTACGACCTACATATATTTTCCCACATTTACATAATAATTGGTAAACCACATATGTGGATTTACAGTTTGTTCTACCCTCTATTATGTATTTTTTACTTTTATAAAAGTTGTATATTTCATTACCCTTCAAGACATGATCGCACATGATAAAAATTTTTCTAAAACATTTAAAAGTACCAGCTTGTGCTTGCAGCCAGTGGGAGGAGGGAATAATGTTACTTTTTAATTTTGAGGGAGCCACCATACTTTTTAAGTTCCTATTTTTCTTAAAGATAACCTGGGGAATGGATTCATTCCTATTTGATCTTTTAAAATAGGGTCACCCCTTAGTACTTCCCAGTGTTTCTTCAAAATGTTCTTAACTACTTGAGCACCCTCATTATATGTGGTGATAAATTTAACCTGACTGTGGTTATCCTGGAATCTGTTGTTATTCTTGGTACTCTTATAATCTCTGGGGAAAGTTCTACACTTTTCCTTTGCCTCTTCAATTAAATCTCTGTTATATCCTTTTACTAACAGTTTATTTTCCAGAACTTTGGCCTCGTCCATATAGTCATCCTCATATGTACAGTTCCGCCTAATGCATCTAAACTGTCCATAAGGGATATTGTCCTTCCACCTTTTTAAGTGTCCACTGCTGGCATTTAAAAAGCCATTTCTGTCTGATGGCTTTCTAAAGTTTCTAACAGCCACTTTATTTTCTTTTATGAAAAGGGTAATATCTAAAAAATCGATAGATTCCCTGTTAGTACAACCCGTGAAAGTGAGATTATATGCATTGTTATTCATGTATTTTAAAAATTCACTTGCTTCTTCTTCCGTTCCTTTCCATATAAGTACTATATCATCTATATACCTGTAAAACTTATGTATATTATCTCTATATGGATTATTTTTCCAAATACATTTATTCTCATAATAGGCCATATAGATGTTGGCATATGACGGTGCCATTGTGGTACCCATGGCCGTACCCTGTATTTGCCTGTAGAAAGTTCCCTCAAACTGAAAATAATTATATTCTAATATAAAATAAATAGCTTCTGTCAGAAAATCTACATGGATTTCTGGGATATTCCATCCTCCACACATCTCTCTAAAGGCAACTACACCTAAATCATGGGGGATATTTGTGTAGAGGGCGGAAACATCACATGTCATCCAAATGAAGTTAGGGTCCCATTCCATACCTTCTACTTTATTTATAATATCAGCTGTATCTCTAATGTATGATTTTATTGTTTTGACCATTGGTTGAAGGTACCAGTCAATGTACACTGACAAATTACTTCCTATGGAATCTATGCCGGATATAATAGGCCTTCCGGGGGGTCTCAAGGGGTCCTTATAGATCTTCGGGATGTGATAAAAAATGGGTATTTTAGGGCAAGGATTATACACATATCCAAATTCATCACTAGATAAAATTTCCCTTTGTTTGGCCTTAATCAGTATATTTCTCAAGATCTTATTATATTCAGCGGTGGGATCACTCTTTAGTTTATAATAGGTGGTGTTGTCGCTGAGTAATCTGTCAGCCTCAGCGATGTAGTCCCCTCGATGTCTTGAAGGGTAATGAAATATACAACTTTGATAAAAGTAAAAAATACATAATAGAGGGTAGAACAAACTGTAAATCCACATATGTGGTTTACCAATTGTTATGTAAATGTGGGAAAATATATGTAGGTCGTACAAAAAGATGTATAAAAAGAAGGTGGTACGAACACGTTGAGAACATTAAATCAGGGTATGATAAACATAGTGTATCTAACCATTTCAATTATGTACATAATAGGGATTTTAGTGATTTGAAGATTAGAATTTTGGAACAAATTAAACCTGGACCATGTCCTAATAGGAGATTGTTGCTACTTAGAAAGTGCGAAACCAAATGGATCCATCGCTTAGAGTGTTTGGAACCAAAAGGTTTAAATATTGATATTGACCTCCAGGCATTCATGGGTTAATATAAAAAAATTTCATCTATTTTATTTATTTAGGTATTTAATAAATTTAATACTCCACATCCTCAATTTTATAGGTAATAAATATTAGGCTTATCTTATTATAAATTTTAGTATTAGGTCTACTAGAGATAGAGTTTTTTTTATTGAGTTTTTTTTTTTTTTTTATAGATTTAGTATTGGGCTAGTTTTATATCTTGATTAATTCTTGTGGCTTTATACATTGTTTGCATTTATGTTGGTGTTTTTATATGGATCAAATGATTTTATGAATTATAATATAGCTATATATATATATTTTTATACAGCAAAATGCATTTAATACTTGTTTAGATATGTTGCTATTTTAGTGTAGTTATATATGTGTGAGCCTTTTTTAACCACTAGTGCCCATATAATCCAAGTAATCTGTCAGATACGAGTGTATTAGGATATATGTGGTAAAAAGGTAAATCCCTTCCTGAGAGGAAGTATGTCAGAGGTGTGTGTATAAATTGCAGTCCTACAGGTAGTTTGTTAGCTTGTATTTTCATATACCCCTGAAGAAGTCTGCCCGTGTGCAGAGGAAACGCGTAGGGTAACTAACTCCTACCATCAAAGTGTTTAGGACTGCTGCTCTTTTGAGTTTCTCTTTGGCACCTGCCGTATGTGACAGGAAGCGGGTCTCTTGGTGCTGCTGGTCGGCGTCTGAGGTGTTCCCGCTGAGATTTGCTACAGGCGAAAGACAACTAGCCAGAGGGCATTACCGCTCATACATTACTGTCATCTTGTAAGTGTGCAATTTTCTGTGTGTGTCATTTACCTGAATAAACGCTGCTGTGATTCGTGGATGCGCTGTTTTCTTCTTGTCATTTCTTATACAGCTTGCTGCAACGGGATACACATAGCTGGAGTTCCGTGATTCATCAGCTGCTCCTGTAAGGATCCTTCAGCATATATTCCATCAGACCAACTGGACATTACCACGTCGGATTTGCCGTGTATGCACATTTACTGAACAAACTTTGCCTCCATCTGGTTCAGCTAAGTTAACACACCAATCCTGCTACAATCAGTCTATATGCTTTTTGTGTGACTTAAACCAGCTACGGTTTTGGGACTGTTTTATTTTGGGACTGTTGTATTTTCACATATCTGTTGTGTACGTCGGTGATTGTATTTATGTCCCATATGTTTATACTATAGGGGAGTGGTTGTGTGTCTTCTGAGAAACAGATATTAGATACACCCCGTTTTTACTTTTTGATTATTTTTTTAAAGGGGAAGTTCTACAGGTGCCCCACCTGATTCAGTGTAGCGCTGTCATTTTCTCCTGTTTTTGTTTCTCACTATTTCCAGTCATTTGCACGGCTGCAAACATGAGTCAGGAGGGGAACGTGGAAACTTCTAATGTTATTGTGATTGACACTATTGATGAGATAACTGCAAACAGAGATGGTGTATTAGATCATATCAACCAAAGAGAAGGGAATAATTGTAATGATCCTAATGATCAAGTATTAATTGATGTTCATAGTTATAGGGTAAGGGCGCATGAACTTCTGGGTGAACCAGAAAATAATGTATGTAACATAGAAGATGCAGTGTCTTTATTGAGAACGCTGGAACAATTATTAATTAACGATGTAAAAGAATGGCAGGATCTTACCCTGCTTGATAATTATTTCCTTCATAACATAGTACCGAGGGGACTTAGAATTTTTAAATACCCAGCTTTTAGTTTAGAGGATGTGGAGTTCTCATCAGAGTGGGATAGCATTCTACATGAGTGCTCTATGAAATTAATTAAACTTTTAATTAAATATAGGGAATTAAGAGTAAAAAATCTCAAAATAAAAATAGATGAAGTTGAGAGTAAAATTAAACCTCAACTGGGTGAAGACAAAATAAACACATTACATAAAAATATAATTACACGAACTAATGCATTGAATGTAGATATCAGGGCTAAGAAAGCTCAAAAGCTTAGAAGGGATATTGAAGATTATAGGAAAGATGACCTTTTTCCATTAAAAAAGAAAGGTCCCTATTACAACAATAGGAAGTCACAGGAATTGACTAAAGTAATAGTGAATAAAGAGAAAGTAAATGTGACCAATAATGAACCTAAAAGTGTAACTAACAAAGACAAGGCTCATAGCAAGGAGGGAGCCTGGAACTTAGTATAATCTAAGGGGAATAAATCTAGACCCAAAGAAAAGAATAGTGTACAGGTACACCAATATCCCACCCATAACAGTAATTTTGAGAAAGAGGTACCTAACATGGCACAAAATAATAGATATGATGTATTTAGTAGGAATAATGAAGAAGAAATCATAGATTGGTACTCACAAGGAGCTAAACCCAAATTTCAGGGACCTAGGGGGCAGCCTTATCAGCAGAATAGACATAATAATACGAATAGGAATTATCCCCCTTCTCCCCCTCCCTCTTCGTCTTCTTTTTTAGAGAGGGGGAGACAGAATTGGGGTCCACCGAGGGAACAGAGACAATATCAGGGGAATTGGAGACAAGAAGGGGAAATGAGGAGGGAACCTGTAAAAAGAGGAAGAGAACAAAGAGAGGATGTAGAGGAGGGGTACTGGTTCAGGGAAAGAAAAAATGCAAGGATGAATTAGAAAGAGCTAAACAAGATATTTTTAATCTATCGGATAAAGTACTAAATGACCATGAAATTAAACTTTTGGGCAAAGGGTTAAAATTTGCTCCTAAACATCCCCCCAATAAGTTTGAAATGTATATTGATCTCCAAAAATATGTACGGAAATTAACCCTAAAAAGGTACTATCTAAAGGATCAAATTACCAGAAGTACATCTATGCTAGACTCAAAGGACATTAAGTCCCTGTCTATCCTTAAGTCCCTTGAAAAAGAACAATATGATTATCAACAAGATAATATTGATATTAATTTAAGTATTACTGATCTGAGTATTCATGAGGAAGAGATAGGTATACAACACAGTGATTTAAAACGTAAGTCCATGTTTAATCCCATTCATGCTCAAGGGGAATATATAAAAATATTTAATGATTTAGTCACTAAAGATTTTAACGAGGCCTTTGATAAGAAGGCGGGACATTTTGTACATAAGTTTAATGATAATATCACTATACAAGAAAGAAAAGCCCTGAAGGAGTTAACTAAAGATACTAGTGTGGTAATTAGGCAAGTGGATAAGGGGGGTGGGATTGTTGTTCAGAATCGAGGGGACTACATCGCTGAGGCTGACAGATTACTCAGCGACAACACCACCTATTATAAACTAAAGAGTGATCCCACCGCTGAATATAATAAGATCTTGAGAAATATACTGATTAAGGCCAAACAAAGGGAAATTTTATCTAGTGATGAATTTGGATATGTGTATAATCCTTGCCCTAAAATACCCATTTTTTATCACATCCCGAAGATCCATAAGGACCCCTTGAGACCCCCCGGAAGGCCTATTATATCCGGCATAGATTCCATAGGAAGTAATTTGTCAGTGTACATTGACTGGTACCTTCAACCAATGGTCAAAACAATAAAATCATACATTAGAGATACAGCTGATATTATAAATAAAGTAGAAGGTATGGAATGGGACCCTAACTTCATTTGGATGACATGTGATGTTTCCGCCCTCTACACAAATATCCCCCATGATTTAGGTGTAGTTGCCTTTAGAGAGATGTGTGGAGGATGGAATATCCCAGAAATCCATGTAGATTTTCTGACAGAAGCTATTTATTTTATATTAGAATATAATTATTTTCAGTTTGAGGGAACTTTCTACAGGCAAATACAGGGTACGGCCATGGGTACCACAATGGCACCGTCATATGCCAACATCTATATGGCCTATTATGAGAATAAATGTATTTGGAAAAATAATCCATATAGAGATAATATACATAAGTTTTACAGGTATATAGATGATATAGTACTTATATGGAAAGGAACGGAAGAAGAAGCAAGTGAATTTTTAAAATACATGAATAACAATGCATATAATCTCACTTTCACGAGTTGTACTAACAGGGATTCTATCGATTTTTTAGATATTACCCTTTTCATAAAAGAAAATAAAGTGGCTGTTAGAAACTTTAGAAAGCCATCAGACAGAAATGGCTTTTTAAATGCCAGCAGTGGACACTTAAAAAGGTGGAAGGACAATATCCCTTATGGACAGTTTAGATGCATTAGGCGGAACTGTACATATGAGGATGACTATATGGACGAGGCCAAAGTTCTGGAAAATAAACTGTTAGTAAAAGGATATAACAGAGATTTAATTGAAGAGGCAAAGGAAAAGTGTAGAACTTTCCCCAGAGATTATAAGAGTACCAAGAATAACAACAGATTCCAGGATAACCACAGTCAGGTTAAATTTATCACCACATATAATGAGGGTGCTCAAGTAGTTAAGAACATTTTGAAGAAACACTGGGAAGTACTAAGGGGTGACCCTATTTTAAAAGATCAAATAGGAATGAATCCCCAGGTTATCTTTAAGAAAAATAGGAACTTAAAAAGTATGGTGGCTCCCTCAAAATTAAAAAGTAACATTATTCCCTCCTCCCACTGGCTGCAAGCACAAGCTGGTACTTTTAAATGTTTTAGAAAAAATTGTATCATGTGCGATCATGTCTTGAAGGGTAATGAAATATACAACTTTGATAAAAGTAAAAAATACATAATAGAGGGTAGAACAAACTGTAAATCCACATATGTGGTTTACCAATTGTTATGTAAATATGGGAAAATATATGTAGGTCGTACAAAAAGATGTATAAAAAGAAGGTGGTACGAACACGTTGAGAACATTAAATCAGGGTATGATAAACATAGTGTATCTAACCATTTCAATTATGTACATAATAGGGATTTTAGTGATTTGAAGATTAGAATTTTGGAACAAATTAAACCTGGACCATGTCCTAATAGGAGATTGTTGCTACTTAGAAAGTGCGAAACCAAATGGATCCATCGCTTAGAGTGTTTGGAACCAAAAGTTTTAAATATTGATATTGACCTCCAGGCATTCATGGGTTAATATAAAAAATTTTCATCTATTTTATTTATTTAGGTATTTAATAAATTTAATACTCCACATTCTCAATTTTATAGGTAATAAATATTAGGCTTATCTTATTATAAATTTTAGTATTAGGTCTACTAGAGATAGAGTTTTTTATAGAGTTTTTTTTTTTTTTTTTTATAGATTTAGTATTGGGCTAGTTTTATATCTTGATTAATTCTTGTGGCTTTATACATTGTTTGCATTTATGTTGGTGTTTTTATATGGATCAAATGATTTTATGAATTATAATATAGCTATATATATATATTTTTATACAGCAAAATGCATTTAATACTTGTTTAGATATGTTGCTATTTTAGTGTAGTTATATATGTGTGAGCCTTTTTTAACCACTAGTGCCCATATAATCCAAGTAATCTGTCAGATACGAGTGTATTAGGATATATGTGGTAAAAAGGTAAATCCCTTCCTGAGAGGAAGTATGTCAGAGGTGTGTGTATAAATTGCAGTCCTACAGGTAGTTTGTTAGCTTGTATTTTCATATACCCCTGAAGAAGTCTGCCCGTGTGCAGAGGAAACGCGTAGGGTAACTAACTCCTACCATCAAAGTGTTTAGGACTGCTGCTCTTTTGAGTTTCTCTTTGGCACCTGCCGTATGTGACAGGAAGCGGGTCTCTTGGTGCTGCTGGTCGGCGTCTGAGGTGTTCCCGCTGAGATTTGCTACAGGCGAAAGACAACTAGCCAGAGGGCATTACCGCTCATACATTACTGTCATCTTGTAAGTGTGCAATTTTCTGTGTGTGTCATTTACCTGAATAAATGATGCTGTGATTCGTGGATGCGCTGTTTTCTTCTTGTCATTTCTGAGACCATTCTTAGTTACTCTACCATCCTATGTGAAAGACACTCTTTTGAGGAAGTTGGATGATTTGACAATTTCAAGTACTACAATTCTTGTATCTCTAGACGGGGAGAGTCTGTATGCATCAATTTCCATGATATAGGGATTGAGGAGGCTAGGCATTTTTTAGAGACAAGAGGTGAACCATACAATAAACATACAGAACTTGTCATCAAATTATTACAATTGGTCTTAACCCACAATGTCTTCATGTTTGACAACCAAATATACCAACAACTAAAGGGTACCGCAATGGGGGCGGTTTGTGCTCCCACCTATGCATGCCTGCATTTGGGTGCATGGTAGATGACAGATGTTTTGATAAACATGGGGACATTGTGGAGAAACATATTAAGCTTTGGGTTCGCTATGTGGACGACATCCTGCTGCTGTGGGACGGCCCGGAGGAAATTTTAAAGGACTTTATTCTAAAATTAAATAAAAATGATAGAAATATCTTTTTGACATCTGAAATAAATGAGAATTAACTGAATTTTCTGGATATCAAGATAAAAAAGCAAGGTACAGTTCTGGCTACAGAAAACTATTAAAAAGGATTCAGCTACGAATAGCATTTTGGAAGCCTCTAGTGCGTAACCCAGTGAGTGTGAAAAAGAGGGGTACCAACTGGACAGTTCCTGAGGCTTAGGAGGAACTGTTCAGTTGACAGAACATTTGAGGAACATGCTGACCAGATGCAGAACAGATTTTTGAGAAGAGGTTACTCAAAAAAGTCCATAAAGAGAGCAAGAACAAGAGCTAGAAATACCCAAAGGGATAAACTCCTTTTTGATAAAAAAAAAGTGACACAGATGGTGAAGGTTAAACAATCGGGTACATCAGTAAATTCAACTGTCAGTGGGAAACCATGAGATCAATCTTTTAAAAAAACTGGCACTACTTACTCCAAGATGAAGAAGTGAAGGAAGTAGTGGGTCTAACCCCTCTGATGACAGCAAAAAGAGCACAACATTTATTGGATGCTCTAGTAACAAGTAACTATGTGAGGTCTCCCCATTTAGGTATTGGTTGAGTTCACTTAAAGTAATTGGTAATTTCCCTTTTGTTAAATGTGTTTTTTGCCTATTTTAGTAGAGGGGAGAAAACATATCAGATTAAACACTTTACTAACTGTGATCATTTTGGAGTGGTGTACCTTCTCTACTGTTTATGTCCAAGGTTTTAAGTTGGAAAAACAAAAAGGCAGATAAAAGATTGTATAAGAGAACATAGGGATGACATCACCTCTTCAAAAGATACAAGCGTGGCAAGACATTTTTTTGAATGTCATGATTCAAATCCAGAAACAATAAAATTAATTGGTATTGACAGAGGGATTACTTCAGGAAGAGGGGGGGACAATGATAAATGGCTCTTGCAAAAAGAAACAAAAATGGATGTATTTTGTAAAAACACTGTACCCTAGTGTTTTGAATGAAAAATTAGAGTTTGCAAGTTTTTTTGTAATAAGGAGTATAAAGATTCTTTGAAGGATCCTCATTAATGGGTCTAAATACATAAAAATCTGTGAACCTGAAATAAATTATTTATTTAGAAGTATCTAAATAAAATCTGTAAGAGTGCTGTATAGTACATTGTATGTATATATATATTTATATATATATATATCCGAGAAGCCGGAGGGGAGAATTGCATCAACCAATAGGATTTTTTCACCTTTAATTCCGATTGGCTGATAGAATGATAGAATTCTATAAGCCAATCGGAATTCAAGGGATGCCATCTTGGATGACGTCCCTTAAAAGAACCTTCATTATTCATTAGCCGTCAAGAGAAGAGGATGCTCCATGCCGGATATCTTGAAGATGGAGCCGCTCCGCGCTGGATGGATGAAGATAGAAGATGCCGTCTGGATGAAGACTTCTGCCATCTTGGATGAAGACTTCGACTCCCTTGGATGAAGACTTATGCCGCTTCATTGAGAATGGATATCCGGTCTTTAAAAACTGTAAGTGGTCTTCGGGGGTTAGTGTTAGGTTTTTTTAAGGGTTTATTGGGTGGGTTTTAATTTTAGATTAGGGGTTTTGGCTGAAAAAGAGCTAAATGCCCTTTTAAAGGCAATGCCCATCCAAATGCCCTTTTTAGGGCAATGGGGAGCTTAGGTTTTTAGATAGGTTTTTATTTGGGGGGTTGGTTGTGTGGGTGGTGGGTTTTACTGTTGGGGGGTATTTGTATTTTTATTTACAGGTAAAAGAGCTGATTTCTTTGGGGCAATGCCCCGCAAAAGGCCCTTTTAAGGACCATTGGCAGTTTAGTTTAGGCTAGGGATTTTTTTATTTTGGGGGGGCTTTTTTATTTTCATAGGGCTATTAGATTAGGTGTAATTAGTTTAAATATTTGATCATTTCTTTTTTCTTTTGTGTAATTTAGTGTTTGTTTGTTTTTGTAATTTAGTTAATTGTATTTAATTAATGTAATTTATTTAAGTGTAGTGTAAGGTTAGGTGTTAGTGTAAGACAGGTTAGGTTTTATTTTACAAGTAAATTTGTATTTATTTTAACTAGGTAGCTAGTAAATAGTTAATAATTATTTACTAACTAGTCTACCTAGTTAAAATACATACAAATTTACTTGTAAAATAAAATAGCTGTGAAATAAAAATCAAACATTATCTAGCTACAATATAACTATTAGTTATTTTGTAGCTAGATTCGGGTTTATTTTACAAATATTTAGTTTTAAATAGGAATTATTTAGTTAATAATAGTAATTTTTATTTAGATTTATTTTAATTACATTAAAGTTAGGGAGTGTTAGGGTTAGACTTAGGGTTAGGGTTTTATAACTTTAGTATAGTGGTGGCGACGTTGGGGTGTAGAAGATTAGAGGTTAATAAGTGTAGGTAGGTGGTGGCGATGTCGGGGGCTGCAGATTAGAGGTTGATAACTGTATGTAGGTGTCGGCGACATTGGGGGCGGCAGATTAGGGGTTAATAAGTGTAGGTAGGTGTCGTAAGTGTAATGTAGGTGGCGGCAGTGTTGGGGGCCGGCAGATTAGGGGTGTTTAGACTCGGGGTTTATGTTAGGGTGTTAGGTGTAAACATAAATTTTGTTTCCCCATAGGAATCAATGGGGCTGCGTTACGGAGGTGCAGGTGTTTTGATGTCTATGGGGAAATCGTGCACAAGCACATAAAACCAGCTCAAAGCAGCGCTGGTATTTGGGTGCGGTATGGAGCTCAATGGAGCTTTACACTTCAATATTGCCTGCTAACGCCGGATTTATGAAAACCTGTAATAGCAGCGCTATAGGGAGGTGAGCGATGGCAATAACTTGCAAGTTAGCACCGAGCCGCTCATAACGCAAAACTCGTATTCTAGCCGATTGTGTTGGAAACAAACTGCAGGGAAGTTTTATAGGTATAATCTGTTAATCCAATACTACTTTAATTGTCTAACAGTGCTAGTTACATTTTGTTTTGTTTTCTCATAATCAGTAGAATCCTTAGGGCTATGCTTTATGTTTCCATGAAAATCCAAGATACATTTTCTCACTTTCTCTAATTTAAGATTTGTAATGCAATAATGAAAGAACAGCTTGCATGTTCAGTAAAGAAAAAGAGACTGATTTGATTATATGTGAGATGAAAATATACATTTTTATTACTGTTACAGGAAACCTACATTCTCGAGTATGTGATGATTTTCTATTGGCACATGCATTATATATTTTTTTTAGTTATCCTTAAGGCACTTTATTCTTGTTCAGATATGAAAATAAAAGTACAGATACTTATCTTTCATGAATAAAACTGCTCTATTTCATTTGCAGTAATTTAATCTTTAGTTCCAGCTAACCTTGATTACATGTTTACAAGAACAAAATCCCAAAAGGATCGTAAATATGCATGCATTAAATGAGCCAGTTTTATTATACAACTTTTTTTAATTACAGCAGTGTTGCATGTTTCATTTCTCTATGTGCACTCGACAAAATCAAAAACTTTTAAGAGACACAGAGTTGGATTTTAAACAGCTATCTTTTAATTAAGATTTACTTGTGAAATGTTTGTATAGTCAGCTATATAGCATCTTTATTACCTGATGGATATCTCAGAGATTCTTCTAAAGGTGCAAATTAATCAGATAACTACTTAAGGAAACAGTTGCACAATAATACAAATAAAGAAATTCTTCATCTTGCCTTTACTTTATTTGCTGGTAAGCACCCAAAGCATTCACATGTACACCTGCCTATGATCCTGCGCCTCCTATCTCAGAGCTGTTTACGTCTTGCATTTTAGCCAATCAGTGAGTCTCATTTATAACGCCACAGTAGTGAGCACAGTGTTATCTATATGGTACACATTAACTAGCTCTGTATTACTGTGAAAAGCTTATGAAATGCACTGAGATAAGAGGAGGCCTGCAGGGGCTTAAAAACAGGCAGAAATTTAGGCCTAGATTTAGAGTTTGGCGGTAGCCGTGAAAACCAGCGTTAGAGGCTCCTAACGCTGGTTTTAGGCTACCGCCGGTATTTGGAGTCAGTCAGGAAAGGGTCTAACGCTCACTTTTCAGCCGCGACTTTTCCATACCGCAGATCCCCTTACGTCAATTGTGTATCCTATCTTTTCAATGGGATCTTTCTAACTCCGGTATTTAGAGTCGTGTCTGAAGTGAGCGTTAGAAATCTAACGACAAAACTCCAGCCGCAGAAAAAAGTCAGTAGTTAAGAGCTTTCTGGGCTAACGCCGGTTTATAAAGCTCTTAACTACTGTGCTCTAAAGTACACTAACACCCATAAACTACCTATGTACCCCTAAACCGAGGTCCCCCCACATCGCCACCACTCGATTAAATTTTTTTAACCCCTAATCTTCCGACCGCCACCTACGTTATCCTTATGTACACCCAAATCTGCTGCCCCTAACACCGCCGACCCCTGTATTATATTTATTAACCCCTAACCTGCCCCCCACAATGTCGCCGCCAGCTACCTACAATAATTAACCCATAATCTGCAGACCGCAAAGCGCCGCTACTTACGTTATCCTTATGTACCCCTAATCTGCTGCCCCTAACACCGCCGACCCCTATATTATATTTATTAACCCCAAATCTGCCCCCCACAACGTCGCCTCCTCCTGCCTACACTTATTAACCCCTAATCTGCCGAGCGGACCGCACCGCTATTATAATAAAGTTATTAACCCCTAATCTGCCTCACTAACCCTATAATAAATAGTATTAACCCCTAATCTGCCCTCCCTAACATCGCCGACACCTAACTTCAAACATTAACCCCTAATCTGCCGACTGGAGCTCACCGCTATTCTAATAAATGTATTAACCCCTAAAGCTAAGTCTAACCCTAACACTAACACCCCCCTAAGTTAAATATAATTTAAATCTAACGAAATAAATTAACTCTTATTAAATAAATTATTCCTATTTAAAGCTAAATACTTACCTGTAAAATAAATCCTAATATAGCTACAATATAAATTATATTTATATTATAGATATTTTAGGATTTATATTTATTTTACAAGTAACTTTGTATTTATTTTAACCAGGTACAATAGCTAAAATAGTTAAAATAATTACAAAATTACCTGTAAAATAAATCCTAACCTAAGTTACAATTAAACCTAACACTACACTATCAATAAATTAATTAAATAAAATACCTACAATTACCTACTATTAAACCTAACACTACACTATCAATAAATTAATTAAATACAATATCAACAAATAAATACAATGAAATAAATTAACTAAAGTACAAAAAATAAAAAAAGAACTAAGTTACAAAAAATAAAAAAATATTTACAAACATCAGAAAAATATTACAACAATTTTAAACTAATTACACCTACTCTAAGCCCCCTAATAAAATAACAAAGACCCCCAAAATAAAAAAATGCCCTACCCTATTCTAAATTACTAAAGTTCAAAGCTCTTTTACCTTACCAGCCCTGAACAGGGCCCTTTGTGGGGCATGCCCCAAAGAATTAAGCTCTTTTGCCTGTAAAAAAAACACATACAATACCCCCCCCAACATTACAACCCACCACCCACATACCCCTAATCTAACCCAAACCACCCTTATATAAACCTAACACTAAGCCCCTGAAGATCTTCCTACCTTATCTTCACCATACCAGGTTCACCGATCGATCCAGAAGAGCTCCTCCGATGTCCTGATCCAAGCCCAAGCGGGAGCTGAAGAGGTTCATGATCCGGCTGAAGTCTTCTATCAACGGCATCTTCAATCTTCTTTCTTCTGGATCCATCTTGCAGACCTCCGACGCGGAACATCCTGCTGGCCCGACGGACTACCGACGAATGAAGGCTCCTTTAAGGGACGTCATCCAAGATGGCGTCCCTCGAATTCCGATTGGCTGATAGGATTCTATCAGCCAATCGGAATTAAGGTAGGAAAATTCTGATTGGCTGATGGAATCAGCCAATCAGAATCAAGTTCAATCCGATTGGCTGATCCGATCAGCCAATCAGATTGAGCTCGCATTCTATTGGCTGTTCCGATCAGGTTCGAGGGACGCCATCTTGGATGACGGATCATGGACCTCTTCAGCTCCCGCTTGGATGATGACTTCAGCCGGATCATGGACCTCTTCAGCTCCCACTTGGATGATGACTTCAGCCGGATCATGGACATCTTCAGCCCCCCGCTTGGGCTTGGATCAGGACATCGGAGGAGCTCTTCTGGATCGATCGGTGAATCTGGTATGGTGAAGATAAGGTAGGAAGATCTTCAGGGGCTTAGTGTTAGGTTTATTTAAGGGGGGTTTGGGTTAGATTAGGGGTATGTGGGTGGTGGGTTGTAATGTTGGGGGAGGAGGTATTGTATGTGTTTTTTTTACAGGCAAAAGAGCTGAATTCTTTGGGGCATGCCCCGCAAAGGGCCCTGTTCAGGGCTGGTAAGGTAAAAGAGCATTTCTTTATTTTGGGGGTCTTTGTTATTTTATTAGGGGGCTTAGAGTAGGTGTAATTAGTTTAAAATTGTTGTAATATTTTTCTGATGTTTGTAAATATTTTTGTATTTTTTGTAACTTAGTTCTTTTTTATTTTTTGTACTTTAGTTAGTTTATTTCATTGTATTTATTTGTAGATATTGTATTTAATTAATTTATTGATAGTGTAGTGTTAGGTTTAATTGTAGGTAATTGTATGTATTTTATTTAATTAATTTATTGATAGTGTAGTGTTAGGTTTAATTGTAACTTAGGTTAGGATTTATTTTACAGGTAATTTTGTAATTATTTTAACTATTTTAGCTATTGTACCTGGTTAAAATAAATACAAAGTTACCTGTAAAATAAATATAAATCCTAAAATAGCTATAATATAAATATAATTTATATTGTAGCTATATTAGGATTTATTTTACAGGTAAGTATTTAGCTTTAAAAAGGAATAATTTATTTAATAAGAGTTAATTTATTTCGTTTTAAATTATATTTAACTTAGGGGGGTGTTAGTGTTAGGGTTAGACTTAGCTTTAGGGGTTAATACATTTATTAGAATAGCGGTGAGCTCCAGTCGGCAGATTAGGGGTTAATGTTTGAAGTTAGGTGTCGGCGATGTTAGGGAGGGCAGATTAGGGGTTAATACTATTTATTATAGGGTTAGTGAGGCGGATTAGGGGTTAATAACTTTATTATAATAGCGGTGCGGTCCGCTCGGCAGATTAGGGGTTAATAAGTGTAGGCAGGTGGAGGCGATGTTGTGGGGGGCAGATTAGGGGTTAATAAATATAATATAGGGGTCGGCGGTGTTAGGGGCAGCAGATTAGGGGTACATAGGGATAATGTAAGTAGCAGCGGTTTACGGAGTGGCAGATTAGGGGTTAAAAATAATATGCAGGGGTCAGCGATAGCGGGGGCGGCAGAATAGGGGTTAATAAGTGTAAGGTTAGGGGTGTTTAGACTCGGGGTACATGTTAGGGTGTTAGGTGCAGACGTAGGACGTGTTTCCCCCTAGACAACAATGGGGCTGCGTTAGGAGCTGAACGCAGCTTTTTTGCAGGTGTTAGGTTTTTTTTCAGCTCAAACAGCCCCATTGTTTTCTATGGGGGAATCGTGCACGAGCACGTTTTTGAGGCTGGCCGCGTCCGTAAGCAACTCTGGTATCGAGAGTTGCAGTGGCGTTAAATATGCCTGTACGCTCCCTTTTTGGAGCCTAACGCAGCCATTCTGTGAACTCTCAATACCAGAGTTATTTAAAAGGTGCGGCCAGAAAAAAGCCAGCGTTAGCTACGCGGGTCGTTACCGACAAAACTCTAAATCTAGCCGTTAGAGTTTTAGATGTTATGAAGTATATTAATATAACAATTTTGGTTATGCAAAGCTGGGGAATGGGTAGTAAAGATGTTATCTGTCTTTTAAAATAATAAACGGCTAGATTACGAGTTGTGCGTTAGGCTTAAAAAGCAGCGTTAAGAGGTCCTAATATTGCTTTTTAACGCCCGCTGGTATTACGAGTCTTGAAGGTAGAGGCTCACCGCTCACGTTTTTGGCCAGACTTGGAAATACCGCAAATCCACTTACGTAAACTGCGTATCCTATTTTTTTCAATGGGACTTGCATAGCGCCGGTATTACAAGTCTGCCAAAAAGTGAGTGGTACACCCTCTCCTGTCAAGACTGGTACCGCATTTTAAAGTCAGTAGTTAAGAGTTTTACACTACAATGCCGTAGCATAAAACTCTTAACTAAAGTGCTAAAAAGTACACTAACACCCATAAACTACCTATTAACCCCTAAACCGAGGCCCTCCCGCATCGCAAACACTTAAAAAAAAATGAACCTCTAATCTGCTGAACCGGACATTGCCGCCACTATAATAAATATATTAACCCCAAAACCGCTGCATTCCCGCCTCACAAACATTAGTTAAATATTATTAACCCCTAATCTGCCATCCCTAACATCGCCGACACCTACCTACATTTATTAACCCCTAATCTGCCACCCCCAGCGTCGCCGCCACTATACTAAAGTTATTAACCCCTAAATCTAAGTCTAACCCTAACACCCCCTAACTTAAATATAATTAAAATAAATCGAAATAAATATTCCTATCATTAACTAAATTATTCCTATTTAAAACTAAATACTTACCTATAAAATAAACCCTAAGATAGCTACAATATAACTAATAGTTACATTGTAGCTATTTTAGAATTTATTTTTATTTTACAGGCAAGTTTGTATTTATTTTAACTAGATAGAATAGTTACTAAATAGTTATTAACTATTTAATAACTACCTAGCTAAAATAAATACAAAAGTACCTGTAAAATAAAACCTAACCTAAGTTACAATTACACCTAACACTACACTATAATTAAATTAATTCCCTAAATTAAATACAATTAAATACAATTAAATAAAATTAGCTAAAGTACCAAAAAAACCCCCACTAAATTACAGAAAATAATAAACAAATTACAAGATTTTTAAACTAATTACACCTAATCTAATCCCCCAAACAAAATAAAAAAGCCCCCACAAAATAAAAAAAGCCCTACCCTACACTAAATTAGAAATAGCCCTTAAAAGGGCCTTTTGCAGGGCATTGCCCCAAAGTAATCAGCTCCTTTACCTGTAAAAAAAATTACAACCCCCCCCCGCCCACACAACCAACCCTACTCTAAAACCCACCCAATACCCCCTTAAAAAAACCTAACAATAACCCCTTGAAGATCACCTTACCGGGAGAAGTCTTTATCCAACTGGGCCAAAGTCCTCAACGAAGCTAGGAGATGTCTTAATCCAAGCCGGGCGAAGTGGTCCTCCAGACGGGCAGAGGTCTTCATCCAGACGGCATCTTCTATCTTCATCCATCCGGCAAGGAGCGGGTCCATCTTCAAGACATCAGACGCGGCGCATCGGCTTCATCCGACGGCAAACATTGAATGAAGGTTCCTTTAAATGACGTTATCCAAGATGGTGTCACTTCAATTCCGATTGGCTGAAAGAATTCTATCAGCCAATCGGAATTAAGGTAGAACAGCCAATAGAAACTTCAATCCTATTGACTGATTGCATCAGCCAATAGGATTTTTTCTACCTTAATTCCAATTGGCTGATAGAATTCTATCAGCCAATCGGAATTGAAGGGACGCCATCTTGGATGACATCATTTAAAGGAACCTTCATTCAGTGTTAGCCGTCGGATGAAGAGGATGCTCCGCATCGGATGTCTTGAAGATGGACCCGCTCCGCGCCGGATGGATGAAGATAGAAGATGCCATCTGGATGAAAACTACTGCCTGTCTGGAGGACCACTTCGCTGGCTTGGATGAAGACTTCTCCCGGCTTCGCTGAGGACTTCGGCCCGGTTGGATGAAGACTTCTCCCGGTAAGGTGATCTTCAAGGGGTTAGTGTTAGGTTTTTTGAAGGGGGTATTGAGTAGGTTTTAGAGTAGGGTTGGTTTTGTGGGTGGTGGGTTTTAATGTGGAGGGGGGATTTGTAATTTTTTTTACAGGTAAAAGAGCTGATTACTGTGTAGACATACATTTTATTTCCCCATGGGAATCAATGGGGCTGCGTTAGTGAGTTATATGCTGCTTTTTTGCATGTGTTAGACTTTTTTCAGCCGGTTCTCCCCGTTTAGTCCTATGGGGAAATCGTGCATGAGCACTTTACACCAGCTCACCACTGACTTAAGCAGCACTGCTATTGGAGTGAGATTTGGAGCAAAATTTTGCTCAACGCTCACTTCTTGTCTTTTAACAACATTTCTGAAAACTTGTAATACCAGCGCTGTAGGTAAGTGAGCGGTGAGGGAAAACTGCTTGTTAGCACCGCACAGCCTCTAACGCAAAACTCATAATCTAGCCGAAAGCTTTGGAGTAGACTGTCCCTTTAAGAAAGGATATCAAGTTACTTGCATATTGCTGTAGCTCAGAGCAGCTTAAATAGGTGACAAGCTCGTCAGTGTGCCAATACACATTGATTAACATCAGCTACTCTACTAAGTAGTAAATGGGCAGGTTAACCTAAAGTAAACTACTCTTTATTAGAAAATAGGATGTTTTATTCTGTTATACTTATGCCAAATACTTTTTAATATGAGCACAAAAAAATAGTGTATAAGTAATAAAGTTAATGAAAAATACCAACTCGATGGCAGCATTGCTACAGGGAGAAGTAAACATCAGTTGAATAATAAAACCATCTTCATATGAGATAAAGTCAAATAAAGTACTGGTTGCTTATTACCTCTTTCTCAAGTCAGCATACTGCAAACAGATTCATTAAAATTATATTGATATAGCATAACCAGCTATAGCAAGGTTTGCACAGGGGATCTGAGTCAGATTAAAAATATATATTATTATAGAAATATGCCAGCTACATAGCAAAAACTAAAAATGTAGGCAGCAGATTTATTGTGTGGGAAGATGTTATAATCAATTTTCTTTGAATTTCAAAACTTACTTATTCATTTGTCAAAATAATACAAATTTAAGGGATTCAGTCAAAAAATATTCCCATTATACTAGGTAATTTTATCAGGTTGTAGCAAATAGCTTGTAGGTGAAAAAGTAGACAGATAGTTCTTGCAAATAAGCAGAAATATATGCAGAAATATGAACAAAAAAAAAAGTTGTAATACAATTATCTCTGTGTGTTTTTTTAAGTATGGCCTTAATTAACATTCAGCTAGATTACGAGTTATATTCAGCTAGATTACGAGCTCTATAGGGAAATTAACAACCGCAACATTTTCGGCATAATTTCACCTCCCTATAGCGCTGCTATTACAAGTTTAAAAAAAATCAGGCTTGTGCGGGCGAAATAGTTGCGTTGAGCTCCATACCGCACCAAAATCAAGCGCTGCTTTGACGTGCACGATTTCCCCATAGACATCAATGGGGAGAGACAGCAAAAAAAAAAGCCTAACACCTGCGATCGCGGAACCAAAAGCTCCGTAACACAGCCCCATTGATGTCTATGGGGAAGGAAAAAGTTATGTTTAAACACCCTAACATAAAAACCATGTCTAAACACCCCTAATCTGCTGCCCCCGACATTGCCGCCACCTACATACAGTTATGAACCCCTAATCTGCCGCCCTTATCATCGCTGCAACCTAAATAAAACTATTTACCCCTAATCTGACGCTCCCGATATAGCCACCACCTACATACAGTTATTAACCCCTAATCTGCTGCTCTTAACATCGCCGCCACCTAAATAAAATATTAACCCCTAATCTGCTGCCCTTAAAGGGCCACTAAACCCAAAATTTTTCTTTCATGATTCAGATAGAGAATAGAAATTTAAACAACATTACAATTTACTTCCATTATTTATTTTGCTTCATTTTTTAAATATCCTCAGTTGAAGAAAAAGCAATGCACATGGTGAGCCAATCACACAATGCTTCTATGTGCAGCAACTAATCAGCAGCTAGTGAGCATATCTAGATATGCTTTTCATCAAAGAATATCAAGAGAATAAAACAAATTAGATAATATAAGTAAATTAGAAAGATGTTTAAAATTGCATTCTCTTTCTAAATCATAAAAGAAAAAATGTGGCTGGCATGTCCCTTTAACATCGCCGCCACCTACATTACAGTTATTAACCCCTAATCTGTCGCCGCCACTATACTAAAGTTATTAACCCTTAATCCTCTGGCCTCCAACATCACTAACACTAAATAAATATATTAACCCCTAAACCTAACCCTAAGCATAACCCTAACCCTAACGTAACCCTAAGTCTAACCCTAACACCCCCTAACTTAAATATAATTAAAATAAAGCTAAATAAACCTTACAATTATTAACTAAATAATTCCTATTTAAAACTAAATACAAACTTACCTGTAAAATAAAACCAAAGCTAGCTACAATATAAGTAATAGTTATATTGCAGCTATCTTAGGTTTTATTTTTATTTCACAGGTAAATTTGTATTTATTTTAACTAGGTAGACTAGTTAGTAAATAGTTATTATCTATTTACTAACTACCTAGCTAAAATAAATACAAAGTTACCTGTAAAATAAAACCTAACCTGTCTTACACTAAAAACTAACATTACAATAAAATAAAATTAATTAAATTATTAAAATACCTACAAAAAAATAAAAAAACACATTATCAAAAATATAAATGAATTACTCCTAATCTAATAGCCCTATCAAAATAAAAAAAAGCCCCCCCCCCCAAAAAAAAAACCCTAGCCTACACTAAACTGCCAATGGCCTTTAAACGGGCCTTTTGTGGGGCATTGCCCCAAAGAAATCAGCTATTTTACCTGTAATAAAAATACAAACACCCCCCAACAGTAACCCCCCCCCCCAAATAAAAACCTAAATAAACCTAAGCTAACCATTGCCCTGAAAACGGCATTTGGATGGGCATTGCCCTTAAAGGGACACTGAACCCAAAAAATTTATTTCGTGATCCAGATAGAGCATGCAATTTTAAGCAACTTTCTAATTTACTAATATTATCAATGTTTCTTCTTTCTCTTGCTATCTTTATATGAAAAAGAAGTCATCTAAGCTTTTTTCTTGGTTCAGAACTCTGGACAGCATTTTTTGATTGGTGGATGAATTTATCCACCAATCAGCAAGGACAACCTAGGTTGTTCACCAAAAATGGGCCGGCATCTAAACTTACATTTTTGCATTTCAAATAAAGATACCAAGAGAATAAAGAACATTTGATAATAGGAGTAAATTAGAAAGTTGCTTAAAATGTCATGCTCTATCTGAATCACAAAAGAAAAAATTTGGTTACAGTGTCCCTTTAAAAGAGCATTTAGCTCTTTTACATTGCCCAAACCCTAAGCTAAAAAAAACCCACCCAAAAAAAACCTTTAAAAGAACCTAACACTAACCCCCGACAATCCATTTACAGTTTTCGAAGTCCAGACATTCATCCTCATCCAGCCGGCAAAGTCATCATCCAGGCGGCAAGAAGTCTTCATCCGGGCGGCCTCTTCCATCTTCATCCAGCCGGCAAAGTCCTCATCCAGATGGCAAGAAGTCTTTATCCAGATGGCATCTTCTATCTTCATCCATCCGGCAGAGCAGGTCCATCTTCAAGATATCCGGCGCGGAGTATCCTCTTCTTACGATGGGCGCTGTAAAATGAAGTTTCCCTTTAAGTGACATCATCCAAGATGGCGTCCCTTACATTCCTATTGGCTGAAAGATTTCTATCAGCCAATAGGAATTAAAGGTGAAAAAATCCTATTGGGCAATCAGCCAATAAGATTGAGCTTTCATCCTATTGACTGATTGGAACAGCCAATAGAATGAGATCTCAATCCTGTTGGCTGATTGCAACAGCCAATAGGATGTTTTTACCTTTAATTCCTATTGGCTGATAGAAATCTTTCAGCCAATAGGAATGTAAGGGACGCCATCTTGGATGACATCACTTAAAGGGAAACTTCATTTAACAGAGACCATCGTAAGAAAAGGATGCTCCGTGCTGGATGTCTTGAAGATGGACCCGCTCCGCGCCGGATGGATGAAGATAGAAGATGCCGTCTGGATGAAGACTTCTTGCCGTCTGGATGAGGTCTTCGCCAGCTGGATGAAGATGGAAACTGTAAGTGGATCGTCACGGGTTAGTGTTAGGTTTTTTTAAGGTTTTTTTTTGTGTGTTTTTTTTGGCTTAGGTTTTGGACAATGTAAAAGAGCTAAATGCCCTTTTAAGGGCAATGCCCATCCAAATGCCCTTGGTTAGCTTAGGTTTATTTAGATAGGTTTTTATTTGGGGGGTTGGTTGGTTGGGTGGTGAGTTTTACTGTTGGGGGTGTTTGTATTTTTTTTTACAGATAAAAGACCTGATTTCTTTGGGGCAATGCCCCACAAAAGGCCCTTTTAAGGGCCATTGGCAGTTTAGTGTAGGCTAGGTTTTTTTTATTTTGGGTGGGTTTTTTTTTTTTTATAGGGCTATTAGATTAGGAGTAATTTGTTTTTATTTTTGATAATGTGTTTTGTTTATTTTTTTTTTGTAATTTAGAAAATTGTATTTTAATAATTTAATTTATTTTGTTTTATTGTAATGTTAGTTTTTAGTGTAAGGCAGGTTAGGTTTTATTTTTCAGGTAACTTTGTATTTATTTTAGCTAGGTAGTTAGTAAATAGTTCATAACTATTTACTAACTAGTCTACCTAATTACAATAAATACAAACTTACCTGTGAAATAAAAATAAAACCTAAGCTAGCTACAATGTAACTATTAGTTATATTGTAGCTAGCTTAGGTTTTATTTTACAGGTAAGTATGTATTTAGTTTTAAATAGAAATTATTTAGGTAATAATTGTAAGGTTTATTTAGATTTTAATTATATTTAAGTTAGGAGGTATTAGGGTTAGGCTTAAGGTTACGTTAGGGTTAGGTTTAGGGGTTAATATATTTATGTAGAGTTAGTGAGTGATGTGGGAGGTCAGAGGTTTATGGGTTAATACTTTATTTAAGTATGTTTTGTTGTGGGGGGCTTGCGGTTTAGTGGTTAATAGGTTTATTATAGTGGTGACGATGTCGGAGAGCAGCAGATTAGGGGTTTATAAACTTATTATAGTGTTTGCGATGTGGAAAGGCCTTGGTTTAGGGGTTAATAGGTAGTTTATGGGTGTTAGTGTACTTTTTAACACTTTAGTTATGGGTTTTATGCTACAGCTTTGTAACGTAATACTCATAACTACTGACTTTAGATGGCAGTACGGATCTTGTCGGTTATAGGGTGTACCGCTCACTTTTTGACCTCCCAGGCAAGCTCATAATACCGGTGCTATGGAAGTCCCATTATAAAAGGACTTGTACTGGTACTGACGTTGCGTGACTGCCAAAAAAGTGTGCGGTACACCTATACCGACAAGTTTTGTAATAGCGGCGTTAGGGAAAAAGCTGCGTTATGAAGCATAACGATGCTTTTTCACTCATAACGCAAAACTCATAATCTAGCTGATTGTTATAATTATTATATAGTTGTTAAAAATTCACTGCCACACAGAAATGGACAAATTAAATTTTATTCTACTATTACTAAGTGATTGATGCTTTTTATAAACACATAAGTGTTTGAAAATGTCAGACTAGTGTTTGAAAATGTCTGCAAGCCTTACAATTTATAACACATTTTAAGCTTGATGACTAGTGATGTCGCGAACCTAAAAATTTTGGTTCGCGAACGGCGGACTTGAACTTGTGCAACTGTTCGTGAACCGGCGAACCGAGTGAACCGCCATTGACTTCAATAGGCAGGCGAACTTTAAAACCAACAGGAACTCTTTCTGGCCACAATATTGATGGAAAAGTTGTTTCAAGGGGACTAGCACCTGGACTGTGGCATGCCGAAGGGGGATCCATGGCAAAACTCCCACGTAAAATTACATAGTTGATGCAGAGTCTGGTTTTAAGCCATAAAGGGCATAAATCACCTAACATTCCTAAATTGTTTGGAATAACATGCTTTAAAACATCAGGTTTGATGTTGTATCGATCAGGTAGTGTAAGGGTTACGCCCGCTTCACAGTGACAGACGAAACTCACCGTGTAACGCACCGCAAACAACCGCAAACAGTCCATCTGCACAACCACGAGATAGATAGATTTGATAGATAGATAGATAGATAGATACATAGATTACATAGATCGGAACAGCCAATAGAATGCGAGCTCAATCTGATTGGCTGATTGGATCAGCCAATCGGATTGAACTTGATTCTGATTGGCTGATTCCATCAGCCAATCAGAATATTCCTACCTTAATTCCGATTGGCTGATAGAATCCTATCAGCCAATCGGAATTCGAGGGACGCCATCTTGGATGACATCCCTTAAAGGAACCGTCATTCGTCGGGAGACACAGAAAGAAGAGGATGGATCCGCGTCGGCTGATTCAAGATGGACCCGCTCCGCACCGGATGGAAGAAGATCAAAGATGCCGCTTGGAGAAGATGTTTGCCGGTCCGGATGTCCTCTTCTTGCCGGATAGGAGGAAGACTTTGGAGCCTCTTCTGGACCTCTTCAGCACCGGATGCCAGGACGGATCCGTGATACCTGGATGGTGAAGACAAGGTAGGAAGATCTTCAGGGGCTTAGTGTTAGGTTTATTTAAGGGGGGTTTGGGTTAGATTAGGGGTATGTGGGTGGTGGGTTGTAATGTTGGGGGGGGGGTATTGTATGTTTTTTTTACAGGCAAAAGAGCTGATTTTCTTGGGGCATGCCCCGCAAAGGGCCCTGTTCAGGGCTGGTAAGGTAAAAGAGCTTTTACATTTATTAATTTAGAATAGGGTAGGGAATTTTTTATTTTGGGGGTCTTTGTTATTTTATTAGGGGGCTTAGAGTAGGTGTAATTAGTTTAAAATTGTTGTAATATTTTTCTTATGTTTGTAAATATTTTTTTATTTTTTGTAACTTAGTTCTTTTTTATTTTTTGTGCTTTAGTTAGTTTATGTAATTGTAGTTATTTGTAGAAATTGTATTTAATTTATTTATTGATAGTGTAGTTTTAGGTTTTATTGTAGGTAATTGTAGGTATTTTATTTAATTAATTTATTGATAGGGTAGTGTTAGGTTTAATTATAACTTAGGTTAGGACTTATTTTACAGGTAATTTTGTTATTATTTTAACTAGGTAACTATTAAATAGTTCTTAACTATTTAATAGCTATTGTACCTGGTTAAAATAAATACAAAGTTTCCTGTAAAATAAATATTAATCCTAAAATAGCTATAATATAATTATAATTTATATTGTAGCTATATTAGGGTTTATTTTACAGGTAAGTATTTAGCTTTAAATAGGAATAATTTATTTAATAAGAGTTAATGAATTTCGTTAGATTAAAATTATATTTAATTTAGGGGGGGGGGGTTAGAGTTAGCTTTAGGGGTTAATACATTTATTAGAGTAGCGGTGAGCTCCGGTCGTCAGATTAGGGGTTAATAATTGAAGTTAGGTGTCGGCGATGTTAGGGAGGGCAGATTAGGGGTTAATACTATTTATGATAGGGTTAGTGAGGCGGGTTAGGGGTTAATAACTTTATTATAGTAGCGCTCAGGTCCGCTCGGCAGATTAGGGGTTAATAAGTGTAGGCAGGTGTCGGCGACGTTGTGGGGGGCAGATTAGGGGTTAATAAATATAATATAGGGGTCGGCGGTGTTAGGGGCAGCAGATTAGGGGTACATAAGGATAACATAGGTGGCGGCGCTTTGCGGTCGGCAGATTAGGGGTTAATTATTGTAGGTAGCTGGCGGCGACGTTGTGGGGGGCAGGTTAGGGGTTAATAAATATAATACAGGGGTCGGCAGTGTTAGGGGCAGCAGATTAGGGGTACATAAGGATAACGTAGGTGGCGGTCGGCAGATTAGGGGTTAAAAAAATTTAATCGAGTGGCGGCGATGTGGGGGGACCTCGGTTTAGGGGTACATAGGTAGTTTATGGGTGTTAGTGTACATTAGGGTACAGTAGTTAAGAGCTTTATAAACCGGCGTTAGCCCAGAAAGCTCTTAACTCCTGCTATTTTCCGGCGGCTGGAGTTTTGTCGTTAGAGCTCTAACGCTTACTTCAGAAACGACTCTAAATACCGGCGTTAGAAAGATCCCATTGAAAAGATAGGATTCGCAATTGACGTAAGGGGATCTGCGGTATGGAAAAGTCGCGGCTGAAAAGTGAGCGTTAGACCCTATTTTGAGTGACTCCAAATACCGGCGGTAGCCTAAAACCAGCGTTAGGAGCCTCTAACGCTGGTTTTCACGGCTACCGCCGAACTCTAAATCTAGCCGTAAGAATGCAGGATCAGAATGAATCTAAAATGGCTGCTGCCCAGGAGCTGGGAGGGTCTGGGAGGGAGTGTCTGCTGCTGATTGGCTGTAATTTGTCTGCAGACTGTGAGATACAGGGTCAAAGTTTACTCAATGATGACGAATAGGGGGCGGACCGAACATTGCATATGTTCGCCCGCCGCGGCGAACGCGAACAAGCTATGTTTGCTGGGAACTGTTCTCCGGTGAACTATTCGCGACATCACTATTGATGACAAGCGGAGGGGTAACGTTACCACGAGCGCGATATATCAATATCACGACCGTGCTAAGTTACGCTCTTATTGCAAGTTGAAAGTAAATGTGATTGTGAGAATGCAATCAAATTTTTGCTCCAACTTTTTACGCATCTTCAAAGCTTGCGTTAAGGGGTTGGGCTAAGAAAACAATTGCACAAAACACATAAAAAATTATAATAATGTTTTTTGACCTATGCTATTTACCCCCTACACTATTAACCCCTAAAATGCCATAACCCCATCACAAACTACCCCGCTACACTATTACTCCTAATCTGCCACCGCAATAACTTCTAAATTACTTAACCTCTAAACCGCCATTACCCCTACCGCAATAAGAATTTACACTACTTAACCCCTAAACCATCATTACCTCCACAGCAATAACCCCTACACAGCAAGTATCCCCACTACAATAATCCCCTACACTACTTAACACCTAAACCATAATAACACCCTACTCTATTAACACCCTAACAGTTAACCAGCCAAGACCCCTAACCTCTCTTAAGTTACAAAAAACAAACTGGCAGTAAAAAAAAAAAAAACATTACCAAAAATAAAAAACACTACCAGTAAAAGTCCTATCCTAAAACTTAATAATCATAAAGAAACCCTATACAAAAACTAAAATAACCCCACATATAAAAAAATGTATCTTTAAAAAAAACCTAATCTTAAAATTGCCCTGTAAAGAGCATTTTTCGGGCAGTGCCCTGGTTTAAGTGATTATACCTTTTTTGCAAAAAAATCTATCCTAACCACCCCCCCCCCAAAAAAAAAATAAGGCTAAACCCAAAGGTTTATACTTACCACCTTGAATCTGGCTCCTTTGGGGGGTAGCAGTGGGTCCATGGTTTCGGCGGTCTGCTGTTTTCGGTGCACTGTACCTTAATATCACTGTTAGTTTTGTATGCATAGGTTTTCCTTTCAGAGTAATTAGTGTTTTGAGTATTTTGATAAAAGCTAGCCACCTTTTAAGTTGCGAGAAAAAAATGTGAGATCTGTAGGGCAAAAGTCATTACAGAATTGCACTGGGATTTGAGGGACAATTTTTAATACGCCTATGGAATGCACATGTTCAGCCCATTTTATGAGGAAAAACACCCAACAATTACAATTTTTATTTTGTACTTATAAGTATAAATTTTTATGTGTTTTTTCCACATCCAGTTTACCTCAATTGCAATTTATAATGTCCATATTTAATACAATTTATTCCTGTGTAATTGTAATACAAATTGTATGTTTTTTTGTTAATAGTTCAATTATTAGTTTTGTATGATTTTTAAATTACGAATTTCATTGTGCACTTTTGTAATGTATGCCTCTTCTACTTCACCCAATTTTCAGGATAAAAGTCACTTTATAGAATTCTACCAGGGAAACAGAAGTACTGGCGAGCATTCTTAAAGAATCTCACCATCCCATAGATTCATAAAATTGGGCCATTAGTCACAGTTTGCTGTGGGAGTCTCGCTTCACCTGCTGTGGCCTCATGAGGGGCCTATGTTGCTGACTGCTCCCAGTATACAGCAGTCAGGAGATTTAACCTTTTCAGAGCCAAATGTGCCATTACCAGACAGTTTTGTATGGACAGTAGTTCTGTACTTTCATTACAGCCTGTCAGAAACTGTTTTCAGTTAAGCCTAGGACTTTGTTAAGTTGAGCACTGCAGTTGTCTTACTGACAGGTATACCTTAGATTTGGGCACACAATCTTATTCAGATAAATAAAGGTATCCTTAAAACTTGGGATACTTTTGTTAATGATTTTAGTGTGGTTTATGGTGATCCATTGTACTTTCTCTGCTCAAACCACTTTGATTGCCTTGCGGCAAGATAGAAGGCCTTTAGAGGACTATATTTGTGATTTCCATTGTATTGCCAGTGACACAAACTTGAAAGTCCCTGTCCTTCTTGATCAGTCTGCTTTGGATCTGAAAGATGAACAGCAGATTTGGAAAGTTTGATTGCTACACAGACTTTTTTTTCCCTCTCAGGTTAATCTTACACCAATGTCTACTTCCATTACTGGGTCTGTGTCATTGGAAGAACCTATGCAAATTGGAACTATTAAGTGGCCTATTTACTCTTTTGAACATGTTAAGTGCTGGAATCTGCACCTCTGTTTATGGAGTGGCAAGGCTGGTTACTTCCTGCAGGACTGTCCTGTGAAGCTTACGAAAAAATTTAAAGAATGTAATAAGGATTCTGCAGCTGCGTTTTTGAATACCTCCTTTGTTACTGTTGCATCATATTTATTAGAACCCTTTTATTTGGATTGTTCTACAAAGATAATTCTAACTTGGCAAGAAACTTTTTAATCCCTCAGCAGTCAAAGGATTATCTAATTTAGCTGTTTATCATTGATGGCAGTCCAATGAAATGGGGTTCTGGACCTAGGACTTGAAGAATGTAAAGCTCTCCGCTCAGGTGAGATGATCTAAAATGATCCTCAGACACTGCAAGGTCCCTATGGAAATCTTAAATGGCAGATTTTGCTATACTTCTCCATGGGGCATTCCCCATATAGCACTACATGACAGAGTTCTGCTGCATTTAAACTTTGTGCTTTGTATTTTATATTTCTTTACATTTCAGATTAAGTTTTTTTTTACATTGAAATGTTTGCACTTTCTATCTTCTTTTTTATTTTGCATACAGCAGTGTATTTAAGATTGTGATTTTACAAATTCTGATTATGCTTTCACAGTTTCTGTGTAGCTATAAAAAACATGATCATACTTTGTATATTTATGTGTTTCTTTTGTAAATTACATTGCACTTTATATTTCTTTTTACATTGCATTGCAGTTTATTTTTTAAACTGAAAAACGGACAGCTTCAGTTTCCCAGAGAGCTTCATTATTTTTTATGGGCACGATAATCAAAGATTCCCTAGTTTGGAGAGAAATTATAGTGCAGACTTCACAGGGGCTAAAATCACTGAATTCTATAAGAAAAGGGGTGGAAAATAGAGATGCCTTCCATAGAAAGTAATGATGCTCTCTGAGATACAGAACTTCACAGGGGAGTATAAGATAACTGGAAAACCCCTGGGTCTGCTATTAAGGCTCAGTTTGCATCAATTACAAATTAAATTGACATTTTTTTCACTACAATCTAACTTGCTTTTGCCTATAGTTTACAGCAAAATCAAAAGGCCACTTCTCTTTGCTTATCCTCCTTGATCTGTCCACAGTCTTTGATACTGTTGACCACCCTCTTTTGCTCCAAAACCTCCAATCCTTTGGAATTGGGGATACAGCCCTCTCGTGGTTCTCTTCCTACCTGTCAAACCGTACCTTTAGTGTAGCCTTCTCTGGGGCCTCCTCTGCCCTGTCACCACTTTCTGTTGGGGTACCACAAGGCTCTGTCCTCAGTCCCCTTCTCTTCTCAATCTACACGTCATTATTAGGTTCCCTAATAAAGTCCCATGGGTTCCAATATCATTTGTATGCTGATGACATCCAAATCTACTTTTCTGCACCAAACCTATCTCCTTCCTTGCTAACCCATGTCACTAACTGTCTTCTCACATCTCTTCCTGGATGTCCTCTCACTACCTCAAGCTAAATCTCTCCAAAATTGAGCTCCTTATTTTCCCTCCTTCCAAAATATCCACCCCCAATCTCTCTATAACTGTTGAGAACTCCACCATTACCCCTAGCCCACATGCCCAATGTCTCTGGGTCACATTTGACTCAGATCTTTCTTTCACTCCTCACATTCAGTCCTTGGCTAAAGCCTGTTGCTTCCACCTTAAAAACATCTCTAAAATTAGACATTTCCTTACAAAAGACACAACTAAGATTTTAATCCACTCTCTCATCCTTTTCCACCTCGATTACTGCAACTCTGTCCTCTCTAGTCTCCCTAGCTGCCGCCTAGCTTCTTTACAATCCATAATGAATGCCTCTGCCAGGCTCATCTTTCTTACACGTCACTCTTCGTCTGCTGCATCTCTCTGCCAATCCCTTCACTGGCTTCCTCTTGCCTCCAGGATTAAACACAACATTCTCACTCTGATATACAAAGCCCTCAACTGCACTGCTCCCCCCTATATCTCAGACCTTGTTTCCAGATACTCTCCCTCCCATCCCCTTTGCTCTGCCCATGACCTCCTACTCTCCTCCTCTTTTGTTACCTCCTCACACTCCCGCTTACAGGACTTCCCCAGACTGGCTCCCATCTTGTGGAACTCTCTGTCTCACTCCACAAGACTCTCCCCTAGTTTTGAAAACTTCAAGCACTTCCTAAAGACTCTACTATTCAGGCATGCATACAACCTACACTAACCTTTCTTTATACCATTTCCTCTCTTCCACTGCTATCCCCTGAACCCCCTTAGCATGTAAGCCTAAGAGCCATGCTGTTTGCAGATCACCTTCTCTAGACCTGACTACAACAGTACCTGCCTGATCCCTATAAATGTTTCCTTGTATTCCACCTATGATTATAGGAATCTGTTGGTGCTCTACAAATAACCGATAATAATAATAATAATAATAATATAGTTTAGTATATTTTACTTAACGACTTTAACTCCAAATTACTGCCTAGTGCAGTTTTTTTTTTATAAATAAAAATGCTACAATTTTTATTTTTTAATAAAATACACTACACTATGTTTTGGAGGCATTTGGGACACATTTATAAAGTTAACCAGAGTTCTGATCTGGTTAATTTTATTAGCACTAATTGCAACCGCAAGCTCCCAGTAGCAATAATCAGCCACTTTTAATGGCTGGTTATCTATAAATTAGCGCTTAACTTGTAATCTAGCCCTAAATCTTCTTCCTAAAAAAAACAAGAAAAACATGCAAAAAGCACATAAATAAAACATTGTAAATTCATGTATAGTATAACCACATCCCCACAATTCCTATAATAGGAAACATTGCATATATTAACATATATATATCGACATTCCATGGGAGTTTCCTATGCGTCCATGGGTGTAACCTGTATTTTTTTTTTCATACGGGTGATAAGAGTCTATGATCCATTACTCCTGGGAATTACTCTTCCTTACCACTAGGAGGAGGAAGTTTCCCAAATTCCAAAAACTTTAAAAACCTTCCCACCTCTCCAGTACCTCAGCTTTGCCTTTGCCTCCATTAAAGGTGGTCGAAGAATGAAGATGTGCATTTGATTATATATATATATATATATATATATACACACATAGCCAAACAGTTCAATTCCAATGCCAGGGTGCTAGAGTAGGGTTCAGTATATAGCAAGCAGGAAACAGCCCTCACTGGTCTTAACAAATAATGGATTTATTTAGTGACGTTTCGGGGAATACACCCCTTCATCAGACCAATGTACAGTACATACAATGAAACAAACATTTATACACCCACACAAGACCCTCCCCCAGTGTAAAAAAAAGCCAAAATTGTTGCCTAGGCAACCCCATTAATGTAAACAACACCAAAAATTAAAACATACTTAAAATGCATAAAGTACAAAAATTGCAGAATGGACATGCAAAGTCATCATCATCAATTGCAGCAACCTTATAGGCACAGTGTCCGCCATGTAGCAATTGCATAAACATAGTATCAAAAATGTAAACATACTAAAAAGTGTAGATAGATACATATGCGTTGTCAGCTAGGTCTTAAATCCCCAAATTCGTAATATAGAGGAGACCGTACCTCATTAGCATAGAAATAGCAATAGTGAATGGTATCACATAATTTACAAAAAATATACTAAATTGGTAGACTAGAGTGCATTAATATACGTGTCAGTGTATATTTCAGTGGTACCTCTCCATGGGTATAAAGCCTACCCCAGAGTTATCCCATATCATCAATATCTAGATGCTCTACTTGTGGACTATTCAGATATATAAGTCAACCAGCTATAAGATCAGCAAAACTAGACATATCAAAAAGTACAAACTGGTTATCGATGTGTAGAGCTCAGCAAGACAAGCGGGCCTTGTTTCAAAGGACATGAAACCGCAATGCGCATGCGTATCTCTCAGACAACTCCGCCCATACAGGGGGACCCAGGGGCTATGGGATAGGTCCAGATGGGCAAGCCCCCATGGGTAATAGAAATCACCAATACCTGGCTTAACTGTGTATAGTAAAAGACCGGTAGCAGGAGTGATGAGCAATAGTGATCGCGTAGGCTAACCAGCTAATATCTGACAGACAGGAGAGCTATACATGCGGCCATATCAGTCTTGTGGAAAGAGGAGCGATAAACAAGCTAGATAACAAGTGAGCCCTATTCATTAGGGATATGGACAGTAGTGTGTATATATATCTCCAGGGAACCACCACCCACATAGGGGGACAAATGAGTAGCGGTATAGGGCGAGTGGGGCAAGCCTTTACATGAAAATGTATCAATGTGTACAGTTGCGAGAATAGGCAGAGCGGGGCTCAGAAATTGCTTACGGAGGTGGCAAACTACTATAGTCACAGATAGTAGTCACAATGGTGCTTTACAAGTCCGGAATGGGAAGGCACTTAATTACATAGTGACATGCTAATGCTCATTCCCCATCATAGGGAATCAACATATACAGCAATAATTCAATAAACATACATATCTACAGCACAATTTCAGCCCACTATTCTACAACAAAAATGCAATAGTGATTGCAACAGAACAAATTCATGTAACGAGCAAATGAGGAATGAGCGAACTAGGTCAGAGCTGACCCTAAGCAATACTGTAGAGGTCACAGATCAAAGAGGGACATCATGCAGAGCCTATATAAGTGTAGCACCGTAGCGGGGGATGTAGGTGAAGTATATGTCTATAAGGGTAAATGTCTCAACCCACACATCCAAATATTAAAGATACATAGAAAATACATAAAACCTAGAGATACATAAAACGTTAAATACATGAGCATCTCACTCTCACATTTAAATATTAAGAATCACATGAAGCCAAGGAATTTGAGAGGTCTAGGTCAGAAACTAGATACATACGGCCTGTAATGTGCAACAAGTCCCGGTAACTCAGTTACAGTGACTCCAAGATAGTCAAGATTCTATATTGTCTATGAACACACCTGTATGCCTCCAAGGCTGGATGTAAGGTCAATTATCCAATCCTCACAGGAAGCAATGCCAGTCAATGCCCATGTTGAGACCGCAGAGGTGGACTGTGTTCAATTTATAGATCCATTCCGCCTCTTTTTGTAATAGCAGCTTACCCCGATTACCACCACGGCTTAGTGGCAGGACGTGGTCAATCAATTTGAACCTCAAATCCGCCACGGAGTGGCCCATCTCCATGAAGTGCCTTGCTAAAGGCTGGTCACTTTTCTTATTATCAATAGCCGTGTGTATGGCACTTCTGTGGTTTGCCATCCGCTTTTTTTATATCATCAGAAGTCTTGCCTATATGAAAAAGGCCACAGTTGCAGTTTAACATGTATACCACATATTTAGTTGTGCAAGTAAGGTAGTGCTTAATTTTGAACAACTCATTGGTATGTGGGTGCCGGAATTGGCTGCACTGGAGCATTGAATTGCACGTGACGCAGCTTGGGCATTTGAAGGATCCTTTTTTGGTTGAAGTGGTTCTTTGGCTATAGCTGTTGATGGGATCTGTCCTCATCAAAATGTCCTTTAAGTTCCTCCCTCTTTTGTAGCCAATTCTTGGCGGACCATACCCTCGGTATGGTAATGAGGAATCAGACTCAATGATGTCCCATCTTTCTTTCAGGGTCATTCCTAATGTTCTTGTATTAGGAGAGTAGGTAGTGATGAAATTCACTCTGTTCTTAGAGTCCCTATCAGTATGATTAGCGGTGATATCCAATCTGGCTTCTTTGATCAAGTGGTTCTTGTAGCCTCTGTTCCTGAATCTTTCTTCCATGTCTTCCAGTTGGATATCCCTTCTGGTGCTTGAGGTGTTGTTCTGAATCACCCGCAACAGTTGTGCCTTAGGTATAGCTCTTATTAATGATTTTGGATGATAACTGGATACATGGAGAAGTGTGTTACGATCAGTTTCTTTCTTGAACAGGGTGGTACCCAAGCCAGTAGCTTCCTTGTAGATTCTAAGGTCTAAAAAGTCTACTTCCATGTAGCTTGACACTTCTTTCAGTTTCACCTGGTCCCCCATGGAGTTCAGGGTGGTCACCCATTCTTGGAACGATTCCATTGACCCATGCCAGACCACGATAATATCGTCAATGTACCGTTTGTAAAAGAGTACCTGTTCATGGTCATATACTTTAAAGATGTTCTCTTCCATGTGCTCCATAAAGAGGTTAGCGAAGGCTGGGGCCATGTTGGAGCCGTTCCCATCAGCTGGAGGTAAAACCTCTTCTCAAACTTGAAGTAATTCAGTTTCAGACACAGGGATAATAGTTCAATTATAAATCCAACTGGTGGTCCCACATAGGGATATCTCTCCAGACATCTAGTCACAATGTTCATACCCAATTCGTGGGGGATAATTGTGTAGAGGCTTGCCACGTCCAGGCTGGTAAGTATGTCCCCTGGTTGGACCTCGGTCAGTGTGGTCAAATCCTTAATCAGTGCAGGTGAGTCCCTCAGATTGGACCTCATATTGATCACCATGGGCTGTAGAATGGAATCTATATATGTTGCCAAAGGATGTAACAGTGATCCATGGGCAGAGACAATCGGTCTTCCAGGTGGGTGGTCCAGCTGTTTATGAATTTAGGTAGTGTATACAAGATGGGTCTTATCGGATAGTCCGTGATCATCCAGTCCTGCAGGGTAGAATTTATCCAGTTCATCTGTGCCCCGTGTTCTATCAGGGTGTCAATTTGTACTTTGTAACTAACAGTTGGATCAAAGGGCAATGCCCTATACGTGGCTGCATCAGCCAGTTGTTTCTCAATCTCAAATTTATAGTCCTGATAGTCTTGAAGGACTATTGCACCACCCTTGTCCGCTGGGCGTATAATGATCGAGTTGTCCGCCATCAGAGTGCGTACAGCCTCCCAGTCAGTGGAGGTCATATTGTTTCTAAACCTTGTTTGGCAGCCTGTGTCCAGTTTTTGTTGTATAATCCTCGTGTACATTCTGATACTAGGGTTAGTGGTGGGTGGGTCAAATGAGCTTGGCTTCTTAAAGAGATTCTTGTTGTCGTCCAGAGTTTTCCCTTGAAAAAAGTCACCAAGTTTTAGTTGCCTCTGGAACCTCATAGTATCAATGTATGTAGAAAATTCATTAGTGGCTGCGGTGGGAACAAAAGAGAGTCCTTTCTTCAGCACTCTTCCTGGTCACTCAGGATGTGCTGGCTGAGGTTCATTGTCACATCCTCCTCCTCCTTCGCTGGAAAGGTGGTCTTCCTCCATACCCCACCCCTTCAGTCATGCGGTCGTCGCCTCTGCCCCTGGAGCGGGTAGTGATCCCTAAAAAAGGCTGTGTACCATTATTGATATCTTGTTCCTGCCGTGGGTTCCCGGTGCCTTCAGATTCAGATCCAGAGCTTGTTTCCACTGTGTTTAGCTGGCGGTGAGCGTATGTTCTAAAGTGTCGCTATCTCCTGGGTTAGTAGTGTGTTCTATCACCTGGCCCCAAGGTCCACCTATAGACTTTTTTCTCCTTATAGTCCTCAGTAACGTATCCCAATTTTTTGTTTGTAAAGGCCTATAAAGACTATAATGAGAAAAAAGTCTATAGGTGGACCTTGGGGCCAGGTGATAGAACACACTACCAACCCAGGAGACAGCGATGCTTTAGAACATACGCTCACCGCCAGCTAAACACGGTGGACACAAGCTCTGGATCTGACTCTGAAGGCAGTTTGGGAAACTTCCTCCTCCTAGTGGTAAGGAAGAGTAATTCCCGGGATCACTACCCGCTCCAGAGGCAGAGGTGAAGACCGCATGTCCGAAGGGGTGGGGTATGGAGGAAGACCACCTTTCCAGCGAAGGAGGAGGAGGAGGATGTGACAGTGAACCTCAGCCAGCACATCCTGAGTGACCAGGAATGAAGGGTGCTGAAGAAAGGACACTCTTTTGTTACCACCACAGCCACTAATGAATTTTCTACATACATTGATACTATGAGGTTCCAGAGGCAGCTAAAATGGACACTAAGATACAACTATTATTTCACCCATATGGGCAGAGTAACATAACGGCTTAAAAGTCAGATATCTGATGAATTAGAATCAAGCTGAATGAAGCCCTGAGATCATACATCAATGAGGGTGAAACGCGCATTGCTAGCAGAAATCAATTTGTGAAACGGTTACAGCTGTACCTTCTATCAACATTCACCGGATACACAGAAGTGGTTGAGATACAGACGCGCTCATGGAGGGATACCCTACTGGACTTTACAGACTACAGGAGAAGTAGACAGTATCATTGCGGTTGTTCCCGATGTGGGTATAGAAGAAAATCGATAAGACGAACTACAATCAAGGTAGGCGCAGGAAAATAAACTGCGTTAAAAGTATGGCATGTAACAGAGATGTGTTTTTTCACCTGGTGAGGTAGGCGTTCCTATGAGATACAGATGTAAAACCTGTGATGAACTCCTGTATGAACTTAGCCTCTGTATATAACTTTGACTTACATCCCATGAGCGATTAGCCTTGGAATTTTCTCCCACTTTGAGAAGAACATTTAACACTGCCCTAAGATTTATCAGATATCTCAGACCATTAGTCATGTTTTGGATTCACATGATGGTTATAATTGGTACGGGACTTTTGGAAACATAGTTCCATCATCTGATGAATTTTCAATTAATTTCTATAAGTGGGCCCACGTTCGTATATTTTACCTGTGTATTTTGGTGAAAATAAAGTATCGTTTAGTGTATAATTATAACCTATTTTTAGGGTTTTAAGGGAATTTTTTAGTTTTTTTCTGTGTGTTATATTTGGATACTTCAGTGCAAGCTCTCTTTCATCTGATATACTAGTTAGTGAAGAGGTAACCTTAAACTCTGGTGCCAGATAAAGGGAACTTTGTTGTGGGTCCATTTAGGGCCCATACGTTTTCTCTCTTAGTGTAATTATCTAATAATTGTATCCCCCCGAGCACAGTATTTCCTGATAGATATTCTTAAAATCAGGACATGCAAATGAGTGGGTTTTAAATTAATGGAGTGGTGCTAACTGTTTTGTGTAAACTGGTAGATAGATAGATAGATAGATAGATAGATAGATAGATAGATAAATTAATATATATATATACTCTGTTGGAATAAAGTTTTTTTGCCACTTTAAACCCGGTGAGTGCCTGCTTTTTTTGGAGGTATAAATATATATATAATATATATATATATATATATATATATATATATATATTTCAAGTGATGGTGTAAGTGCACTCTCACCAACTTATGCAACTTGTCAGGGTGCTGTAAGGTAATAGATAAACTGTAGCAAAGAAGCACTCACTGAACGATTCCAACTGTGACAAAAGACTTTAATTCAAACGAGTGACGTTTCGGGACAATAACAGTCCCTTCCTCTGACAAGCTAACAATGTGAAAAAGCAGGCCTTAAATAGGCTCCAAAAATACCCTCCCCATAAGTGTGACCAATCACGGTCAAGGTTACAAAACCTATCTTACCCAGTAGCAAATAGTGATCAATATTACAATAGTGCAAAGTAAATTAATCAAGTGAGTTAAAACATAGGACCCCGTGTTGCTAATAGAGTGGGGGGAATAATCACTGTTCAACCCTTTCTAATCAGCTGCTAAACGACCATAAACAAAGGAAAAAACGAAGAAAAAACGAAGAAAAAACCATATTATGTGAGGATCGTAATTCAACCAATCAGTGTGATCCCAGTCATGTAGATCGTAATTCCACCAATGGGCCGTCAACAGACTTGTGGGAATTATAATAGTACCAATCAGCAGCCTAATAGCATTCTGTATCAGAAGCGTCATACCATTACGCTTTCCAGATACGCCCACCTGTCACTGACTATGCCCGTTGCCTATAGCAACATAGTAAAAACATTTTGCTAAATCGGATCAGATCGCTACTTGCCAGTCATGGACAGATACAGCGATACGCTCGCCATATAGATCACAGCGGCTTTCGCATGTCAGATAACAAAGGCGTTGCACAGCCAAAATAATGCTGTTAAAGAGATGGCGAGATCCGACCAATCAGCCGTGTGTCCACACCCCCATGGGCGTAACAAGATCATCACTGTGTTATTGTCCGCCTCTGTGCCTCTGTATCAGAGATGGGCTAATCTATTAAAATAATCACACTCGTATAAAGGTGACAAACAGTTTCCATCCTGGGCCACACATAGACTGTCAATGGCGAACACGGCTATATTCGTGTAACACTACCAATAAATTTCAGCTGTTTATTTCACAACAACAAACTGTTATTTATAATACCTGTCTGTTTCAACGGTCGCTGCATGCAGACTCCTATGCTGTGCATCAAACAACATCCTAAGAATAAAGTGTAAACAGTGTAAATAGAAACAACATATGTAAAAAAGGGGGACCTATATGTATAAAACCTATATGTATAAAACCACAAATAAGCTATTATATATCCATAAAGAATAATCACACAAAAGTGAAAAATATAAACAAATAAATCTTAGTTGTATATTTCATAACAACCAACTGTTGTTTCTAATACCTATCTATTTCCACGGTCGCTGCATGCAGACTCCTATTCTGTGCATCAAACAACATCCTTGGAGTAAAGTGTAAACAGTGTAAAAAGGAACTATATAGACAAAACGGGAAACCTATATACATATAATCTATATGAATAAAACAACATATATATATATATAGTCAAAAAAAGAGCACTCTTACCTTGAAATCAGCTGCCAGGGTGCCAACAGTTAGATATAAAGATAGAAGAAGGCACTCTGTGGTCTTTTCAAGTGTACTTTATTAAAATGAATGTGACATTTCAGGGACACATTCCCCTTCCTCAGACAAGAAAACACAAACCGCAGGAGTCTATTTAAACAACATAGGCCCCTCCCACAGTGAAGTGAAACTGCGCCAAAACCGTATTCATGGCAATCCTCCAAAACAATAATATCAGGGAATTCATATCATAAATACAAATAAACTTATCTAAGTGCACTTTATAAGATATGGTACAAATATAGTCAAACTATGACCCATATACATGTGTGTAAACATTAGGAATTATGGTGAAATATCAAAAAGCAACTATATTAATAAAACAAAATGAAATTTTATGCTATGCAGGGATATGTGCATATAAACTTATGTGCATATGAACTTATAACAGCAGTGTCACTAATATAAGTTCCCCTAGTAAAGGCAAACAAAATGTGTCCAAAGTGCAACCCTGAACATATGCCTGAAGAAACGGCTTTTAAACCGAGAAACGTGTTGCATTTTTAGGGGGTCATTGGAATACCCCTTATCCACTTTTATAGCACTGCTGTGTTGTTTTTTTTAAACTTTGTTTTTAATAAATACATTTTTTTATGAAAAAACCTATTGAGTGGATACATCTTACCTGCCTGCCATCCTGATTAATATAATGGAGACAAACCATTCAAATCTTTATATTCATGAAATACAGCTCACTTTGGATATCTGTATACGGGGTGAGCTGACACACCTCTCCCTAATCTGCCAGCCTGCTCCTACCAGCACATTTGTGTGCTCAGCCTAAATGTGAGTACCCATTTGGGAATCTATTAAAGTGAATACAATCGTACTCTGAATGATCTGCACATGTAGTGCCTGTCTTTGTGTTCTACTTCATCCCAGTACTGCAGCACAAAGGAAAAAATTCTACTGTGGGTGAGCTGTTACACCTGTCTAAATCTACATCCTGCACCTACTAGCACATAGGTGTGCTTCTGGAATACGTGAGTACCCATTTGGCTTGATTGTTTTTTGTATGCATATACAGTACATCTGATGATACCACACATGAGGCGCCCCTCTGTTATTCCTTATTCTCCATAGCTAACCCAGACCAGTCGGTGAGGAGGAGGCAGCCAGCACCTGTTCCTTTGGAATTAAAGAGGACTTTTTTGTATATTGCATTGTCAAAAGAGACAATAGATTCATATTAACATCCTATTGTTACTTTTAGGATATTCTATGCATATATTATATATTTATATATAATATTGCATTGTCAAAAGTGACAATAGATTCATATTAACATCTTATTGTTACTTTTAGGATATTCTATGCATATATTATATATTTATATCACATATATTTAATTGTGGTATTTACATAATAATTAGGATTTATATTACTGTTTACATATTCAGTTTATTTGCTCTCTTACTAGCGCCCCCTCCCTGTGACTAGGGTATACTATTATTATCATATGAACTTTGTTTTATCAAAGAAAATAACCAGATAGACAGATAGAAAGCAAGCAAGCATTAACTACTTGATGGTAAATGAATAGGTAAATGAATGCAATATGTAAATAGAGCACACCACATAATCTGCATGTCCAGGGCTATAATAAATATGTACACACATAAAAGAGTTGCTCCATAATAAATACGAACAAAATGTCAAAGGACATATGCTTGGCCTCCATTTATTCTGTGCTGCTGCTACCAGACTAACTAATCAGTGGCAATAATTATATTAGAAACTTTCTAGATGTATTGTGCTCTCAAGGTGACAAAAGATCCACTGGTATATAAATTGCCTACAAAGTTAAAGGGCCATATACAGGCCAGATAAATCAAATGTCAATTATGTGCATATGTATGTGTTAGTTACATATGCTATACTATAAGGTAGTAAAACATGAACTAACCGACAGAATATCTCTTAAAGGGATAGAAATCCCTGAGTATCATTGTATCTGGAAATTATAGCTACAAATGAAAAAGTGGCTCTCATGAATTATAAATCGTAGTACTCTCATCTATCAGATCCACAGTAGTGTGGAAAAGAGTCCCATTACTATGACCAGAGTACTTCATAGACTTCCTCGATAAATAATGTCTTCTCATCAGAGGACTCCTCTATAGAAAACAATGCCAATCCAGGCTGACGTTAAGACCCTTTGGTCGTAATGTATTGAGTTTGAATATCCACTTAGACTCTATTTGGAGCAATTTCCAGTGTCTATCACCTCCCCTCTGTGATATAGGCACATGATCTATTAGCTTGAAATGCAGGTCTTGCACTGTATGTCCACGTGTCAAAATGGTGGGCCACAGGTTGATCACTCTTCTTTTTGATCGCAGCTCTTACAGAGGACCTGTGGTTGGCCATGCGTGTATGTGCATCATCTCCTGTCTTTCCTATATAGAAAAGGCCACACGGACAGTTAATCATGTAGACTACAAATGGAGTAGTGCATGTAAGATAATGTTGGATGTAAAATTTCTGGTCGTTATCAGGATGGTGAAAGGTGGAGTCTGGAATCATGGCGTTGCATGTTGTGCATTCTATACAACGAAAGCATCCCTTTTTGGTACCTTCTAGCCATGTTGATTTGGCATAACAATGTGTGGGGTCTGTTAAGACCAATTGGTCCCTCAGGTTTCGATTCCTTTTAAATCCTACCCTCGGACTATCCCTGTTTTTGAATGGTAAAGTGGGGTCACTCTGGATAATGTGCCAGTGTTTTCTAATGCTGTGTCCAATGTTCTAAATGTCTGGGCAATACTTTGTGACAAAGGTCATCTGATTACGAGTCCTTTTCTTTCGTAGGTGTTGGTCTGTCTTGTGCATTTATGCAATCAAGTAGATATTCCCGGAGAGAGGGGGGTATCAACGGCACTGCTATACAAGTATTTCTTTGATACTCTATATTTTCTTTATTAACCCTGTATCGCTATTAGTGAAGTATGGGAACTGGTCCCTATCAAATTTAATTGGCTAGACTAGGTGCTATGTAGTATTCAACATATGAAACTTATAGTAGAGAGAGGCTCTAACTAAACAGACTACATATTTAGCACTCAAAGGGTTAATATAGGGTGCATCAATAAGTAATAAAAAGACTCTATTACATGAGGCAACTCAGAGTTGCTGATGATTGAGTGAGTGTACGTGCTCTACGTTAAAACATAACTTTTATTAAATCAAAAATAATATATAAGATGCTGGAAAATTAGTTTAAAAACACACTCAGATGCTGAGAATTATTGAACAGCCTGATCACGGTGAGTTCAATAAAATAAAGTAGGTAATATATTGTGCTCAACAACTACTTAAGTTAGATTGTATCAACTATTTCCTTGTTGATACAGTCTTTAAGTAAAGAAGTTTTTACTCAAATAGTTTGTTATAAATACAAAGATACTTTGTTATATTTATTGATTGTGTTATTTGTCAAGCTTCTTAAATTTATTATTAAACACAAGAGCCACTGAATGATGTGGAGTTGCAATATATCAATACAGCTCTAATATTCAGGTTTGGCCCACTAATAGCTTGTGTGGGTGTTATACCCTATGTATTTGGAATGAGCTAATAAATGTGCAATGCACCCAGTTGGAAGCTACTAGTCGCTTAGTATTGATACATGGGGAGTTAACCCCTAGTTTAGATATTTGGATATCAGTCTAATGCTCACTGGTTATGTTAGAAATTCAATACATATACAGGTTGCAGACTATTCCAGTTCAGCTGGAAACTGTGGGTTTGTATATAATTCAGAACATCAACAGTATTACAAACTTATCATACACTTATGTGTTAGGCGTAACAGTTGTGCACACATATATGGGAGTAATATCCGTTCATTATATTAAGGGCTCAACACAGCTAATTTGATCTTCCTCTTGTGTTGTGAGTGTATTAACCCACTAGCTTATCATGAACTTATGTGTTTGGCGTAACCGTTGTACACATATGTATAGGAGCAATATCCGTTCGTGATATTGAGAGCTCAACACAGCTGATTTGATCTTTCTCATACGCTGTGAGTATGTTTTACCCGCTGTGCGTGTGGATAGATTATAGCTCTTAGTTGTATCAGCTGATAGTTGTATCAGCTGATACAGCGTTAGACCAACTGCGCTAAACCCGAAGTGAGCTAGCAATACTTTACATTATTATGTTCTACAGATATAGATACAGTGACGCTCAAAAGTTTGGGGTCACTAAGACATTTCCTTATTTTTCATGAAAACATACATGAAATGAGTTTGAATAGGAAATATAGTCATTGACAAGGTTAGAAATAATGATTTTTAAGTGAAATAATAATTGTGTAATTCAAACTTTGCTTTTTTCAAAGAATCACCCATGTGCAACAATTACAGCCTTGGAGACTTTTGGCATTGTAGCTGTAAATTTCTTAAGGTAATCTGAAGAGGTTTCACCTCATGCTTCCTGAAGCACCTTTCACAAGTTAGATTGGCTTGATGGGCACTTATGTACCATACGGTAAAACTGCTCCCACAACAGCTCAATAGGGTTGAGAACTGCTGACTGTGCTGGCCCCTTAATTAAAGATAAAATTCCAGCTGCCTGCTTCTTCCCTAAATAATTCTTGCATAGTTTAGAACTGTGCTTGGGGTCATTGTCCTGTTGTTGGAAGAAATTGGTTCCAATTAAGCGTTCTCACAGGGTATGGGATGGCATTGCAAAATTAAGTGATAGCCTTCCTTCTTCAAGGACCCTGTTACCCTGTATTAATATCTCACTTTATCACCACAAAGCAATAAAAATATAGGAATTTAAAGTATTTTCATTAGAAACACATTAAAAAAAAAAGTGTATATATACAGTCATGTGAAAAAGAAAGTACACTCTCTTTGGATTCTATGGTTTTACATATAAGGACTAGGGATGGGCGAATATGTTTATATCCAAATTCGAATGTTAGAATGAATGTTATTGTAGAAATTCGATTTACATAATAGAATGTTGATAAGAACGAATATTCTTAAAAATGCGATTTTCGAATGTTATTTACAGTTTTTGAATGTCTTATTCGAATTCGAATGTCACATTCAAATATCACATTCAAATTCGAATATTACATTTATAAAACACAATTGTAGACTAGAAATATTATTTCGAATGTCACATTCGAATCGAATATCACATTCAAATCGAATGTCACATTCGAATTCGAATATTACATTTATAAAACACAGTATTAGACTAGAAATACTATTTCGAATTCGAATGTCACATTCGAATCAAATATCACATTCAAATCGAATATCACATTTAAAACACAGTATTAGACTAGAAATACTATTTCAAATTCGAATGTGACATTCAAATTCGAATGTAGCATTCGGATTCGAATATTACATTTGATAAACACAGTTGTAGACTAGAAATACTATTTCAAATTTGAATGTCACATTTGAATTCGAATGTCACATAAACATTCTATTATTCGAACGAATATTTTCGAATTTTATTGAAAATTTCGAAAATAGAATATTAGAATGTTATATAAACATTCAAAATTCGATTCGAACGAAATTCAAAATTTTTTAACCCCTAATCTGCCGACCGCACACCGCCGCAACCTACATTATCCCTATGTACCCCTAATCTGCTGCCCCTAACATCTCTGACCCCTATATTATATTTATTACCCCCTAATCTGCCCCCCCCAACGTCGCCGCTACCTACCTACACTTATTAACCCCTAATCTGCAGACCGGACCTCGCCGCCACTATAATAAATGTATTAACCCCTAAACCGCCTCACTCCCGCCTCAAAAACCCTATAATAAATAGTATTAACCCCTAATCTGCCCTCCCTAACATTGCCGAACCTAACTTCAAGTATTAACCCCTAATCTGCCGACCGGACCTCGCTGCTACTATAATAAATGTATTAACCCCTAAAGCTAAGTATAACCCTAACCCTAACACCCCCCTAAGTTAAATATAATTTTTATCTAACGAAATAAATTATTTCTTATTAAATTTACGGGTTAATACATTTATTATAGTAGCGGCGAGGTCCGGTCGGCAGATTAGGGGTTAATACTTGAAGTTAGTTGTTGGCGATGTTAGGGAGGGCAGATTAGGGGTTAATACTATTTATTATAGGGTTTTTGAGGCGGGAGTGCGGCGGTTTAGGGGTTAATACATTTATTATAGTGGCGGCAAGGTCCGGTCGGCAGATTAGGGGTTAATAAGTGTAGGTAAGGTAGCGGCGACGTTGGGGGGGGCAGATTAGGGGTTAATAAATATAATATAGGGGTCGGCGGTGTTAGGGGCAGCAGATTAGGGGTACATAGCTATAATGTAGGTTGCGGCGGTGTACGGAGCGGCAGATTAGGGGTTAAAAGTGTAATGCAGGGGTCAGCGATAGCGGGGGCGGCAGATTAGGGGTTAATAAATGTAAGGTTAGGGGTGTTTAGACTCGGGGTTCATGTTAGGCTGTTAGGTGCAGACTTAGGAAGTGTTTCCCCATAGGGCTGCGTTAGGAGCTGAACGCTGCTTTTTTGCAGGTGTTAGGTTTTTTTTCAGCTCAAACTGCCCCATTGTTTCCTATGGGGATATCGTGCACAAGCACGTTTTTGAAGCTGGCCGCGTCCGTAAGCAACGCTGGTATTGAGAGTTGAAGTGGCAGTAAATATGCCTGTACGCTCCCTTTTTGGAGCCTAACGCAGCCCTTCAGAGAACTCTAAATACCAGCGCTGTTTAAAAGGTGCGGGGGAAAAAAAACACGCGTAGCTAACGCACCCCTTCTAACGCAAAACTCTAAATCTAGGTGTAAGTACACCTTAACTTAACTTGAAGTAATCATTTTCTGTATGACTTTATCAGTCTCTCACATCATTGTGGAGACATTTTGGCCCACTCTTCTTTACAAAGTTACGTCAGTTCATTGAGGTTTGCATGCATTTGTTTATCCACAGCTCTCTTAAGGTCCCGCCATAGCATTTCAATTAGGTTGAGGTCTGGACTTTGACAGGGCCATTGCAACACCTTGATTTTTTTCTTTTTCAGCCATTCTGTTGTAGATTTGCTGATGTGCTTGGGATCATTGTCCTGTTGCATGACCCAATTTTCGGCCAAGCAATGCTCTTCAAAAAGCCCTTCTAAGGACTATTGTTATAGTAAGTTTTATTTTTGGTTTTTATTAAAGAAGGCTTTAGTTTTAGTATAGCCATAACTGTGTTTGCTTTTTTGGTAGTGTTGTATTTTTTCTGTAACTTTAGAATTTGTTATTTTTTGTAAATTTTGTGTTTGCTAGTTTTTGATGCTTAGGGGTGTTAGCTTAGATGTGTGTGGGGTTAGGTGTTAAGTATTGTAGGGGTTATTGCATGGGCTATTGGTGGTATAGGGGTTAAGTAGTGTAGGGGTGTTTGCGGTGGGCTATTAACCTTATAGGGGTTAATAGGTTAAGTAATTTATTGTGGTGGGCTATTGGTGGTTTAGGGTTTAAGTAGTGTAGGAGTAGTTTGATGTGGTTGATTATGTCGGTTTATGGTTGCATACCTACATTTATTAGGCTTGGTACTATATATTTAAAAGGGATCCTTTACTTTACCACCATCGCCCAATGTTGGTGCTGATGCTGCTTGGAATATTTCGCCAGCATTGACAACCATTATGATGTATAGTTAAACGTCTCTCTGCGATGCTGCCTTTAAAGAGTAATGTTAACAAATTGTTTCAATTACAAATGTTTAGGCATTCTCATGTTTATTTCTTTTATTTGTGTTGGTATGACACAAAAAGTGGAGAAAAAAACTCCCCAAATCTGACACATTTCAAGCAAAACTTTATAAATGGACTGAAAAAAATTATTGACACCTTCTCAAAATTGTAAGAAACAATTGCATTCCAAGTTTGTGATGCTCCTGTAATTTGTAATTAATCTCACCTGTATCAATTAACAGGTGCTGACAATATAGAAATCACACCGGCATCCACTTAAAATGGTGAAAAATTAACTCAGCCTTTCTATTGTGTATCTCTGTTTGCCACACTGAGCATGGAGAAGAGAAAGAGCAGCAAAGAATTTTCTGAGGATTTGAGAACAAAAATTGTGGAAAAGCATGGACAATCTCAAGGTTACAAGTCCATCTCCAGAGATAGTAATGTTCCTGTTTCCACTGTGCGCAACATTGTCAAGAAGATTACAGCCCATGGCACTGTAGCTAATCTCCCTGGACATGGACGAAAGAGAAAAATATATAAAAGATTGCAACAAAGGATTGTTCGAATGGTGGATGAAGAACTTCAATTAACTTCCAGACAAATTCAAGCTGACCTTCAGACACAGGGTACAAATGTGTCATCTCGCACTATACGTCGCCATATGAATGAAAAGGGAAGCTATGGTAGAAGACAAATAAATGTAAAAAAGCCTAATCTGACACATTCCACGCAAAACTCCAAAAATGGACTGGACAAAATTATTGGCACCCTCAATTTAATATTTGGTAGCACACCCCTTGGAAAAAAATAACTGAAATCAATCGCTTCCTATAACTATCAATGAGTTCTTACATCTCTCTACTGGAATTTTGGACCACTCTTCTTTTTCCAACTGCTTCAGGTCTCTGAAATTGGAAGGGTTCCTTTTCTCAACTGCTGGCGCTCTATGGGATTGAGATCTGGACTTATTGCTGGCCAGTTCAGTACTCTCAAGCACTTTGTCTTAAACCATTTCTGGGTGCTTTTTGACTTGTGCTTTGGGTCATTGTCCTGCTGTAAGACCTATGACATCTGATGGAGACCAAACTTTCTGACACTGGGCCCTGCATGGCATTATGAAATCTTTGGTAGTATTCAGATTTCATAATGCCATGCACACAGTCAAGACATACAGTGCCTAAAGCGAATGATGGGCTTTACCAAAAAGCTGTAATTTTTGTTTCATCTGTCCACAGCACATTCTCCCAAAAGGATTTTGGCTTCCTTAGGTAAGTTTTGGCAAACTCCAATTAGTTTTTTTATGTTTTTGTGTCAGCAATGTGGCCCTTCTTGGTCTACTACCATAGCGTCCCTTTTCATTCAGATGGTGACGTATAGTGCGAGCTGACACATTTGTACCCTGTGCCTGAAGGTCAGCTTGAATTTGTCTGGAAGTTGATCAAGGTTCTTTATCCACCATCCAAACAATCCTTTGTTGCAATCTTTCATCAATTTTTCTCTTTCATCCATGTCCAAGGAGATTAGCTACAGTGCCATGGGCTGTAAACCTCTTGACAATGTTGCGCACAGTGGACACAGGAACATTAAGATCTCTGGAGATGGACTTGTAACCTTGAGATTGTCCATGTTTTTCCACAATTTTTGTTCTCAAATTCTCAGACAATTCTTTGCTGTTCTTTTTCTTCTCCATGCTCAGTGTGACAAACAGAGATACACAACAGAAAGGCTGAGTTAATTTTTCACCATTTTAAATGGTTGCCGGTGTGATTTCTATATTGTCAGCACCTGTAAATTGATACAGGTGAGATTAATTACAAATTACAGGAACATCAAAAACTTTGGAATGCAATTGTTTCTTACAATTTTGAGAAGGTGCCAATAATTTTGTCCAGTCCATTTTTGGATTTTTTCATGGAATGTGTCATTTTTTTTCTCCCCTTTTTGTCTCATACCAACACAAAGAAAATAAATAAACATGAAAATGCCTAAACATTTGTAATTGCAACACTTTTCTGGGAAAAGTGGTGCATTATCTGACAGAAATGCAGGGGTGCCAATATTTTTGGCCATGACTGTATATACTGTGAATTCTTGCACATGCTCAGTAGGAGCTGGTCACACAGAAAGTGTAAATATAAAAATACTGTGCACATTCTGTTAATGGAAGTAAATTGTTTTTTTTTTTTTTTTAAATTGCATGATCTATCTGAATCATGAAAGTTTAATTTTGACTTGAGTGTCCCTTTAAATATTTAGACAGTCCACATATCCCTTATTAAATGGTGTTGATAACTTTAAAACTCATTCACAATTTATTGCACCTCCATAAAAATGTAGAAAATTAAGTTATTTTTTAATGTATCAAAAACACCAGATGTCAGTAAAGCTAAAATTTAAATTTAGAACTAATCAATGCTCCTAATAAATGTGGAAGAATATTTGTGAAGGTTCTTTATAAAAAATATGTATATGTCGCCTTGCTCGGAAAGCATTTATGGTTATATATAGAGGCTTGGAGAGATGCTGTATATTAAACTAGTATATGTTACAATTAGGAATATTCGAAAACTTGAGGACTTTAAATTTACACTCTGTATTTTATAGAGTTCAAATGAATACATATAAACTATTTTTATTAGTGTACAGTGTAAATTGCAAAGCAAATGCATAAAAACTGTAAAGTGAAACAACTTGGGATGAAACTGTTCAATTACTGTAACTCATGAAGGATATTTGCTGACACGTTGCCAGATGGATCAAAACATCTGCATAAACTCTTAATATTTGTTACTGAAACATCAATTTTATGAATTCAATTTTACAGGGCACAAGTAGAAATTGTAAAAGTAGCATGTTCAGTTATAATATAGATTTGTCTATTTGTAAACTAGATGGAATATAGGATTGTTCTATAACACTGTCTAGACATAACTTACAATTTTACTTTTACTTGATTAGCAATGTTGTAACTAAAACATTTTTAAATATACAATCCAAATTTAACCCTATATATAAAGGCTCCTACTGAAAGGTCATTAAAGGGACATGAGAGCCAAAATTAATATTTCATGTTTCAGATAGAGCATGTAATTTTACTAGACTTTTCAATTTTCTTCTATTGTCAAATTAGCTTTGTTCTTTTTGTATCCTTTGATTAAAGCATACCTAGGTAGGCTTAGAAAAAAAGTGTACTGTTGGAAGCTAGCTAATGATTGGTGGTTAGTATTACACACATAGGCTTCTTGGCTCAGTTAGCTCCCAGTAGCGCATTGCTGCTGTGTTGCTGACAATTTAGTTTGAGCTTGCGGTAGCAATTAGTGCTTAGAAAATTAACTAGAGGTCAGACCTCTGGTTAATTTTCTAAATGTCCCCTAATTGCCCCCAAAATACAGTGTGTAGTGCTTATTAAAAAATAAAAAATAGCATTTTTAAAAAGTAAAAAAAAAAAACTGCACAAAGCAGTTATCAGGGAACAAAGTTGGTGGGTGTGGCGTGTTAGAAAAAAAACGGCACTGAAAAAATGCCTTTACATTGCGATTTATGGGAACTGAGTATTCCCTGTAAATATATATGTATTTGCTTATATACATATATATTTAAATGTTAATATGTTTATATACACATATTAACACATAAATATATATGTATATACATATATATTTAAGTTTGCTGCCCATTACTAAGCAACTTACCCCCTTTGCTACGCTTCAGTTCTGTGCCGTGTATGATAGCCTCAGAGCGAGGTTCCTATTTGAGCCTATGAAAGCGCGCTCTCGTGAACACAATTCTTCCGTGCAAAGTGGAAGGAAGGTCACTTTTGTCTTGCGCCTAATTGTAGTACCAGTGCACATTTACATGTGCTGGTATTACAAAGTGAAGCGCAAATATCACTTTAGCGAAAGCGATATTTTGCATTCCACTTGTAACCTGGCCCTTAATGTCCATATGACATAATAACTTAACAGTATAATCACCACGTTAGGTTATGTGTAATTGCTGAGCAGAGTTTCTGTGCTAAATTTGAGCCTGTGTCTCCTGGTCCTTAGTTCAGTATGCTACCTACTGAGCTATTCAGAGCCTTACGCATACTGGATTTATATTCAGGGAATGCAACATCTGAGTATCATACACAGAATAAAATTCCTTACATGAAGTAAAAGATTTTAGACTGATTTCATGCAAAATTAAAGATACATAGCTTTGACAAAGATAAAATAGCCTAGTACTGGAACAATTTTGTAAAGTAAAAACAACAGTGGGGACAGTTTTGTTCCATAATACAGTTTAAAAACAGTATACTATGACACCAGATATCCTATAATATAGAAGGCTGTTTGTCCGAAGCTGTCATGCGCAGTACAGACTGACAATGTATAGGAAAAGGGGGCATGCTGCTTAGAAGCCTGTATCTCAGGCATCTAAGCAGCTACAGACCCCCAAGACCCACCGTTGGAAAGGAAATCGCCCAATCTTTCAAACCGTGTAAGTATTGGGTGGGAAAGTGCTTAGCACTCAAAGGGTTAATACTATATGACATAGGGAGCACGCCAACATTAATCAGCAACTTGGGGTGCTTTGAATACAATTAATATTATTTCACACTGTAAAAAATCCACATACTCAGCAAAGTACTGAGTGATTAATTTAATTATATAGTGGTTTCTATAAAAGTGAAAACTTATATTGCTATTTTAAGACCACTTAGTGGGTATCGCCACCTTAATTAAAATGATGAGGTGGAACGTAATTATTTTTTGTCTGCCTTTAAAAGAGAGCATATAGATAATTTCAATACTCTTGACAAAGTCTGCCAGGAGGCATATCAAACACATTAAAGTTTAATTAATCCCAGTTTGTGCAACAGTGCAAAACTGCTGAGCTACATTTACTCTAAGACAGAGAAGCAGCAACTGAAACCATACTGTCTCAATTTGTATAGCTAAACTTGTTTTACCAAAGATATCAAAATAATAAGTCAATACATTAAAAAAAAAAAAAACTTTAAACTAGGTCTATAAGGAAGATAGGGCAGACTGGATGGTCTCCACGTGTGCTTTAGCTTCAAAGGGAAGACCTAAGCTGGGAAATACAGCAGTAATGTAAATTATTGTGACTCAAATCAATGAAAATGCTTCTCTGAGAACCCACAGCACTGAGACAATGGATAACCCACACATATAAACAATAATAAGTCAGACACGTTTTAAAGAAACAGAATAATATTTCGACTTAGAGCATCTATGTCTTAGTGAACCTTTGGTTAGTGGACCTTCAGCTTAAAGTACTTTCAGCTTAGCGCACCTTCAACTTAGTGCACCTTTGGCTTAGAGCACCTTCGACTTAGTGCACCTTCTGCTTAGTGCATTTTTAGCTTAAAGCAACTTCTGATTAGTGCACCTTTGGCTTAGAGCACTATTGATTTAACTTGGTCAGGGTTAATGCGCAATGGGCCAGATTTCAAGTGGTGGGCCCACAGATTAGAAGTTGAAAGTGAGAAGTTAGTTTGCGAGCAATAGTCCAAGGCGCACTAACTTCAGGACTTCGGATATTGTGACCATGCTATCTCCTCACAAATCAAACCAAACAAAGTCATAGCACCAATGGAAACTCGTTTCAAAATTCTGAGTAACCTGTGATAGGTGAATGTAAAACCTGGATCTATTAGCACTGTTTCCATGAGTCTTTTTAAACATAAATTCCTTTACTTTAGTGTAGCTTCATAATAGATTATTACTCTTCACTTAAATGGATTAAACTTTAGGTTTCGTCTTACCCACTCTCATCCATATGTCACTGCTGCAGTTTGGTGTCACGCCAATGTGTGAATGTGTGTCGGTCCACGGGAGCATACAAATAAATAAATCAACAAACAGACCTTTCTCGGTCCCGCTCCCTCCTCGATCACTCCAATACTGGCTCCAAAACTCAGCTTTTACCTCGGAATGAGGTGTTGTGCGGTTTAGCGATCCGTCTCTTAGTAAGTGCCGGTCCACAGGAGCTGATGACCTCTCTTAGTCCTGCTCCCTCCTCGATCACCTCTTTGACGGCTCCGCTCACTCTCCCTTTGAAATTCGAAACTGAAATCGTTGCAGTGCCCTCCAGGATATCACCTTTGTTTTTAACACAGGATCCGGCTCTTGAATCTCTCCGTGTCTGTGCTCTCTCTGTGGCCTCAATAGTGTACAGTTCAAACAGCGATCAAATGATCAATTGAGGAGCACCAGACATAATTCTTTATATAAAACTTAACCTTTATTTGGCCCACTGGCTCAAGTATAAAACTTAACAGCTCTTCACATTATACAAATGGATCAGTATTTCTCCTGCTTATGCGTTTCGGCGATAGCCGTACTCATAGCTTGAGAAATTTACAAACACAGAATACCTTTAAAATCCCCACCAAAATCCGATTGGTTGTAAAAACTTTACTGACTTCTATCTGATTGGCTCTTTAGCCATGACTCATTCACCTCTCTAATCCGCATGAACAGGTGTGGTGTTAACTCTTGACTTCCTAGAAGATCTCTTACATATGCAGTTTGTTGTATATTTAATGCATATTTTCCTTTTGACACAATGTGTCTTTTTAAGCTTTGCAATGTGTCATTGCTTTTTCGTTTGACTTGGGCAATTACCGCTGTACTTAATAAAGCTTTTAACATAATATAACTCAGTTTGATCAATGTAACAATAGATTATACGTGATCTATCCCCTAAATATAATTTTCTGCACTGACATCTTTGTAACGTTTGTTTTCATTTATATTTTATTAGTATGTTGATCTTTTGTTCTCTTTTCAAAATTTTAAATGTGTAACGGAGCTCTTGCACATGTATTTATGCAATGTTATAATGTCTCTCAACGTTTAGTGTTTACTTCATATTACATATTCATTATCATATATAAGTACATAGGTAGCAGTTTATACCTCATCTTCATTAAAGCCTGACATATATTCTAGGTTCATCTTAAGCTATAGTCTATGTTACATCTAAGTATTAGCCTCAACTTTATTATCACTTGAAATTTCAAGTTTATAAATTGATGTATTCATATAGTAAGACTCACTATCTCTGTCTGTCAGTTTCCTGTGAATAATCTTAATTCACTTTACTTGTGCTTAAGTTCAAAACACTTGATCTAAAATGAACACCTTTAATTATTTATTTATTTATTTCCTCACAAGAACCTCAAGTTATTGGCTTTATTTGGAATTCAAGATACTTATATGGTTACTTTGTTTTTTCTCTATCGTTTGTTGAAGAGAAAATTAAAAATAAACATTCATAATTATATCGATACTTACGCCTCTGTTTAAACTGTGGCCTACTGGGTTCGGTCTATTCCTAATCTTATTTTTGCCAGAAATTTAATAAGATCATATTCGCTATTTAGACCAATTGGTATCCTAGTTTTTAACTTATGAATCCAAAACACTTCTCTTAGTGCTAGATAATTCTCTGTACCTGAATTGCTATCTCCTCCCCATATACTTCAAAAGGGCGTGCTGAAGAAATGTATATTAGCTATAACTTGAGCGCTAACCTGACATTGTGCTAGATCAACCTCGCTAAAGCCAAAGGTGCACTAAAAATGCTTTACATTCCTATGTTCTTCAGATAGAAGAAAATATTATTTTTAATTTAAAACAGATATTTCTGATTATTTTTTGTATTATTTTTTTGTATTATTTTTTGTAAAATATATATTTATAAGTATATATCTATATGAATATATACAGATATAGATATATAATAATCTATATATATTGTATACAGATAGATATATAAATATATATATATACATATATATATATATATATATATATATATATATATATATATATATGTATTTTAAAATAAAAAGAACATTTTCCAAGTGAAGAACATGTGAATGTGAAGTATTTTTTATTCAAAACATATTAAAATGAATAGAGATTATATTGCATGTTTCTGGGTTTTGACTAAAGTATACAGTATGTGTATATAAATGTACACGTTTTTATATGTGTATATATGTATGTATGTGTGCACATACCTATTTACACATAGAAAACATAAATACACATGTGTGTGTATATATATATATATATATATATATATATATATATATATATATATATATACACACACACACACACACATATTTATATATACTGTATATACACATATACAGGGAGTGCAGAATTATTAGGCAAATGAGTATTTTGACCACATCATCCTCTTTATGCATGTTGTCTTATTCCAAGCTGTATAGGCTCGAAAGCCTACTACCAATTAAGCATATTAGGTGATGTGCATCTCTGTAATGAGAAGGGGTGTGGTCTAATGACATCAACACCCTATATCAGGTGTGCATAATTATTAGGCAACTTCCTTTCCTTTGGCAAAATGGGTCAAAAGAAGGACTTGACAGGCTCAGAAAAGTAAACAATAGTGAGATATCTTGCAGAGGGATGCAGCACTCTTAAAATTGCAAAGCTTCTGAAGCGTGATCATCGAACAATCAAGCGTTTCATTCAAAATAGTCAACAGGGTCGCAAGAAGAGTGTGGAAAAACCAAGGCGCAAAATAACTGCCCATGAACTGAGAAAAGTCAAGCGTGCAGCTGCCAAGATGCCACTTGCCACCAGTTTGGCCATATTTCAGAGCTGCAACATCACTGGAGTGCCCAAAAGCACAAGGTGTGCAATACTCAGAGAAATGGCCAAGGTAAGAAAGGCTGAAAGACGACCACCACTGAACAAGACACACAAGCTGAAACGTCAAGACTGGGCCAAGAAATATCTCAAGACTGATTTTTCTAAGGTTTTATGGACTGATGAAATGAGAGTGAGTCTTGATGGGCCAGATGGATGGGCCCGTGGCTGGATTGGTAAAGGGCAGAGAGCTCCAGTCCGACTCAGACGCCAGCAAGGTGGAGGTGGAGTACTGGTTTGGGCTGGTATCATCAAAGATGAGCTTGTGGGGCCTTTTCGGGTTGAGGATGGAGTCAAGCTCAACTCCCAGTCCTACTGCCAGTTTCTGGAAGACACCTTCTTCAAGCAGTGGTACAGGAAGAAGTCTGCATCCTTCAAGAAAAACATGATTTTCATGCAGGACAATGCTCCATCACACTCGTCCAAGTACTCCACAGCGTGGCTGGCAAGAAAGGGTATAAAAGAAGAAAATCTAATGACATGGCCTCCTTGTTCACCTGATCTGAACCCCATTGAGAACCTGTGGTCCATCATCAAATGTGAGATTTACAAGGAGGGAAAACAGTACACCTCTCTGAACAGTGTCTGGGAGGCTGTGGTTGCTACTGCACGCAATGTCGATGGTGAACAGATCAAAACACTGACGGAATCCATGGATGGCAGGCTTTTGAGTTTCCTTCCAAAGAAAGGTAGCTATATTGGTCACTGATTTGTTTTTGTTTTGTTTTTGAATGTCAGAAATGTATATTTGTGAATGTTGAGATGTTATATTGGTTTCACTGGTAAAAATAAATAATTGAAATGGGTATATATTTGTTTTTTGTTAAGTTGCCTAATAATTATGCACAGTAATAGTCACCTGCACACACAGATATCCCCCTAAAATAGCTATAACTAAAAACAAACTAAAAACTACTTCCAAAACTATTCAGCTTTGATATTAATGAGTTTTTTGGGTTCATTGAGAATATGGTTGTTGTTCAATAATAAAATTAATCCTCAAAAATACAACTTGCCTAATAATTATGCACTCCCTGTATATATAGGAACCCTTCCCAGTCAAACACTTTGCTATATACCATATCCCTTTGGCTTATTGAATTCTTTTTAACCCTTCTAAAACCTTTTTATAAGTATTTAAATGTAATGTTTTATTATTAAAAAGTGTATATATGAGTGTAATACTTTATTTTAATAGGTTTTTGATGTGTTTTGTGAACTTTGTTTTTAACCCTTACTAGCACAGTTTTGGCTTTTTCTCGAGCTCAACCAATAACTTTCAACTAGTAATATGCATGCAACTTAACACATTAGCGATCTCCATTGAAAGTATAGGTTTAGATAACCCTTCTCTGGTGAATGCAATTTACCATAGACTTGTAATATCAAGTAGAGCACTAATGTTAGTGCGGTCCAGCAATATTGCATATTGCAACCCACGCTGTAATTTGCATGCCACTTGTAATATGGCCAAATAGCGGTAATATTTTTGCTCTCCACTTATAATCTATGCCACAGCAATCTAGAGAAAAAAATGCAAAATTGACTTGCTCTAACAACTTAGCACGTTCTTCTATATTTGAAAGACACCTTAATTGATTTGAAATTATTTTTATGCAGATCTTTACAGATGCAGTACTTAATTTTTATATACACTCCTGGTTAAAGATAAATACACACGTAGCGTAGGCGTAAACGAGAGGACTTGTACTGCACTTGAAATAAAGCTCAGATGCTTAATTTAATGATCTATTCATAGGCTGATTGCAGTTTGCTTCCTTAATGACTTTTGTTGAATTCCAGCTGTTTTCATGGCAATTGCTTGCCTTTTCTAGAAGCTGGATTGTTTCTGTTTAATGAAGATAATCAGTAAGAAAGGGCTATTCTCTAAGGGGGATGTTTGTCCTGGTACAAGTAGACAGTAAATTGCTTTCATTTAAATAAGAATGGATATTTTAATTAATCACTCAACAACAGTTCTATATTGCCTTATTAAAAATAAGAATGTTATACAATTGCTCAAGAATGATAAATTCTAGTTTGAAGAAAAGCAAAGTCATATATTAGCAATATATCCATTACAGTATTTTACATGTTTGCCTAGTTAAATAACTGCCCCTAAATCGATCTAAGTAAACTTTATGCATGCAGAAAGTTCAGTTTTTACATAATGTCAGGTTATTTAACATTTATAGGCTTTTTTAAATGAAAATTGATATTTAAGATTTACAGACTTTTCTATGCAAGTTAATTTTTTTTTTTACACTTTCTTGTTAATAAGCAATAGGGGATTATCACGTTGGGTAATAGCTTTGTATCAAGCATTTGAAATTATTTGCAAGATCACACTACATGCAGTAAAAAAATATTAATACCAGTTTTTTTATTTCCCCATCAATCACTCTGTTATAGGTAACTTTTAGCCAACTACAGTTTTGCTGGTGCACTGGCTCCCATTCTCTGTGTGGTGGTAATCACCACCTGTAAGAATCAGAAATTAAATAATACAATAATAAACACTGATACCAGTGTCCAATAGCTGACTAATTCAACACAGGGCCCTGGTACATTTTTTTTTTGGCCTCCAAACATACTGCTCGGGATAGTGATTTTGAGGATAGATAGATAGATAGATAGATAGATAGATAACCTTCACTAATAAAAGGCTCAACAAGAGAAAATGGCAATCAGTTCCTGTGCAAGCTTCTATGTTTATTTGTGAATGTTGATGAAAGTACAAAGTTTGGTTGAAACCCCAATCCTGTGCAACAGAATGCCTCTTACGCATTTTAAGTGAGAGAACACACTTCATCAGAGAGGTGTGGTGATACAGGTGAGTGAACAATTTATAGTGAAATGAGTTAATTAACTAATTTAACTCTTTGTGCTTTTAAGCTATGTGTAGCCAAATACAATTACAAATCTTACAAAAACCACAAATCGAAAAGACAATATTGCATATTAAATAAAAAATTACATATTTTATCGAAATACAGCAAAATATTTAATCATGTCTAAGGAAATACATAAATAATTATAATTAAATCAATTTAATATAAAGCTATATAAAAAAAGGGAATTACAACTTTTATAGACATGATGAAATTAATACATTACTCAAAAACAAATAATACATATATTGAAGAGAAAATTGTATAACAAAATTATTATTCCAAAATACGATTATACCTTTTATATAGTATGTACGCTTCATCAAGTAAATCTAAATATAAATAAAATGATAAATAAATTAATTAGAAAATAACAGAACATAATAAAAGAAAAGAAAACTAAAAAAAAAAAAAAAAATTATGATTCTTGAATTCTGAATATATAGTTATTAAAGCCATTGGGTTTTCATTGTGAGGTGTATTATCTAAGATTAATTCATTTTATTTTTATTTCTTATAATTATAATAAAATCTCAGGATATAGGAATCTTGGATTCTATACTTATTTAAATAAAGCAAAATTATATAACTTAAATTTGATTCCTTATATATATGATTTTATCTCATTAAAATGGCCCATGAAGACTTTAAAATGTTTCATTGAATTACTTAGTTTATTTAACCTTACAACATGATAGTAATTTATTGCTGTAAAAATCTAAGGAACACCTAGATGTAATAATACAACCATTTGGTTGCGATACTGTGTCCTTAAAAAAAGATCATAAACTTAAGATAAAACATTTTAAAACAATGTATATTTAATAAGTATTTAATCCATATCTTATATATACAAATAGATCTTAATGATAATGCAAAGTATCCTGTGGGCAATGAAATATCCTAACCTTGTCAATTCTGAAATGACCAACTAATAATTCACTGAAGTAGTTTGAGACCAAATAATTTGCCACTTTATTAAGAATATGCATATTTCAGTTTTAAATTTGATTTTTGTCACTCTGGCCCCTAGTTATCAACATGTCTACTTTACCTGCCTTCGCCGGCCCAATACGCCCGCCTAAGCTCGCCTACCATTGCCGCATTGGACCAGAATACACTCTCCAAAGTTATCAATAAATCTGTCAAAAAGCCGCGCACCAAGTACGGGGCGATGAGCAGCGGACTGTGATAGTTATCACTCATCCGATCTTGCTGCTCTTCAGCTTTTTGACAGCTTTATTGACAAGTTGTCACTAAGCACCCACACTAAACTACACTGTTCTACCCCCATACTAAAAAGAAAGAAAAAAAAAGAAAAAAAAAAAAAAAAACAAAAAAAAAAACAGATTGAACCACCACAGGAGGGAAATGTTTGTTTTTTAAGGATTACAACAAAGACTATATATCCTTACTTTGTACAAGGAACATCGAGACTGGATGGTCACAACCAGACAAACCAGCAAGGTGAAACTGGACATTGGGAAAGCGTATAGTAACATCTATACAAGACGCTGTTACATACCTCATATTGTTTGAGGGTTTGTTTTGTGAGTTTGTTTTTTGCTATTAATAAATTGTCATTTTAAAATCTGATATACTGCACAATGATTTGTTCTCTGTTTTCTTTCTTGCGCTCCATGTTTTTTTCTTTTTAGTTTGTATCTCATCGCTACCACACCAGTGATTTAGAAGGAGCTGCACAAGAAAAAAGTGAATCGTTTTTACATTTGGACATTTCCATACAAGCATTTAAAGAGACACTACCTGCAAGAAAGTAGGAAGTTTTTATTCTATTATCTATTCTTTGTATTGAATGCTTTAATATCATTGGAATTTATATGCAATTTTTTATGATTTAAAACATCACTTAGATTTGGTTTATCAAGCAGTATTATAAGGTTATAGGTGTTTGGCGCTTTTCAAAGTGTTTGTTTGTTCATGTTCTACCCCCATACCTGCGCCCCCGGAGCCCCTTGCAACTAAATAAAGTTATTAACCCCTAAACCGTCGCTCCTAGACCCCGCCGCAACTCTTATAAATGTATTAACCCCTAAACCGCCGCTCCCGGACACCGCCGCCACCTACATTATACCTAGTAACCCCTATCCTGCCCCCCTATACCGCCGCCCTCTATAATAAAGTTATTAACCCCTATCCTGCGGATCCCGGACCTCGTCGCAACTAAATAAATAGTTTAACCCCTAAACCACCGCTCCCGGACCCCGCCGCAACCTATATTAAATTTATTAACCCCTAATCTGCCCCCCTACATCGTCGCCACCTATAATAAATTTATTAACCCCTATTCTGCCCCACCTATACCGCCGCCACCTATAATAAATTTATTAACCCCTATCCTGCCCCCCCTACACCGCCGCCACTATAATAAAATTATTAACCCCTAAACCTAAGTCTAACACTAACTCTAACACCCCCTAACTTAAATATTAATTAAATAAATCTAAATAATATTTCTCTTATTCACTAAATTAATCCTATTTAAAACTAAATACTTACCTTTAAAATAAACCCTAATATAGCTACAATATAAATAATAATTATATTGTAGCTATCTTAGGATTTATTTTTATTTTACAGGCAAATTTCAATTTATTTTAACTAGGTACAATAGCTATTAAATAGTTATTAAATATTTAATAGCTACCTAGATAAAATAAAGAAAAATTTACCTGTAAAATAAAAACTAACCTAAGTTACAATTACACCTAACACTACACTATCATTAACTAAATTATTCCTATTTAAAACTAAATACTTACCTGTAAAATAAACTCTAAGATAGCTACAATGTAATTAATAATTACATTGTAGTTATTTTAGGATTTAAATTTATTTTACAGGTAACTTTGTATTTATTTTAGCTAGTTAGAATAGTTATTAAATAGTTATTAACTATTTAATAACTACCTAGCTAAAAGAAATACAAAATTACCTGTAAAATAAATCCTAACCTAAGTTACAATTAAACCTAACACTACACTATCAATAAACTAATTAAATAAATTACCTACAAATAAATACAATTAAATACAATTAAATAAACTAGCTAAAGTACAAAAAATAAAAAAAACTAAGTTACAAAAAATAAAAAAATAAGTTACAAACATTTAAAAAATATTACAACAATTTTAAGCTACTTACACCTAATCTAAAGCCCCCTAATAAAATAACAAAGCCCCCCAAAATAAAAAAATGCCCTACCCTATTCTACATTAAAAAGTTAACACCTCTATTACCTTACCAGCCCTTAAAAGGGCCTTTTGTGAGGCATGCCCCAAAGAATTCAGCTCTTTTGCCTGTAAAAATAAAATACAACCCCCCCAACATTAAAACCCACCACCCACATACCCCTACTCTAACCCAAACCCCCCTTAAATAAACCTAACACTACCCCCTGAAGATCATCCTACCTTTAGCCGTCTTCAGCCAGCCGACCACTGATGGAACAGAAGAAGGCATCTGGAGCGACAGAAGTCATCATCCAAGGGGCGCTGAAGAAGTATTCCATCCGATTGAAGTCAACATCCAGGCGGCGCTGAAGAAGTCTTCCATCCGATTGTAGTCATCATCCAGGCGGCGTCTTCAATCTTCATCCATCCGGAGCGGAGCCATCTTCAGACGAGCTGACGAGGAGCCATCTTCTTCCACCGACGACTGAACGACGAATGACGGTTCCTTTAAGTGACGTCATCCAAGATGGCATCCCTCAAATTCCTATTGGCTGATAGGATTCTATCAGCCAATCGGAATTAAGGTTGGAAAAATCTGATTGGCTGATTAAATCAGCCAATCAGATTGAAGTTCAATCTTAAAATAAAAATAAATCCTAAGATAGCTACAATATAATTATTATTTATATTATAGCTATATTAGGGTTTATTTTACAGGTAAGTATTTAGTTTTAAATAGGATTAATTTAGTTAATAAGAGTTATAATATTTAGATGTATTTAATTAATATTTAAGTTTGGGGGGTGTTAGGGTTAGGGTTAGACTTAGGTTTAGGGGTTAATAATTTTATTATAGGTTGTGGCGGTATAGGGGGGGCAGGATAGGGGTTAATAAATTTATTATAGGTGGCGACGGTGTAGGGGGGGCAGATTAGGGGTTAATACGTTTAATATAGGTGGTGGTGGGGTCCGGGAACGGCGGTTTAGGGGTTGAACAATTTATTTAGTTGCGGCGGGGTCCGGGATTGGCAGGATAGGGGTTAATACATTTATTATAGGTGGCGGCGGTATAGGGGGGGCAGGATAGGGATTACTAGGTATAATGTAGGTGGCGGTGGGCTCCGGGAGCGGCGGTTTAGGGGTTAATACATTTAATAGTTGCGTTGGGGTCTAGGAGCGGCGGTTTAGGGGTTAATAACTTTATTTAGTTGCGGGGGGCTCCGGGGGCGCTGGTATAGGGGGTAGAACAGTGTAGTTTAGTGTTGGTGCTTAGTGACAGCTTGTCAATAAAGCTGTCAAGAAGCTGAAGAGCAGCGAGATCGGATGAGTGATAACTATCACAGTCCGCTGCTCATCGGCCCGTACTTGGTGCGCAGCTTTTTGACAGCTTTATTGATAACTTTTGCGAAATTTTTTAGGTCCGCGGCGGCGATGGTAGGCGAGCTTAGGCGGGCGTATTGGGGCCGGCGAAGGCAGGTAAGTAGACACGTTGATAACTAGAGGCCTATGGCTTTGCAATTAACAGATCAGAAATTTAGTTAAATCACTATTAACACCAAAGGGCTTAATTCGCCATTTAAGAGATCCAAGGTCTTTCATGACTTAATCCATAAAAATGTCAGCATATTGTTTCTCCAAGAAACCCACTTCAAAAAAGGGAAAGAACCCAAATATTTCTCATCTAATTACCCCACTCACTATCATAGTTGTAAATTTTTTTTAAAAAAAAGCTAACGGAGTCAGCATCCTATTACATAAATTCATACCATTTAAACTTATTCATAAAGAGCAAGATAAAGAAGGTAGATACTTAGTAATCAGTGTGTTACTATTTGGTAAACCGTTCACCCTAGTAAATGTTTATGCCACAAATACAAATCAAGCAACTTTTTTTTCCAAAATATCACCAATCACATTCTCTAAAGCCCCACTTATACTAGCAGGAGATTTTAATCTACTGTTAGACCCTCTGATTGACAGTTCCAAAACATTTAAATAATCATAACAAAACCCATCATTCAATTTGGAACAACTTTTCCCTATTAACCCTACATGACACTTGGAAATACTTACACCCCCACAAGCATGATTACACCTTTTTCTCCAACCCTAATAGATCCTATTCCAGAATAAACTACATAATGGCAGATCCTATATCAATAATAAACTTAAGAGAATCCCACATCATTCCCATTAGCTGGTCAGACCCTTCTGCTGTGAGCAGTACATTCATCTGGCCCTCAATTTCCACAAGACCCTTTAAATGGGGACTAGACAAAGTACTACCATCTGACCCCTTGATAAAAATAGACATAGAAAAAGCTTTAAAAGAATACTTTGTGATAAATAATTCTCCTGATATATCCCTGGGAGAAGCTCATAAATGCATCATCAGAGGTATTCTGATGAAGCATAAGCCACTAAAATTAAGAAAAACAAATGAAAATACTTAATTCTAACCCAAGAAATTAAACTAGACTGCATCCATAAATGGCACTCAACAGATACAGCAACACAAACAAAACTAGCCCAAGCCAGAACCAAATTTAATGAAAACCTCAATATTAAAGCTCAAAATACTGCCATTTTATTAAGACAAAAGTTTCACATTCAAGGTAATAAACTGGGTAAATTGCTAGCGAGGGCTCTTAAAAGTAAAATCAATGCATCATATGTGCACTCCCTAACAAACAACAAATCAGAAAAATTCAGACTCCAAAATCATAGCAATTTTTTTCTCGTGAATACTATTCTAAATTTGTCATGCTCCAGTGTATATGCGCTCAGGACACAGACCCTCGGGGCAGTGGTAGGGAATTGGAGACACCGACCCCTGACCCGGGGAAGAGTATCCTGGACGTGCATAGATGATATTCTGTGATTTATAGTTGCAAGAAGTTATTGTAGAATTTATGGAGAGTAAAACATATGTATACAATATGTTCTGGCTTCAATGGAAACATAAATTGATACTGTGACTTATGGTTCATAGGAGTAGCCGCATGATTCATAAGTGAAAAATATAGCAATGTAAGATGTTCAGACCTCAGAGTAAACTGGTAGAAGATTTACTCATAGATGCAATGGTTTGTTGCAGGTTCACAGTACATAATATTATATAGAGCTGTATGTCAGAGTAAATAACAGAGCAGCACATGTGATAGAGAAGTTGCAACTTTAAGGCATTAAATACTGTTTGTGCATATATTGGAGAATCACAGGAAAGCTGTTTAACTGAACACATAGATGCAGAGTTCTGAATATATTAATATATTTGGAGGAGGATATTTCAGCCATGACAACTTGTAGCAATGAATAGTTATAAAGTTCTGAGTATGATGCTGTTGTAGCAATTAGAGAGTGATTATTTATTTATTTATTTATAAAATATTTTACCAGGAAGGATACATTGAGATTTCTCTCGTTTTCAAGTATGTCCTGGGACCACAAAACATTGCATTGATACAATAGGGTACAATAAAATACAAAAACAATAATAATAAACAATATATGCAAACATTTAACATAGAGCAGGTACGAAATATTTAATCAACCATGACAGGAGCATTCTGTTTTGAGATATGTATAGAGAGATCTCTTAAAGGATTTTAGGCTTGGGGAAGTTTTTAAAGTGTGAGGGAGGTCATTCCATAATTGTGGCACTCTGTAGGAAAAGGAGGATCGAGCTGCTTTCTTTTTGTATTGAGGCAAGCTAAATAATGTGCTGTTATTGGATCAGAGGTTATAGGAGGTGGGAATAGTAGGGGAGAGCATGGTAGGGTGGGAGCTTCCCAGAAAGGCTCTTAAAGACAAGGCAGGAAAGATGGAGGGTGCGTCTGGATTCCAGCGACAGCCAGTTTAGTTCTTTTAGCATGTCACAATAGTGGGTCCTGTAGTTACATTGTAGCACAAAGCGGCAGAATGAGTTATACACTGTATTTAGTTTATTAAGGTGAGTTTGCGGAACAGGTGCATATACTATGTCCCCATAATCCAAGATAGGTATCAGCATTTGCTGTACAATCTTTTCCTTTACTGTAGGGCTGAGGCAGGATTTGTTTCTGTACAGGGCACCTAGTTTTGGATAAAGTTTAGAGGCAAGTTTTTCTATGTGGAGTCCAAAAGATAGATTGGGGTCTAACGACATACCTAAGTATTTAAAAGAGTGGACTGCGGTCAGTGTGCGATTTATTTTGTTTTGATGCGAAGATGGGAATTTTGTAATTTTTGTAATTTAGGTCCCATTCCAAAGATCATTGTGACAGTTTTGTCAGTGTTTAGGAAGAGTTTGTTTTTCAAGACCCACTTTTCTATCTCTGTGAACTGGTCTTGAAGCACTGCTTCAAGCTGCGGCAGATCAGATTTGTTTGCATAGATTACCGTGTCATCTGCGTACATGTGTACAGAGGATTTGTAGACATTAGGCAAATCATTTATAAATAATGTGAATAGTAGGGGGCTGAGAATGGAACCTTGGGGAACACCACACGTGACTTGGAGAGGGAGGGAGTCACTGTTAGAAACAGAGACATATTGTGATCGATCCGATACATATGATTTAAACCAGGTTAACAGGCGATCAGCAATACCAGAGTTTTTTAGTTTGAGAAGTAGTATGTCATGGTCCACTGTGTCAAAAGCCTTAGCAAAATCAAGGAAAATAGCTTGGGTATGTATCCAGACACCAAGGATTCGTTAATTAGGGTTGTGACAGGCTTAGCAATTGCCGGCGCACTGAGCTTCAACAGCATTGCTGGGATTTGATCAGGTCCTGACTGGTTTTTAATTTTTAGATTATTGAGGTGTTTCTTAATGACATTGAAGGGTACAGGTCTAAAATTGAACTTCTCTATATTGGGTCCTGATCCACATTTGTAGCTTCAGGATGCGTGCCATTTATTAGTTTGTCAATCAGGGTGGTGGAGCATCCGACAAAATAATTGTTAAAGGCATTTGCTACTTCTAAGGGGAGTTGCAGGTTTTGGTTATCCACATTGACAGTGGAGGGTTGGGAGTGGATTGGTGGATTTTGTAAGTTATTTATGAGTTTCCAAAACTTTCTAGGGTTAGATATATTATTGTGCAGATTTTCACAGAAATATTGTGCCTTAGCCAATTTTGTTTGTTTAGTACATATATTTCGCCATTGTCTATATACACAGTGATCTTCATAGAGCCACTATACTTGAACATTGACCACAATGAATCCCGAAATTGGTACATTTGAATGAGGTCAGCTGTGATCCAATTCAAGTGTGCTCCTTTTACTCTCACCTTACGCAGCGGTGCATGTAAATTCCAAACTTGTAGGAGTTCAGACTGAAAGAATTCAACTGCAGAGTCTAGATCTGGGATTAGGTTTAATCTGTGTCAGGGGAGGTTCTTGATGTCATTTAGAAATGATTGAAGATTACATTTTTTGAAGGACCTGGTGATTTTAACCTTGGGAGAGGATTTAGTAGACTTAATTTTGCGCACACAGTACCCTAAGCAGTGGTCACTGAAATTGTTAGGGAGAACACCTGCCTCCTGGATTCGGTCGGGAGAAGTGGAGAGAATCCAGTCGAGCAGGGTATGATTATCGCTTTTGATGTTTATGCGAGTTGGGGAGAAGAGTAATTGCGTTAGCTGCAAAGATTTAAACAGCGAGCGACAACTATAATTTTTTGGATTCAGCCAATCGATGTTAAAATCTCCAAAAACCAAAATTTCACTTTTTGGGTTTTGAGTTATGGATTCACTAAGGAGCTGTGCTATGTCTGAAATGGAATGCCCAGGGGAGCTAGGTGGGCGGTAGATTCCTGCAACAATGATTGATTTACTGCACGGGATCTCAATTTTGCCAGAAAGGAAATCAAAGGTGGCAGGAGAGCTAGATTTTTGTATGGGGGTGAACTTTGTGGAGTTGTCAACATAAATTACAATGCCGCCTTCTCTCTTTGCTCTGTCAATTCTATGGCATGAATACCCATGTATTACAATGGCAGAGTCAGGTATTTTTGCAGTTAGCCATGATTCAGAGATCACAATGATTTTCGGCTTGTATTGTAAACACCAAGCTTGCAGTGCATCAATTTTTGGAAGTAAGCTGTGTATATTACAGTGCACAAAGGAGAGGCCTTTTTTAGCTGGAAGGCTAGGAATGGAATTTGCTGGGGGACCAGGGTTAGACTCTACATCATTTGCAAGGGCAAGTAGTATAAGGAATAGGAATTTGGACATAGTTTTTGTTTGGCTATATAGTGAATGGCATACTTTATAATTTTGTGAGGTGGGGGTAGGAGGGCTATTTTTTATAACTCTCCACCAGCACTCAGCAGATAAGTTACAGCAATAGAGCAGGCCATGGTGTATGTTAATTTGTTTTCCAGTTTGAGGTGGGTACTTAATGAAGTGAACAAAATTGGAGTGAGAAAAGGGTTGTCACGAATATCAGTATGGTCATAGTTTGCTACATGTTAGTGCTATGAGGTGTGTAGATAAAAATAAAACAAAAATAATACAATATAAAAAAGAAATATATATATATGTGTATATATATATATATATATATATATATATATATACACACACATATATATATATATATACACATATATATTCACACACTATTGATGTGGGATATATAGCTGAAGCAGAGGGCAGTGTCAGCTGAAAGTGGGTCTGTGAATGTTCTTTAAAGACTTGTTGTAAGTATACTTTAAAATTCAGCTGAAGCAGAGGGCAGTGTCAGCTGAAAGTGGGTCTGATAACCAAATGCATACTTGAAATTTAGAATAAGTTCAGAGTTTGTTAAGTAGCAGTGTCCTGGAAACAAAATGGAATTATATGGATACTTGTGATTAGATGATTATTTGCTTAGCTTAAAAGGAAAGGCTGTAGTTTGAATATGCTGGTAATATCCATACTGGTACAGTCACAGACCTCTGTTGTTCTGGAACAAAACTTCACAGCTAATGCAATGCACATTTGGCCTGAGATAATTTAAAAAGAGGCTGAGGGAATCAGGTGCATGAATGATTAATTATTTGGCTGGTAAGTTGAATGCAGTTACTCCCTAAACAGTATGATTGTCAGTAGCAGGGAAGGCAGTCTTAAAGGGACATTGATATCAGGAAGGCATATGTTACAAAACTATTCAACTTATTCCCCAATCACCCTGACAACATTCACACGCAAAATTGCAAAAATTACCTTAACCCCTTGGAATTCCCTCAGATTCATCCTGAGCATTGTCAATCCCTGTCTGAGCCAATCACACCACAAGACAAGAACTAGACAAAGCCATAAAAACCCTAAAACAAGGGAAAAGCCCTGGCCCGGACATATTCAACAATTTCTGTTACAGGAACTTTAAATCCCTACTAATACCAACACTTCTAAAACTTTACAATCAGACAGACTCAGATCACCCATTCTCAGAAACTATGCTAGAACCATACATAACAGTTCTGCCCAAACCAGGTAAACCACCCACCAACCCAACCAATTTCCGTCCCATATCATTTCTCAATGTGGACCTGAAAATATATTCAAAAATCTTAACCAACATATTAAATCCCATTCTCCCACATATCATCCATACTGACCAAACTGACTTTGTTCAACAGAGGGAAGCCAAAGATAACACAGTTAAAGTAGTTCACCTTCTACATTACACTCACCATCAAAAAAATACCTACCCTATTTATATCAACAGATGCAGAAAAGGCATTTGATTGCCTTGACTGGACCTTCCTGCAATGTTCTCTCCACAAATTCAGATTCCCTAAATAATTCATCTAAAAATGTCAGCCCTATACACTTCCCCATCAGTGAAAGTTAAAGAAATTGGCCTTTTATCAGAAAGCTTTCAGATTAGAAATGACAAGAATGCCCATTATCCCCCCTTTTATTTGTTTTATTGATGAAAGTATTAGCTTCCACTGTATGTAACTCCCCTGACATAAAAGGAATTAAGGTTAAAAATTCATAATAAAAACTGTCATTGTTTGCCGATGACCTCCTAATGACTCTAACTGAACCCCCTAGATCTCTCTTGGCGGCTCACTCCAACCTCTAAAATTATGTTAAAGTTTCTAATTTCTCAATTAATTTCCAGAAATCAGAGATACTTCCAGTACACACATTAAAAAATGACTAAGTCACCATAAAAGGCATCACTTCTTTCGCTATTAACTCCAGATCCTTACAATACTTGGTAACATACATACTTGGTAATACACTTATCAGACTTGGTTAAATTAAACTACGACTCCCTCATTACAAATATTTCAGCAAACACCTCACAATGGCTCCTCAAACATATATCTTGGATGAGAAGAATCGGGGTAGCAAAAATTACATTATTACCAAAAATTCTTTAAACCCTACAAACAGTCCCAATCCCCATCCCTAACTCCACTATACCAAAACTACAATCTCTTTTTAGTTCATATATATGGAAGCTAAACCTCCCGAGAATATCAAAATTGACGCTCTACAGACACCCTGATCAGAAAGGACTAAGAGTACCACATCTCCAAGAATATAGAAATGAAAAATACATTTCTAGAATTGTAGACTGGTGCTCTCACAAAGAACACCACCATAAACAATGGGTTAAACTAGAACACAATTTGTGGGACTCTCCCCAACTGGGCTCCCTATGCTTGTTGGAGGGACCACAAGACAAACATTCCCATAATAATATAAACCCCATCATTTCAGAGATTTTCAAAGTATGGGAAAACATAATTAAAAATACCCTGATATCTCCTCAAAACCCTACCCGCTAAAACCTATTCTACACAACCAAAGCTTCCAATCTGTCATCAACATCACACCGTCAGGACCAAAAGATATACACCTAGTCCTACCGATTTATTTGCTAATGGAAGGTAACAGCCTTTTACCAAAACATCACATAGAACACATAGGTGACGGATTCCTTACTAAATGGTTTAGGTATCATCAACTCAACCATTTTATAAACTCCTCAAAAAGGAGTAAAATGACCAGAGCCCAGACTCCATTGAAAGGCTATGCAGTTCCTCTTCACCAATACACCACATAATCTCACTAACTTATAAACTTTGAAACAAACCTAAAGCAGAGAATCTTACCACCTTCACTAAGTGATAAGATAAGGAATTACACTATCTGATATCAATACAAGATTGAAATACTATTTTTGTTAACATACATAAGTCAGCCCTCTCATCCAAACTTCTGGAAACCAACACTAAATTATTGACTAGATGGTACCTACCTCACAAAGACTGAAATACATATTCCCAAACTCATCCAAACGTTGTTGGAGACTCTGCGCACAAGAAGGAACACTATATCATATTTGGTGGTCATGCTCTAAACTACAACCCTTCTGGAAGGAGGTATCACAATATATACAGGACACAATAGGAACCCCCATACCAACAGATCCACTAATATTACAAACAATCTGAAGAAACATAAACAAGTGATTCCACATTATAATGACAATCTTAACAGAAATAATTAAACAGTTGGCGTGCACTAATTGAACTTGTGTACACAAGATGACTTTGGGGTGAAAAAAAGAAAAAATGCAAAATATGATATAAGTGAAAAAAATAAGTAAAAAAAGGTGAATAATCCTTTTGAAAAAATTATGATAAGAAAAATTAAAAAAATTGAAAAAATTGAAAAAATATATTGAATGGTCCAAAAATCAAATGGTGATAAAAGTGTGAAAAAGTTTTTGGTTTTATATGTGACTTGTAGTCCAATAGTCTATTTGTTGAAGTATACAGTTAGAGATAAACAGTGAATAAAAAGTGACCTTATTTCCTGATGGTGAGAATCTCTTTCAAATCCTGATGGTGAGAATCGTTATTTATATATCCAGATTTCCTTAGGATGGATCTGAGCTATCTTTATAAAGATGTATACCATTTGCAAAGGGAATAGGAATTTGTCCTGAAGAGGAAAACCGAATCCTCAGGTGCTGTGAGTGTCTATCTTTTTGTGATAAAGTCCTTATTTCCTGATGGTGAGAATATCTTTCAAATTCTGATGGTGAGAATCGTTATTGGACTATATCCAAATTTAAAGTGTGAAAAAGTTTTTGGTTTTATATGTGACTTGTAGTCCAATAGTCTATTTGTTGAAGTATACAGTTAGAGATAAACAGTGAATAAAAAGTGACCTTATTTCCTGATGGTGAGAATCTCTTTCAAATCCTGATGGTGAGAATCGTTATTTATATATCCAGATTTCCTTAGGATGGATCTGAGCTATCTTTATAAAGATGTATACCCTTTGCAAAGGGAATAGGAATTTGTCCTGAAGAGGAAAACCTAATCCTCAGGTGCTGTGAGTGTCTATCTTTTTGTGATAAAATCCTGATAAATTTGTTTCCATGAAAGAGTGGACTTAAGTGGTTGGATGTGCACCAATACTTTTTGTTGTTTTGCAATTGCAATCAAAGTCAGCCTCTAAATCCACATGAAGGTGCGGCCCTCATTCCAGCTCAGCTGGTAGGGGGCAGATTAAGGTTTTTCAAGGATATTTGGATAAGATCTGTCCAAAATCAATGGATAGGGTATCGAATAGGATTCAGAGTAAGACCTCCCGTGAGAAGATTTTTTCTCTCACGTATCCCAGCAATTCCAGTAAAAGCTCAGGCTTTCCTGAAGTGTGTTTCAGACCTGGAGTCTTCAGGGGTAATCATGCCAGTTCCTCTTCAGGAACAAGGTTTGGGGTTTTATTCAAATCTATTCATTGTCCCAAAGAAGGAAAATGTATTCAGACCAGTTCTGGATCTGAAAATTTTGAATCGTTATGTAAGAGTACCAACTTTCAAGATGGTGACTATAAGGTCTATTCTGCCTTTTGTTCAGCGAGGACATTATATGTCCACAATAGACTTGCAGGATGCATACCTTCATATTCCGATTCATCCAGAACATTATCAGTTTCTGAGATTCTCTTTTCTAAACAAGCATTACCAATTTGTTGCTCTTCCATTTGGCCTAGCAACAGCTCCAAGAATCTTTTCAAAGGTTCTGGGTGCCCTACTCTCTGTAATCAGAGAACAGGGTATTGCGGTGTTTCCTTATTTGGACGATATCTTGGTACTAGCTCAGTCTTTACGTACTGCAGAATCTCACACAAATCAACTAATGTTGTTTCTTCGGAAACATGGTTGGTGGATCAATTTACCAAAAAGTTTCTTGATTCCTCAGACAAGGGTCACCTTTTTAGGCTTCCAGATAGATTCAGTGTCCATGACTCTGTCTCTAACAGACAAGAGACATTTAAAATTGGTTGCAGCCTGCCGGCACCTTCAGTCTCAGTCATTCCCTTCAGTGGCTATGTGCATGGAAGTTTTAGGTCTCATGACTGCAGCATCGGACGCGATCCCCTTTGCTCGTTTTCACATGAGACCTCTACAGCTTTGTATGCTGAACTAATGGTGCAGGGATTATACAAAGATATCACAATTAATATCCTTAAATCCCAATGTACTACACTCTCTGACATGGTGGATAGATCAATATCGTTTAGTTCAAGAGGCTTCTTTTGTTTGGCCAACCTGGACTGTGATCACAACAGATGCGAGTCTTTCAGGTTGGAGAGCTGTTTGGGGATCTCTGACAGAACAAGGGGTTTGGAAATCTCAAGAGGCGAGATTACCAATAAATATTTTAGAACTCCGTGCAATTCTCAGAGCTCTTCAGTTTTGGCCTCTTTTAAAGAGAGAACCGTTCATTTGTTTTCAGACAGACAATATCACAGTGGCATATATCAATCATCAGGGTAGGACTCACAGTCCCCAAGCTATGAAAGAAGTATCTCGGATAATTGCTTGGGTGGAATCCAGCTCCTGGCTAATCTCTGCGGTACATATCCCAGGTGTAGACAATTGGGTGGTGGATTATCTCAGCCGCCAGACTTTACATACAGGGGAGTGGTCTCTCCATCCAGATATATTTTTTCAGATTGTTCAGATGTGGGGTCTTCCAGAGCTAGATCTCATGGCCTCTCATCTAAACAAGAAACTTCTCAGATACCTGTCCAGGTCCAGGGATGTTCAGCGGAAGCAGTGTATGCGCTGACACTTCCTTGGTGTTATCATCCTGCTTACATTTTCCCGCCTCTAGTACTCCTTCCAAGAGTAATCTCCAAAATCATCATGGAACAATCATTTGTGTTGCTGGTGGCTCCAGCATGGCCACACAGGTTTTGGTATGCGGATCTGGTTCGTATGTCCAGTTGCCCGACTTGGCCACTTACGTTACGGCCAGACTTACTATTTCAAGGTCCATTTTTCCATCAGGATCTCAAATCATTAAGTTTGAAGGTATGGAAATTGAACGCTTAGTACTAAGTCATAGAGGTTTCTCTGACTCAGTGATTAATACTATGTTACAAGCTCGTAAATCTGTGTCTAGAAAGATTTAATATAGAGTTTGGAAGACTTACATTTCATGGTGTTCTTCTCATAATATCTCCTGGCATTCTTTTAGAATTCCTAGAATTTTACAGTTTCTTCAGGATGGTTTGGATAAGGGTTTGTCTGCAAGTTCCTTGAAAGGACAAATCTCCGCTCTTTCTGTTTTATTTCACAGAAAGATTGCTATACTTCCTGATATACACTGTTTTGTACAGGATTTAGTTCATATTAAGCCTGTCATTAAATCAATTTCTCCTCCTTGGAGTCTTAATTTGGTTCTGAAGGCTTTACAGGCTCCTCCATTTGAACCTATGCATTCTTTGGACATTAAACTACTTTCTTGGAAAGTGTTGTTCCTTTTGGCCATCTCTTCTGCTAGAAGAGTTTCTGAGCTATCTGCTCTTTCTTGTGAGTCTTCTTTTCTGATTTTTCATCAGGATAAGGCAGTTTTGCGGACTTCTTTTCAATTTTTACCTAAGGTTGTGAATTCTAACAACATTATTAGAGAAATTGTTGTCCCTTCCTTATGTCCTAATCCTAAGAATTCTTTGGAAAGATCCTTACATTCTTTGGATGTGGTAAGAGGTTTGAAATATTATGTGGAAGCTACTAAAGATTTCAGGAAGACTTCCAGTCTATTTGTTTTATTTTCTGGTCCTAGGAAAAGTCAGAAGGCTTCTGCTATTTCCTTGGTTTCTTGGTTGAAACTTTGGATTCATCAAGCTTACTTGGAGTCGGGTCAGGCCCCTCAGAAAATTACAGCTCATTCTACTAGATCAGTCTCCACTTCGTGGGCTTTTAAGAATGAAGCTTCAGTTGATCAGATTTGCAAAGCAGCAGCTTGGTCTTCTTTGCATACATTTACTAAATTCTACCGTTTTGATGTATTTGCTTCTTCGGAAGCAGTTTTTGGTAGAAAAGTTCTCCAGGCAGCTCTTTCAGTTTGATTCTTCTGCTTTTGATTTAAGTTTTTTTCTTTCAATTATGAAAATAAACTTATTTTTTGGGTTGTGGATTAATCTTTTCAGTGGAAAATGGCTGTTTTTATTTTATTCCCTCCCTCTCTAGTGACTCTTCAGTGGAGATCCACATCTTAGGTATTGCTATCCCATACATCACAAGCTCATGGACTCTTGCCAATTACATGAAAGAAAACATAATTTATGTAAGAACTTACCTGATAAATTAATTTCTTTCATATTGGCAAGAGTCCATGATGCCCACCCCTTTTTTGTGGTGGTTATGATTTTTTGTATAAAGCACAATTATTTCCAAATTTCTTTTGTTGATGCTTTCTACTCCTTTCTTTATCACCCCACTGCTTGGCTATTTGTTAAACTGAATTGTGGGTGTGGTGAGGGGTGTATTTATAGGCATTTTGAGGTTTGGGAAACTTTGCCCCTCCTGGTAGGATTATATATCTCATACGTCACTAGCTCATGGACTCTTGTCAATATGAAAGAAAGTTATTACATAAATTAGGTTTTTTTAACATTGTATTTTAAACTAATGGAAATTATTTTGTATTAAAACCATTTTTTCATCTAATTTCATAATTATTTAAAATCACCAAAGCCCTTCACTGAGGCGCTCTGAACTCCCATACTCAATCTGTTATACTTATGAACCCCTAATCTACTGCCCCCAACATCGCCGTACCCTACATTTTATATATTAACCCCTAATCTTCCCCCCCAACATTGCCACAACTATATTAAATGTATTAACCCCTAATCTGCCGCCGCCAACATCGCCACCACTATAATAAAGTTATTAAACCCTAAACCTTAGTCTAACCCTAACCCACCCCCTAATTTAAATATAATTTTAAATTTTCATAATAAAATTGCTGCAATGAAATAAATTATTCCTATTTAAAACTAAATACTTACCTATAGAATAAACCCTAAGATAGCTACAATATAACTAATAGTTACATTGTAGCTAGCTTAGGATTTATATTTATTTTACAGGCAATTTTGTATTTATTTTAACTAGGTACAATAGTTATTAAATAGTTATTAACTATTTAATAACTTCCTAGTTCAAATAAATACAAATATACCTGTAAAATAAATCCTAACCTAAGTTACAATTACACCTAACACTAAACTATCATTAAATTAATTTACTAAACTACCTACAATTAACTACAATTAAATTAAATAAACTAAAGTACAAAAAAAACAAACACTAAAATACAGAAAATAAAAAAAGAATTACAATTTTTTAAAACTAATTACACCTAATCTAATCCCCCTAATAAAATAAAAAAGCCCCCCAAAATAATAAAATTCCCTACCCTAAACTAAATTACAAATAGCCCTTAAAAGGGCCTTTTGCGGGGCATTGCCCCAAAGTAATCAGCTCTTTACCTGTAAAAAAAAATACAATACCCCCCCAACATTAAAACTCACCACCCACACACCAAACCCTACTCTAAAACCCACCCAATCCCCCCTTAAAAAAAACTAACACTACCCCCTTGAAGATCTCCCTACCTTGAGCCATCTTCACCCAGCCGGGGACAAGTGGACCTCCAGAGGGGCAGAAGTCTTCATCCGATCCAGGCAGAAGAGGACCTCCAGACCAGCAGAAGTCTTCATCCAGGTGGCATCTTCTATCTTCTTCCATCCGGAGTGGAGCGGGTCTATCTTGAAGACAAATCCGACGCGGAGCATCCTCTTCCATCCGACGGTGACTGAAGAATGAAGGTTCCTTTAAGTGACATCATCCAAGATGGTGTCCCTTGAATTCCAATTGGCTGATAGGATTCTATCAGCCAATTGGAATTAAGGTAGGAAAAATCCTATTGGCTGATGCAATCAGCTAATAGGATTGATCTTGCATTCTATTGGATGTTCCAATCAGCCAATAGAATGCAAGCTCAATCCTATTGGCTGATTGGATCAGCCAATAGGATTGAACTTCAATCCTATTGGCTGATTGCTTCAGCCAATAGGATTTTTCCTACCTTAATTCCGATTGGCTGATAGGATTCTATCAGCCAATCGGAATTGAAGGGACGCCATCTTGGATGACGTCACTTAAAGGAACCTTCATTCTTCAGTCGCCGTCGGATGGAAGAGGATCCTCCACGTCGGATGCCTTCAAGATGGACCCGCTCCGATCCGGATGGAAGAAGATATACTTTTACAGGTAAAAGAGATGATTACTTTGGGGCAATGCCCCACAAAAGGCCCTTTTAAGGGCTATTTGTAATTTAGTATAGTGTAGGGAATTTTATTATTTTGGGGGGCTTTTTTATTTTATTAGGGGGATTATATTAGGTGTAATTAGTTTAAAAAATTGTAATTCTTTTTTTATTTTCTGTAATTTAGTGGGGGTTTTTTTGTACTTTAGTTTATTTTATTTAATTGTAGGTAATTGTAGGTTATTTAATTAATTTAATGATAGTGTAGTGTTAGGTGTAATTGTAATTTAGGTTAGGATTTAGTTTACAGGTCAATTTGTATTTATTTTAACTAGGAAGCTATTAAATAGTTAATAACTATTTAGTAACTATTCTACCTAGTTAAAATAAATACAAACTTAGCTGTAAAAAAAAAAAAAATCCTAAGCTAGCTAAAATGTAACTATTAGTTATATTGTAGCTAGCTTAGGGTTTATTTTATCGGTAAGTATTTCGTTTTAAATAGGATTAATTTATTTAATTGTAGTCAATTTATTTAGATGTATTTAAATTGTATTTAAGTTAGGGGGTTAGACTTAGGTTTAGGGGTTAATAAATTTAATATAGTAGCGGCGACGTTGTGGGTGGCAGTTTAGGGGTTAATAAATGTAGATAGGTGTCGACGATGTTAGGGACGGCAGATTAGGGGTTAATAAAATTTAACTAGTGTTTGTGAGGCGGGAGTTCGGCGGTTTACGGGTTAATACGTTTATTAAAGTGGCGGCAATGTCCGGTCGGCAGATTAGGGGTTAAACATTTTAGTCTAGTGTTTCCGATGTGGGGGGGGCCTCGGTTTAGGGGTTATTAGGTAGTTTATGGATGTTAGTGTACTTCTTATCACTTTAGTTAAGATCTTTATGTTCCGGCGTTAGCCCATAAAACTCTTAACTACTGACTTTTAAATGCGGTAGGAGTCTTGACAGGAGAGGGTCTACCGCTCACTTTTTCAGGCGATCGTAATACCGGCGTTAGGCAAATCCCATTAAAAAGATAGGATAGGCAATTGACGTAAGGGGATTTGAGGTATGCTAAAATCGCGGAAAAAAGTGAGCGGTAGACCCTTTCCTGTCTGACTCGTAATACCAGCGGGCTTTAACAAGCAGCGCTGGGACCCCTCAATGCAGCTTTTTAAGGCTAATGCAGGACTAGCCGTTTGGATGCATACCACAACATACTATTTCTTTGGGAATCCCGTACTAAACCATAAAAAGGTAAACATAACCATAACTTGACCATTTCCCCAAACTAATAATAGGAACTCCTCATACGGCTACTAGGGTACTCTCATCACCATGGTTTATATCCTCAGGAAAACTCACGGCAAACCATAATTTCACAAATAATATCTTAGCAATAAAAAGGTATACTCACTCAAGCCAAAAAGGTTAATCTATGATCTTTTGTTTATTCAAGTTTTATTGTTTATTCAAGTTTTATTGTTATATATTGCAGTATTATATGAATATGAGGGACTCATTAAGTGATCCTTCATGAATCTAGCATATCATGGTATGACCAGAAACTTAGGGATGTTAAGGTTTCTTGGACTTTCGTTAAACCTGAAAATCAGGTATGGACAATGATACACAACCAAGAATGGAAGGGACAATGTAAAAAATGGTATTTACCTGGACTTCCATTGAACTTTAAAGCAATACCATGTATGCCTTGTATCCTTTGTATTGTTATGTGTAAAGTAAAATAAAACACTTTTTATTAAAAAAAAGACAATGTAATAGCACTTAGTTTGAATTTGAAATAAGCAATAGTTTATTTTTTTTCTAGCATATTTAAAAGTGAATTCTATTTTCAGCCAGTCACAAAACACATATATACCATGTACTCTTGCACATGCAGTAGGAGAGGGTGCCTCAGAAAGTGTGTATATACAAAGAATGTGCACGTCTTGATGATGGAAGTATATGTTTTTTTTAATTATATGCTGTAGTTGAGTTATGATGAAAGTTTAATTTTGACTGTAGTGTCCCTTAAATTCACTGAAACCTCATGTTTTAACATTAAAAAATGCATAGCCTTTTGTGCTAGTTTCATTTTGCATTTATTTTTGTGACCTGTATTACAATCTTTATTGTATTCAATAGATTTAGTCATCTTATTGATGAGAGAAAATGTGCTTGAATAAAATGTAGTTTTTTTGTATCTGAGTGCCAAATGTATCTGGCTAGCAAATACAGAAAAAAATATTTTTCTTGCAAATTATATTCAACCTCTAATTTTGGCTAACTATTAGAGCACCTGTTTATGTAACCCCATTAGTGCATAACCATATGCTGTTGGAACATTTTTGCATGTTTTCTTGCCATGGACTGAAGCATTATTCAGAGCTCTCATTGAAGAATATACCTAGGAAAAAAATATTCCATGCAAGTCTATTGCTAAAATTAGTATACAAGCAATCAAAATATTTAGCATATATATATATATATATATATATATATATATATATATATATATATATATATAATAAATTGCCAAATGAAAACGAAGAAGAAGGCGAGGCAGGACAATGGGCAAAATTTAAAACATAACGTTTATTGCCTTAACCAAGGATAAAATTGCAGCAGCAAATAAAAAGTTAAAGATGTCAGAGTGAGCTTGGACAGCAAATGTCTAACATGTTTCAGCTCCTGCCTTACTCATAGACTGTGCTGTCACAAGCTCACAGCCTCCTTAAATTTAGTAATCACTCTGACGTAATCTTTACAGCCAATTAAAGTTAACTCATTCAGTACAGAGCATTTTAGCTGGAAATTAGGACTTGTTTTAACATGATGAAACAAATTAATATAGCGTTGTCTATACAAAAGAGACTTTACTTAACCTAGCAGAATACATATAAGTATACATTTTAATATAATAATGCATAAATCTGCAGCAGCTACACATAGAAAAAAAAAAAAGAATTATGTTATGCTATTGCTGCGCATACTATATAATAAGCACCTCGGTCTCACACTAGCAACACAGTATATATACAATAAACATTATCCAAAAAGAATGTACTGGGCAAGCAAGCAAATATATGCATATACAACTTTTATAGGATATAAGTGTCAGTCTATTGAAACAAAATAAATAATAAAAGCGTTAAGCTTAAAATTTCAAACATGACTCCTTGAGAAAGGCCCTTTTTTGAGGGCAGAAACGCGTTGACATATTGGTAAGCATTATTTTAATCTTTTCTTCATTCTCATATTGGATACACTATGTTGTGAATTTCTTTTTTTCAGGGACACTTTTTAGGATACCATAGGAGCAGCTGACAGGTGCTAGGATCCAATCAGCTACTTCAGCTACCACACTCAGGAATTTGGATCTGTTAAAGTAACTAATATTGAAGGAACCAATTTCCTCACTTTCACCTTGTTTTTCATCACCCATTTTTTTCATTTTTTTGGTTTTGATTGACTTATTTTTGTTCTTCACTAACATTTGTTGATCAACTTTTTGGAACACTTTTTTGGAATATATTTTTCATGTTGTTGCATATTGTGTATTTTATTTAATTATATCTTTACCTCACTGGATTAGTAGCTAGCATTTGTTATATCCATTTGCACTCACTTACTATTTGACCCTCTTTTTGCACTGCAGTGCATTTTTCTATTTTTTTGACACTATTTTTTGAACATTATTGTTTATTAATTTCTTGCTTGATGCACTTGTTATAGTTGTACTTAGGCTTATTCTGTTTCACTAGTTTACACTCTTAATCTGGTGTACCACTCACACTGATCACCTGTGATTATCTCTGTTTTTATTGTATTTATCAGCTTTAGCCGCTCCTGCAAGATATTCCTGTTTTTGTAATTTTATCTATATGTGTTTTTTACATTTTTTACTGATGCTTTTTAACATGGTTCATTAAATAATCTTCTTTTATCTCTCTGTGAGTATATTTATCCCTTGGCCTCTTGTTGGCGCTGTATTCACTTCTTACTATTTGTACCTAGCGTAGGTGCAAATATGCATTCGAATACTGATGTAGCTATGCATGGTAATGATACATATGTTGCTTTGGGTACTTTGCCAGATAAAAATAAATATGGCCTTGCACATAGTAACAAGCATGTAGCAGGAGCTGTGGGAGGTATTTTGAGACCTATGGGTCTACCAACTACTCAGGCAGGCAATACCAATGTAAGCAAATATCAGTTAACCACCTCTGATTTGCCAACAATAGACCATACACCTAGTGAGATACAGGTTTTTCAGAAGGGCCAGTAAAACCCAAGAGGGGGAGGAGGCCACATAAGAGGGGGGTCAACGTAGGAGTCAACAGGTATATGTTAAGACCCAAGACACAACAGCAGAAGAACAAAAGCAAGTACAAGATCTAACAGTTTTAAATCTCTCTCATGTCATTCTTGATGCTGAGGAGGAAAAAGTCCTCAAATATGGTTTGGGTTTCGTTCCATCTGCAGACTTTAATCTCTTTGAGACTATTCTTGATTTGAAAAAATTCGTTAGAAATTTAACTTTGAATAAATGTTTTAAAAATCAAGAAATGGGCTCTGATGTTTTTGAATCTGAGATCAAAGAGTTAAACTCTGAAAGAATTGATGTATATTTCAATGAAGCCATTTATTACTTGTCACTTCTGAGTCTTGAGATGGAGTCTAGTAAAGAGGAGAAGGTTAAGGTTAGATTCATGCCAGCATCTGATTTTTATCCCACCAGGAAGAGAGGGGTCTATTTAGAATCCTTTCATAGGAGGGTGGAATCTGAACTTATTAAACTCCATGATTCCATTGAAGTTAATACTAACAGACAACATAACCTGAGTAGAGTAGAACAAGAGGCTATACAGAGATTTAAATTGAGGGATGATATTGTAATCCGCAGAAGTGACAAGGGAGGGAATGTTGTAGTCCTCAGTAAGGAGGATTATGTACAGGAGTCTTATAGACAATTGAGAGATCAGGATGTATACCAGGAATTGTGTTTTGATCCTACTCCTTCTTTCAAACAGAATTTGGAACATATTTTGGATGATGGTTGTGATTTGGGTATTATTGATGTTAACACTAGAGCTTTTTTGAATGTTAAATATCCAAAAATTCCTATTTTTCACCTCCTTCCCAAAACCCATAAATACCTTGGAAATATACAGGGTCGCCCAATAGTTTCGGGCATAGGGTCACTGTTGGAATCTTTGGGAAGGTGGATGGAAAATATTTTGCCACCTCTAGTTAGGATTTTACCATCCTTTTTGAAGGACACTAAACACCTTTTGGTTATGCTGGAGAAGTTAGAGTGGAAGAGTGGATACTCATGGATTACGATTGATGTTGTTAGCCTCTACTCTAGCATACCTCTGCATAAAGGAATGGAAGCAATAGCTTTTTTTCTTGACACCTTTACAGGCTATGAAGATACACATAAGAGCTTTATTCTTAGAGCTCTGTACTTCTTGCTTACACACAACTTCTTCTCTTTTGGCAGCAGTTTTTATTTACAGAAAAGAGGAACAGCCATGGGGGCAACTTTTGCCCCTGCTTTTGCTAATCTGTACATGGGATGGTGGGAACTATCTCATGTTTATTTAGAGGATGAAATGAGGGTGTAATACACATCAATGTGTATTACTGCCCTTAGGGGGCGCCTCCTATAGCCTAACAACTAAACATATGTTCAAACAATATCAGTTAACTAAATTAATACTTATAAGAGATATATATATACAGAAACATACATATATATAAAAGTGTACCAACATAAAGTCCAGTAAGTGATATAGATATAGTCCCAATCAGTGGTAAGTCCAAAAAAAACAGTAGTAGGCAGCTCTCGGTCTTAGGATGGTCTTCCTGAAAGATGGGTAACTAGAAAAAAAGAAAACACAGAGGCGCCAAACATGGCCTAGTATAGCCAGATACCAGATATAACAATTAACAGGGTAGCAATTGGATACTCACAAAGGAGACGCACCCAATGGTGCTATTGAAGCAGACTGGAGCCTCTCAGTGGTCCAGCTCACTGATGTGTCTCACGTATCAGTTGTGGTCCTTGGTGATGGTGATTAACAGGTTCCTGAGTGAACAAAAAATATGCAAACCATAGCCCAGTAACGTTTGTACAAGTGAATGGCAATCTGAGCAATCCTACTTACAAGATCCAAAGCACCTGCAGGTGCATACACTGCAAACTGGAACCAAACAGTCGCCCAGTAGACTGATCCCTCCAGGTGAAAGCAGATTAACTCTCAGGTGCCAATCAAAGTTTGAGCAGCATGTAAATGATATAAAGATTGTCCAAAAAGCAAGTGTATTTCTGTAAAAATCTTTATTAAAATGCGACGCGTTTCTCAGCTATAACAAGCTGTTTCATCAGGCTAAAAAATTATAAAAACACATTCAGAATACACTTGCTTTATACAAAACTAAACCTACTAATTAGCCAATCAGATGGCTCCAACCTTGATGGTCATTAAGTGTTAGCACCTGTCTGCTAGAAGGTTGGTATGGCAACCAACAGCCCAAACATAATTTAGTACAGATACCAAACTTCAGCAGACCATACTAGTGACCAAATCATCGTTTGTGTGCATCAAAATAAATCATCATTGTGTATTGATGATAATAAAAAACATAAGCAAAACACTGTTAAGAACAGGAACACATTTCCTATAAAATTGTACTTCATGAAATATAAATAAACAAACTAATACATATAATGATATGTTTCCCATACCTATTCAGTCTACATAAATCGTGCTTTTATAATTTCAGCCTTAACTTCCTCTTAAAAAATGTTAAATTAAATATGCGACTTAATAACAAGTTAAGGACAGGCAAAGCAATGCTGTCAAACTTATTGTTAAACTAATGTTGCAAACCCAAGTGTTCGTTAATACGACTCCTGCTTCCTGATGTCAAATAGCACAATAGCTGATTCTTCAAAAATAAATGGGTGGAATTTGTTTGACGAAAATCTTGTGAGACCTTGATGACAGGTGTATATTAACAGCCGCTGGGTATAAGGCTATTTTATGTGCGATCCTTGTATGTCAGTGTGTTTACCACTGATCCGGTGGCTTGTCTGTGTTTAACCGGGTTTATCTCTATATGCGGTATTGCCTAAACATTTGGGTGTAAACTATTTGTATAGCATAGAATCCTACACCAATGGCTGCTTTGGCCTGTGTGGGTGGGTGTGAACTATTCCTATAACGTATAAACATGTACCAATGATTGCATAGGCATGTGCAGATGGGATTGGCTTAACCTGACAACGTCAGCATACTGTGTGTCAAGCGTACAACCTCAATCTTGCGTGTAGAGGTGTCAACCCACGCAATCTCCGTGAACGACAGTTCAAATAACATTATGCGATCCTATCTATTTGGCAGGGGATGTTATATCCAAAGTATATCTAGGCTGCCTGCACTCATAAATAGAGCGTTGTGTCACAACTCTGAGCACCAAATGTAATACTGTCATAGACATCTAGTAGGCACTCGGTTCTAATAAAAACATATAGTATTATTATGTTGAATTTATCCGACCTTTGTAATCATATGCTGATAATAAAATATCAAATTGTGTTTATCCATGATGTGATGATATAGTGAGATTAGTGATGTGAGATAGGGTGATGTGCAGATTGTGCTGTAATGATCTGCCATCATCATGGTTATGAGTGGGAAGTGTATGATATTAATATGTGATTAACAACATGTATTGTTAGATCGTTCTTAGTGAATATTATAAGTGTGATGTGTATGGTGTTAGTGTGTATTCTACTGTGAATGGTGTGTGGATCATGCTTTAAGGAGAATGTAATGTGCTGTGCAAACGTGTGAGTGATGGCCCAATCCAACGGGCACTTCTAATAGTGATATTCTCTACGTGGTGTATGAATAACATACTGCTAGAGATATAGGGGAAGGAAAATATGAAGAGAAAAGGAGGACTCTCTCATACCAGAATATAAAAGTTAAAATAAAAGAACTTTCTAAACCAGATATTAGCCCTGGCTATAGGGCTAAAACAAAGGGGTTCAGGTGCAGGAATTAAGGTACCTATACCATCACCTTATTGGTCTAAGTGGGTATTAAAACCATATTTGTGACGTATAAGCAGTCAATGTTATTTATAAAAAACTAATAATAAGTTAAGGCACTGGTCATTTCACTAGTGTAAGGGGATACCGTCTTCTAGTAAATAGAGGTAGGCGCAGCATATGTCTGCTTTCTAAATCCATTGGATAGGGATAGGCACAGCTTAGGTCTGCTTTCTCGGTCCATGCATCAGCATAGTCGTGGAGGCCATATATAAAGAATTACACATCTGAAAGAATAATACCTGGGTTAACTAACCATTATTTGAGAATGGTTGATATAGGACCCTATATGGTACATGATACAAGGGAGCAGTCTGCCTTGTCGGGACACCCTAAGGTGAACGTGAAGGGATAATGGAAGGGACTCTTCCTGTGCCAATAGAAATTAGGCAGAGGCAAGTGAGTTCCCTAACCGTTGAACGGAGACAGGATTGTTCCCTATATATTCTGAGTAACCATAACTTGTTAGATCTGCCTTAGAGATGATTACGCTGGTAATAGGTCAGATCAAAAAGAAGCCATGTCTAGATTTTCATTCAAGCCATAAGGCTGTAATGTGACTAATTTCTTGATCCAAAAGGATTCTCTTCTCCTGAGAGTTATAAAAGCATCCTTATTGGATCTGGATATCATCTCTATGGGTGTTATCCTCATGGGGTCTTTGAGTGTTTTATGGAGATTCAGACAGTGTCTTGAGACACTGTGAGATTTAGATAATTTTTTGATGTTATATGAGTGTTCCCCCCATCTTTTTTTGACCCTTTAGAGAACTGCCGCCATAGGTGAAGAGTTGTGATGTACAAGAGGTACATAGATGATCTTGGCAAGGGTCATCAGAGGAATCACAGGAATTTGTTGATGGACTGAACACCAACGATGTGGGTCTGAGCTTTACTAGTACTTACAATGAGCAGAGTATAGAGTTCTTAGACCTATTTTTATACCATGAAGGCAATACAGTTATGACTAAATTATATAGGAAAAAAATATCAGGAAATAGCACTTTACATGCTAAAAGTATGCATCCAAAGCATACTAGCTTTGGTATCCTGAAAGGAGAATTAATTCACTTAAGGTGTAATTGTACCTCTAATGAAGAGTATCAGAGAGCAGCGATAGAATTCAAAGAGAGATTTTCTAAGAGAGGCTTCCCACAACATTTGATAAGGGGAGCCCATAGTATGGTCAGTAAGATGGACAGAAATACTATGTTGCATATTAACAAAAATACAAGTATAAACAGGACTAATAAGAATAACAACCCAATATTTGCGACTAATTACAGCAATCAGTTTGAACAGATAGCCAGGATTATCAAAGATTGTCTGCCCATCCTTAAAGGGGATGAGGAACTATATGATGTGGCTAAGACTGGCTGTAGATGTGTTTCAAGAAGGAATATTACTATTGGGAATATTCTTGCTCCTAGTGAGGTGAAAATCTCACCTACCAGGATAAAAGCTGGCTCGAATGCAAAGGGCACTACAAATGTGGAGCGACAAGATGTAAGGCATGCACATATACTCAGCCAAGTAAGACTTTTCAGTCAGTGGTTACTCAGAGAGTATTTACGATGGATGCATGCACTAACTGTCGGAGCACTTATGTAGTGTATCTGGTAACGTGCCAACTTTGCCAGAAACAATATGTAGGTCTCACTATGAGGGAGGCCAGAGATCGGATTAAGGAGCATATAAATGACATAAAGTCAGATGATCCTGATTCACAGGTGGCCAGGCATTATAAATTTTGCCACAATGGTAGTGTGGATACATTTCAGTGGCAAGTGATAGAACAGGTGAGAACCCCCATAGGGGGCGACAAAGATAGTATGCTTCGTACACGCAAAGCATTCTGGATATTTAAGCTCAATACCAGGTAGGTTTCCTGATGGTTTAAACATTCAAAATGATCTTATCAATTGCTGGCGTTAGTATTTCCATATGTGTATAGAAATATATCCTTTGGGTTATCTAAGGTATTTGCTAAGATGTTACTAATAGCGAATAGTAGACATGGTTATTATGAAATTATGTACTGATTAGACTTTATTAGGGGCATGCTTTATATACCTTTGAATGGATATTCTGTTCAGTCTTTATTTGGTGTTTGAAACTTTAAGCTTAGCGCTTTTATTATTTATTTTGTTTCAATAGACTGACACTTATATCCTATAAAATGTGTATATGCATATATTTGCTTGTTTGCCCAGTACATTCTTTTTGGATAATGTTTATTGTATATATACTGTGTTGCTAGTGTGAGACCGAGGTGCTTATTATATAGTATGCGCGGCAATAGCATAACATAATTCTTTTTTTTTTTCTATGTGTAGCTGCTGCAGATTTATGCATTATTATATTAAAATGTATACTTATATGTATTCTGCTAGGTTAAGTACAGTCTCTTTTGTATAGACAACGCTATATTAATTTGTTTCATCATGTTAACTATTGTGCTTAGTCCTAATTTCCAACTAAAATGCTCTGTACTGAACGAGTTAACTTTAATTGGCTGTAAAGGTTACGTCAGAGTGATTACTAAATTTAAGGAGGCTGTGAGCTTGTGACAGCACAGTCTATGAGTAAGGCAGGGGCCGAAACATGTTAGACTTTTGCTGTCCAAGCTCACTCTGACATCTTTAACTTTTTATTTGCTGCTGCAATTTTATCCTTGGTTAAGGCAATAAACGTTATGTTTTAAATTTTGCCCATTGTCCTGCCTCGCCTTCTTCTTCGTTTTCATTTGGCACTTACCAGACTACCAGTAAGTCTGTTGAGGCGGTTAGCAGGACACACTGGAGCAGTGCTTCTATCGGTAGTTACGTCCCTGTGTTTACGGAAGTTGCCTAGACAATGGAAGGAGGAGTTTCTTAGAAGGAGACTGACCAGGCCTGACTGAAGCTGCAGCGGATTTCGCAGAAGCTTGTTGTGGACGCAGGTAGAGTGTCTCTTTGCTGATATTGTGACCACATTGTCCCATGTAATCCCCTCCTACGAGATTCTTTTTTTTTTTTTTTTTTTTTTTTTTTTCTTAGTTTAATTAAATGTCCCTCCTACGAGATTCTACTAGCAGGTTGTGCGCTTTGACATATAATAAATTGGTTTTTGTGGAGGGTAAAGAGCTCACAAAAAATACATCCAGCCGTTAGGCACCCGGTGTGCTCTTCAAATTATAAACACAGTCCATGCAATGGAAGGCACTCACTGGATCTTCAGTATTTTACTTTATTTTCTATAACATTGAGTGCCTTCCTTTGCATAGACTGTATAAACAATATACAGTACATATAGTAGTAAAGAATGGGGATGCACTCGCCAGGATTTACAAAGTTACCTTTAATGTAATGTTTCGGGCTGTTACCCCCTTCGTCAGACAATACAAAATAACAATACCTATTGTGAGCATTGTTATGTACACATTTTTGCTATGTGGTTCCTCTATTAAGATAGGGCACTTGGTGTTCACTTTTAATTAATATGTTTATATGATTAGGTAGTCACATAAACATGGAGGACAGTGGGGGTCTACACCTGTTGATTGCTGGTTGTGGGAGTGGCATCACAGGTGATGACCTGGAACTGTATCACTTAGGTTAGTTTAAAAGGCACGGTGGTAAGTAGGTTGTGTATTATTTTTTTGTATTGTCTGATGAAGGGGGTAACACCCCGAAATGTTACATTAAAGGTAACTTTGGAAATCCTGGCGAGTGCATCCCCATTCTTTACTACTATCAATACCATGGAAGCACCCTGGGTGGATGAAATGTTAACCATGAGTGCTGGCCTACCTACTTTGCAGAACAGATGTACTCCCATCATCTTTATAACATGCTGCAGATTATAGATTGTTTTTGTTTTAAATTTGAACAAATGCTCTACATTAACAATTTGAAAAATATAAAAATATGTTGAAGATATCTATCAATCTATCTATCAATTAAATCTTTCAAATTAGTTTTTCATGTGATTTTTTTTTTACGTTTAAAATAGGTTTAATCTCTTAAAAATCCATTGTTACATTCATATTAACACTATCTGATAAAAAAGTATCCATATAAATCTAAAAAAAAACAAAAAACTATAAGGGTTCAAAGCTATAGGGTATTTGACAAGGTGTTTGACTACAAAGGGCTATATTGTATACAGGGAGTGCAGAATTATTAGGCAAATGAGTATTTTGACCACATCATCCTCTTTATGCATGTTGTCTTACTCCAAGCTGTATAGGCTCGAAAGCCTACTACCAATTAAGCATATTAGGTGATGTGCATCTCTGTAATGAGAAGGGGTGTGGTCTAATGACATCAACACCCTATATCAGGTGTGCATAATTATTAGGCAACTTCCTTTCCTTTGGCAAAATGGGTCAAAAGAAGGACTTGACAGGCTCAGAAAAGTCAAAAATAGTGAGATATCTTGCAGAGGGATGCAGCACTCTTAAAATTGCAAAGCTTCTGAAGCGTGATCATCGACATAGTCAACAGGGTCGCAAGAAGCGTGTGGAAAAACCAAGGTGCAAAATAACTGCCCGTGAACTGAGAAAAGTCAAGCGTGCAGCTGCCAAGATGCCACTTGCCACCAGTTTGGCCATATTTCAGAGCTGCAACATCACTGGAGTGCCCAAAAGCACAAGGTGTGCAATACTCAGAGACATGGCCAAGGTAAGAAAGGCTGAAAGACGACCACCACTGAACAAGACACACAAGCTGAAACGTCAAGACTGGGCCAAGAAATATCTCAAGACTGATTTTTCTAAGGTTTTATGGACTGATGAAATGACAGTGAGTCTTGATGGGCCAGATGGATGGGCCCGTGGCTGGATTGGTAAAGGGCAGAGAGCTCCAGTCCGACTCAGACGCCAGCAAGGTGGAGGTGGAGTACTGGTTTGGGCTGGTATCATCAAAGATGAGCTTGTGGGGCCTTTTCGGGTTGAGGATGGAGTCAAGCTCAACTCCCAGTCCTACTGCCAGTTTCTGGAAGACACCTTCTTCAAGCAGTGGTACAGGAAGAAGTCTGCATCCTTCAAGAAAAACATGATTTTCATGCAGGACAATGCTCCATCAGACGCGTCCAAGTACTCCACAGCGTGGCTGGCAAGAAAGGGTATAAAAGAAGAAAATCTAATGACATGGCCTCCTTGTTCACCTGATCTGAACCCCATTGAGAACCTGTGGTCCATCATCAAATGTGAGATTTACAAGGAGGGAAAACAGTACACCTCTCTGAACAGTGTCTGGGAGGCTGTGGTTGCTGCTGCACTCAATGTTGATGGTGAACAGATCAAAACACTGACAGAATGCATGGATGGCAGGCTTTTGAGTGTCCTTGCAAAGAAAGGTGGCTATATTGCTCACTGATTTGTTTTTGTTTTGTTTTTGAATGTCAGAAATGTATATTTGTGAATGTTGAGATGTTATATTGGTTTCACTGGTAAAAATAAATAATTGAAATGGGTATATATTTGTTTTTTGTTAAGTTGCCTAATAATTATGCACAGTAATAGTCACCTGCACACAGAGATATCCCCTTAAAATAGCTATAACTAAAAACAAACTAAAAACTACTTCCAAAACTATTCAGCTTTGATATTAATGAGTTTTTTGGGTTCATTGAGAACATGGTTGTTGTTCAATAATAAAATTAATCCTCAAAAATACAACTTGCCTAATAATTCTGCACTCCCTGTATATACATACATATACAAGATTTATTTTATGTTTTACACTTTGATATGGAATATATTCTCAGTCTTGGGGGCCTTTAAGGTAATTTAAATAGACATCTTAATTTGAGGACTATTGTTTAGGTATTACATATTGTCAAAGCCACATTTGAATGTTTTATGTTTTTAGATTTTTATTGAAACTGACACCAGTGTTGTATCTGTATGAAATATATATATATATATATATATATATATATATATATATATATATATATATATATATATATATATATATATATATATATATATAATTATTATTATCGGTTATTTGTAGAGCGCCAACAGATTCCGCATATGATATGATATTTTATTTTTTGACTATGTAATATCTATTTGTATATATTTTATATATTGATTATTTTTAACCTATTTTTAGTAACTTATTAGTGCTACCTATACATTGGGGTCTTTGGTTTCTTCTAGTATCACTAATTTTGCAGTATTGTGATTTTTAGGTAAGCAATAAAAACAAGTAGTCCTTCAACATTATCGAGTCTGTCTGGGATTACATGAAGATACAGAAGCAACTGAGGTTGCCTAAATCCATTGAAAACCTGTGGTTAATTTTCAAAGATGTTTGGAATAACCAACCTGTAGAGTTTCTTGAAAAACTGTGTACCTAAAAGAATTGATACTGTTTTGAAGGCAAATGATGTTGCACTTAATATTGATTTGATCAATTCTGTTAACTTCTTACTTTACAGCATTTTTTCCACACCTGCTTAACACTTTTGTGTGTATGTGTGAGCATGTATGTGTGTATGTATTTGTGTATCTGTATATATATATATATATATATATATATATATATGCATGTGTGTTTATGTGAGAGTGTGAATCTATATGTATGAGTTAGTGTGTGTATATGGGAATTTTTATGTATGTGTGTGCATATATATTTCTTTCATGTAATTAGCAAGAGTCCATGAGCTAGTGACGTATGGGATATACATTCCTACCAGGAGGGGCAAAGTTTCCCAAACCTCAAAATGCCTATAAATACACCCCTCACCACACCCACAATTCAGTTTTACAAACTTTGCCTCCGATGGAGGTGGTGAAGTAAGTTTGTGCTAGATTCTACGTTGATATGCGCTCCGCAGCAAGTTGGAGCCCGGTTTTCCTCTCAGCGTGCAGTGAATGTCAGAGGGATGTGAGGAGAGTATTGCCTATTTGAATGCAGTGATCTCCTTCTACGGGGTCTATTTCATAGGTTCTCTGTTATCGGTCGTAGAGATTCATCTCTTACCTCCCTTTTCAGATCGACGATATACTCTTATATATACCATTACCTCTGCTGATTCTCGTTTCAGTACTGGTTTGGCTTTCTACAAACATGTAGATGAGTGTCCTGGGGTAAGTAAATCTTATTTTCTGTGACACTCTAAGCTATGGTTGGGCACTTTGTTTATAAAGTTCTAAATATATGTATTCAAACATTTATTTGCCTTGACTCAGAATGTTCAACATTCCTTATTTTTCAGACAGTCAGTTTCATATTTGGGATAATGCACTTGAATTAATCATTTTTTTCTTACCTTCAAAAATTTGACTCTTTTTTCCCTGTGGGCTGTTAGGCTCGCGGGGGCTGAAAATGCTTCATTTTATTGCGTCATTCTTGGCGCGGACTTTTTTGGCGCAAAAAATTCTTTTCCGTTTCCGGCGTCATACGTGTCGCCGGAAGTTGCGTCATTTTTTTGACGTTATTTTGCGCCAAAAATGTCGGCGTTCCGGATGTGGCGTCATTTTTGGCGCCAAAAGCATTTAGGCGCCAAATAATGTGGGCGTCTTATTTGGCGCTAAAAAATATGGGCGTCGCTTTTGTCTCCACATTATTTAAGTCTCATTTTTTATTGCTTCTGGTTGCTAGAAGCTTGATCTTTGGCATTCTTTCCCATTCCTGAAACTGTCATTTAAGGAATTTGATCAATTTTGCTTTATATGTTGTTTTTTCTCTTACATATTGCAAGATGTCTCACGTTGCATCTGAGTCAGAAGATACTACAGGAAAATCGCTGTCTAGTGCTGGATCTACCAAAGCTAAGTGTATCTGCTGTAAACTTTTGGTAGCTATTCCTCCGGCTGTTGTTTGTATTAATTGTCATGACAAACTTGTTAATGCAGATAATATTTCCTTTAGTAAAGTACCATTGCCTGTTGCAGTTCCCTCAACATCTAAGGTGCAGAATGTTCCTGATAACATAAGAGATTTTGTTTCTGAATCCATAAAGAAGGCTATGTCTGTTATTTCTCCTTCTAGTAAACGTAAAAAGTCTTTTAAATCTTGTCTCCCTACAGATGAATTTTTAAATGAACATCATCATTTTGATTCTGATGACTCTTCTGGTTCAGAGGATTCTGTCTCAGAGATTGATGCTGATAAATCTTCATATTTATTTAAAATGGAATTTATTCGTTCTTTACTTAAAGAAGTACTAATTGCTTTAGAAATTGAGGATTCTGGTCCTCTTGATACTAATTCTAAACGTTTAGATAAGGTATTTAAATCTCCTGTGGTTATTCCAGAAGTTTTTCCTGTTCCTAATGCTATTTCTGCAGTAATTTCCAAAGAATGGGATAAATTGGGTAATTCATTTACTCCTTCTAAACGTTTTAAGCAATTATATCCTGTGCCGTCTGACAGATTAGAATTTTGGGACAAAATCCCTAAAGTTGATGGGGCTATTTCTACCCTTGCTAAACGTACTACTATTCCTACGTCAGATGGTACTTCGTTTAAGGATCCTTTAGATAGGAAAATTGAATCCTTTCTAAGAAAAGCTTATCTGTGTTCAGGTAATCTTCTTAGACCTGCTATATCATTGGCTGATGTTGCTGCAGCTTCAACTTTTTGGTTGGAAACTTTAGCGCAACAAGTAACAGATCATGATTCTCATAATATTATTCTTCTTCTTCAACATGCTAATAATTTTATCTGTGATGCCATTTTTGATATTATCAGAGTTGATGTCAGGTTTATGTCTCTAGCTATTTTAGCTAGAAGAGCTTTATGGCTTAAGACTTGGAATGCTGATATGGCTTCTAAATCAACTCTACTTTCCATTTCTTTACAGGGTAACAAATTATTTGATTCTCAGTTGGATTCTATTATCTCAACTGTTACTGGTGGGAAAGGAACTTTTTTACCACAGGATAAAAAATCTAAGGGTAAAAACAGGGCTAATAATCGTTTTCGTTCCTTTCGTTTCAACAAAGAACAAAAGCCTAATCCTTCATCCTCAGGAGCAGTTTCAGTTTGGAAACCATCTCCGGTCTGGAATAAATCCAAGCCTGCTAGAAAGGCAAAGCCTGCTTCTAAGTCCACATGAAGGTACGGCCCTCATTCCAGCTCAGCTGGTAGGGGGCAGGTTACGTTTTTTCAAAGAAATTTGGATCAATTCTGTTCACAATCTTTGGATTCAGAACATTGTTTCAGAAGGGTACAGAATTGGTTTCAAGATGAGACCTCCTGCAAAGAGATTTTTTCTTTCCCGTGTCCCAGTAAATCCAGTGAAAGCTCAAGCATTTCTGAATTGTGTTTCAGATCTAGAGTTGGCTGGAGTAATTATGCCAGTTCCAGTTCCGGAACAGGGGATGGGGTTTTATTCAAATCTCTTCATTGTACCAAAGAAGGAGAATTCCTTCAGACCAGTTCTGGATCTAAAAATATTGAATCGTTATGTAAGGATACCAACGTTCAAGATGGTAACTGTAAGGACTATCTTGCCTTTTGTTCAGCAAGGGCATTATATGTCCACAATAGATTTACAGGACGCATATCTGCATATTCCGATTCATCCAGATCATTATCAGTTCCTGAGATTCTCTTTTCAGGACAAGCATTACCAGTTTGTGGCTCTGCCGTTTGGCCTAGCTACAGCTCCAAGAATTTTTACAAAGGTTCTCGGTGCCCTTCGGTCTGTAATCAGAGAACAGGGTATTGTGGTATTTCCTTATTTGGACGATATCTTGGTACTTGCTCAGTCTTTACATTTAGCAGAATCTCATATGAATCGACTTGTGTTGTTTCTTCAAGATCATGGTTGGAGGATCAATTTACCAAAAAGTTCATTGATTCCTCAGACAAGGGTAACTTTTCTGGGTTTCCAGATAGATTCAGTGTCCATGACTCTGTCTTTAACAGACAAGAGACGTCTAAAATTGTTTTCAGCTTGTCGAAACCTTCAGTCACAATCATTCCCTTCGGTAGCCTTATGCATGGAAATTCTAGGTCTTATGACTGCTGCATCGGACGCGATCCCCTTTGCTCGTTTTCACATGCGACCTCTTCAGCTCTGTATGCTGAATCAATGGTGCAAGGATTACACAAAGATATCTCAATTAATATCTTTAAAACCGATTGTTCGACACTCTCTAACGTGGTGGACAGATCACCATCGTTTAATTCAGGGGGCTTCTTTTGTGCTTCCGACCTGGACTGTAATTTCAACAGATGCAAGTCTCACAGGTTGGGGAGCTGTGTGGGGATCTCTGACGGCACAAGGAGTTTGGGAATCTCAGGAGGTGAGATTACCGATCAATATTTTGGAACTCCGTGCAATTTTCAGAGCTCTTCAGTTTTGGCCTCTTCTGAAGAGAGAATCGTTCATTTGTTTTCAGACAGACAATGTCACAACTGTGGCATATATAAATCATCAAGGAGGGACTCACAGTCCTCTGGCTATGAAAGAAGTATCTCGAATTTTGGTTTGGGCGGAATCCAGCTCCTGTCTAATCTCTGCGGTTCATATCCCAGGTATAGACAATTGGGAAGCGGATTATCTCAGTCGCCAAACGTTGCATCCGGGCGAATGGTCTCTTCACCCAGAGGTATTTCTTCAGATTGTTCAAATGTGGGAACTTCCAGAAATAGATCTGATGGTGTCTCATCTAAACAAGAAACTTCCCAGGTATCTGTCCAGATCCCGGGATCCTCAGGCGGAGGCAGTGGATGCATTATCACTTCCTTGGAAGTATCATCCTGCTTATATCTTTCCGCCTCTAGTTCTTCTTCCAAGAGTAATCTCCAAGATTCTGAAGGAATGCTCGTTTGTTCTGCTGGTAGCTCCGGCATGGCCTCACAGGTTTTGGTATGCGGATCTTGTCCGGATGGCCTCTTGCCAACCGTGGACTCTTCCGTTAAGACCAGACCTTCTGTCTCAAGGTCCTTTTTTCCATCAGGATCTGAAATCCTTAAATTTAAAGGTATGGAGATTGAACGCTTGATTCTTGGTCAAAGAGGTTTCTCTGACTCTGTGATTAATACTATGTTACAGGCTCGTAAATCTGTATCTAGAGAGATATATTATAGAGTCTGGAAGACTTATATTTCTTGGTGTCTTTCTCATAATTTTTCTTGGCATTCTTTTAGAATACCGAGAATTTTACAGTTTCTTCAGGATGGTTTAGATAAGGGTTTGTCCGCAAGTTCCTTGAAAGGTCAAATCTCTGCTCTTTCTGTTCTTTTTCACAGAAAGATTGCTATTCTTCCTGATATTCATTGTTTTGTACAAGCTTTGGTTCGTATAAAACCTGTTATTAAGTCAATTTCTCCTCCTTGGAGTTTGAATTTGGTTCTGGGAGCTCTTCAAGCTCCTCCGTTTGAACCTATGCATTCATTGGACATTAAATTACTTTCTTGGAAAGTTTTGTTCCTTTTGGCCATCTCTTCTGCCAGAAGAGTTTCTGAATTATCTGCTCTTTCTTGTGAGTCTCCTTTTCTGATTTTTCATCAGGATAAGGCGGTGTTGCGAACTTCTTTTGAATTTTTACCTAAAGTTGTGAATTCCAACAACATTAGTAGAGAAATTGTGGTTCCTTCATTATGTCCTAATCCTAAGAATTCTAAGGAGAAATCGTTGCATTCTTTGGATGTTGTTAGAGCTTTGAAATATTATGTTGAAGCTACTAAGTCTTTCTGAAAGACTTCTAGTCTATTTGTTATTTTTTCCGGTGCTAGAAAAGGCCAGAAAGCTTCTGCCATTTCTTTGGCATCTTGGTTGAAATCTTTAATTCATCTTGCCTATGTTGAGTCGGGTAAAACTCTGCCTCAGAGGATTACAGCTCATTCTACTAGGTCAGTTTCTACTTCCTGGGCGTTTAGGAATGAAGCTTCGGTTGATCAGATTTGCAAAGCAGCAACTTGGTCCTCTTTGCATACTTTTACTAAATTCTACCATTTTGATGTATTTTCTTCTTCTGAAGCAGTTTTTGGTAGAAAAGTACTTCAGGCAGCGGTTTCAGTTTGAATCTTCTGCTTATGTTTTTTCATTACACTTTATTTTGGGTGTGGATTATTTTCAGCAGGAATTGGCTGTCTTTATTTTATCCCTCCCTCTCTAGTGACTCTTGTGTGGAAAGATCCACATCTTGGGTAATCATTATCCCATACGTCACTAGCTCATGGACTCTTGCTAATTACATGAAAGAAAACATAATTTATGTAAGAACTTACCTGATAAATTCATTTCTTTCATATTAGCAAGAGTCCATGAGGCTTGCCCTTTTTTTGTGGTGGTTATGATTTTGTATAAAGCACAATTATTCCAATTCCTTATTTTATATGCTTTCGCACTTTTTTATCACCCCACTTCTTGGCTATTCGTTAAACTGAATTGTGGGTGTGGTGAGGGGTGTATTTATAGGCATTTTGAGGTTTGGGAAACTTTACCCCTCCTGGTAGGAATGTATATCCCATACGTCACTAGCTCATGGACTCTTGCTAATATGAAAGAAATGAATTTATCAGGTAAGTTCTTACATAAATTATGTTTTGTCTGTGTGTGTATATGTATGTATATGTCTGTGGAGGGGTGTTTATGTGAGAGTGTATATGTATATGTATGTATATATCAGTGATGTGCGGTGACTTCAGAGGCTGGTGAGGCAGTGGCTAGGAATCGGATACGCCTTCATTCTTTAGATATCCTTTGTTGAAGAAATAGCAATTGCACATGGGCGAGCCAATATCTATATGCAGCCACCAATCAGTATCTACTGAGCATATTTAGATATGATTTTCAACAAAGGATATCTGATTTTCTTCATTCTTTTGATATCCTTTGTTGAAAAGCATATCTAAATATGCTCATTAGCTACTGAGCATATTTAGATATGATTTTCAACAAAGGATATCTGATTTTCTTCATTCTTTTGATATCTTTTGTTGAAAAGCATATCTAAATATGCTCAGTAGCTACTGAGCATATTTAGATATGCTTTTCAACAAAGGATATCAAAAGAATGAAGAAAATCATATATCCTTTGTTGAAATTCATATCTAAATATGCTCAGTAGCTAATGAGCATATTTAGATATGCTTTTCAACAAAGGATATCAAAAGAATGATGGAAATTAGATAATAGAAGTAAATAGGAATGTTGTTTACAATCGTATTTTCTATCTGAATCATGAAACAAAATGTTGTGGCTTAATGTCCCTTTAAGTAAAAAATGAGGAGGTCTCAAAATTGCAAATATACCTTGAATATGTGTGGGAACAAGGTGACCTTATTAACACTATATGAAAGGGGGGGGGAAATAAATTAAAACATAACTTAATATGCATATGAAATGGGGGGGGGAAATAAATTAAAACATAAGTTTTAATATGCAGATAAAGATTAAAACTGGAATCACTTTATTAAAAACACACTTAGGATTTCTCATTAGGTATGTACTGTTGCATAGTAAAAGGTAATAGTGTGCTAAGTTTAGGTGCTTGATTAAATCACATAAAACTGACATATTGCCATTTGGGTATATATTTAATGTAAATAACCTGTATAAATAACCTGAGAATGTCTAAATAGCAGAAATGTCAATTCTGACATTTAGACATTCACAGGTTATTTACATTAAATTGCTATACCCAAATGGCAATACGTCAGTTTTATGTGATTTAACCAAGCACCTAAAGCACACTATTACCTTTACTATGCAACAGTACATACCTAATGAGAAATCCTAAGTGTGTTTTTGATAAAGTGATTCCAGTTTTAATCTTTATCTGCATATTAAAATTTATGGATTAATTTATTTCCCCCCCCCTTTCATATAGTGTTAATAAAGTCACCTTGTTCCCAGACATATTCAAGCCATATTAAGAATATGTGTGTGGGAACAAGGTGACCTTATTAACACTATATGAAAGGGGGGGGGAATAAATTAAACCATAACTTTTAATATGCAGATATTATCATATGTCAGTCTGACAGCACACCCCTAGGCAGCTGCTGTCTTTGGTTTATAACAAATCTGGCACAGATTAGGCAGAAAGGTATTGCAGCAGTGGACTTTGGCTATGGGGGTATTGCTGTGGTGGGAATGTTAGCAGGCGGCATCATTCATTTTATGTTATTTCTGATGCTGATAAAGACTTTTTAATCAGGAATTGATGTAGGACATCCATATGTTCTGAGAAATATCTCTGACATCCAGCAGAGACTGTAACTGTTACAGCATAAAATGAGTCTGATACAGATGAATTGGAACACTGCACTAAGAATGAAAACTGCCAGACAGGGCTTGATGCAAGCCTAGAATCTAGGCCTATAACTGGCACCTGCTGTATTAATCATTTCAATGGGATAAATCATGATGAAATCCCATTGAAATAAGGTTTGGGACTAATTGCCTAAAAGACTTTTTGAAAATCAAAATTATCTCTATGTTTGGATATAAATTATAAAATACCCTAATTTATCTCTGCATTGCCTTGGGTGTTAGTTGGTTTGTAATCTAAGGCAGGGTAATATAATAAATTAATAATGTGTCCTGACCAAATGACATACTTTAATAAATAAGGCTTTCCAATGGCACACCCATGATGTGACTGTGAGCCTGTGACAGTCACAACAGAATGATCATGTTGTCTTATGAACACAGTTTCGTTGGTTTGACAAGTTCAGTCTGACAGTCTCACTGTGGGGCTGGGCACCCGGCACTAGGAAGGAAATAGAATCCTTTTTTGAGTTAGTGCGCACTGCGCGGGAAACTGTTTTAATAGCGCTTCGTCACACTCATATTACTAGTAGTAACTTAAGAAGAACAGATTAGCAATAATAAATTCGGAATCATGATCATCGTACCAAATTTTAGCCCTGAACTTATCTAATAAACTAAATAAAGATTAAGTAAGTTGTTGTTCGTTGTTCTAACACCACCTGACCTGAATAATTTTCATAGATCATCATGCCATCATGACGACTTTCCCTTCTGCCCTGACTGCCCTGAGCACAGACAGCACATAGTATGATAACAAGAGACTGCCCTCTACACACATGCAGACACACACAATACATTCAAACATACCACATACACACACCACTGACCACATACACATAGATTCAAACATAGAATACACACACCACATACACAGCATATGCACACTACATAACATTCACTTATATGCAGACACACAAAACATGAACAACTAGGCATAGCTTACACATTTATATGATACAAAAGGGACATATTATAGCTTTAATTAGATGGGACTGTTATTAGATTTCAGGCATTGTGCTTAGTTAGCATTGTGTGCCTGTAACTAGCATAAATGATAGAAGGAATGTCAGGTATGTCAGCCCAGTGTCATTGCTGACATGTAAGTGCTGTGTTCCGGGGAGAATAAATGTGCTAGAGATAAGGAGCTTACTTTCCTGCTGGGTCATTCAAGCAATACAAGGAGAGGGGGGGAGGGCAGGGGAAGAGAGAGAGGGCAGCACGTGCTGCTGTAAATCTGTCAAATCAAAGTAAACTAGTGCTGCAGCTCCTGATAAATACCAAACAAGACAGGGAGAAATATAAACAACACTGGCCGCTGCACTAGTTCTTACCTGGCTCACTGCTACATAAATGTCCCCAGCTCAGCAACACCCTCACAGTTAGCTCGTGAACTAGATTATTGCCAATGCTGACTCAGTCAAGGAGGATGCCGGTGGCCAGTGAGTGAGTGAACTTTCAACTCAGCTGGCAAAGCAAGAGCACCTCCTCCCACCCGGTCTCCCTGAGTGCCGCAAATTTCACTTCTAGTCAGTACTGATACTCACACACTGTGCTCCCAGCAGCAGCGAAACAGAACTTCTAAGTTCTTAGTGACTGTGTCCCAATCAGCTCAGCTGTCAGTGCAGCACAGTGCGTGAGTTTATTACAGGACCTAGGGACTCTTAAGACCGACAGTCTGAGCCTCTACCCTCCAAGACACTGCCTGCTTGCTGCCTTCCCTAGTTGCAAGTCCCACACTGCCAGCACCTGGCTCCTGCCTCCATACATTATTACACTATCACTTACAGATAATTCACTGACTTGACTTACTAAGCTCCACTGAGAGACGAAGTAAGGATTCCTCCTGATGACCCGGCGTCCCACATCCTCACACTCTCACTCTGAATCAGCACCGCACTGAAGCTGCCACTACCTCACGCGTGCAGCTGTGCGCCAAATGATGCTTGCCGGAAGGAAGTGAAACCACATGACCATCTGAACACTCGTCACACTTTTTTAAAAAAAAAAAAAATGAAAAAATGTGCAGAATGTTTTTTGAGGGGGCACAGCATTTTATTTGGGTGGGCATTGCCCCCCAAAGCCCCCCCTTGGAGCCGACCCTGTGACCACCACCCACCTCCTGACCCCACCGTTAATAAAGATTAACTGATTAAGAAAGTAGTAAGTTGTTCGTTGTCCTAACACCTCACCTGAATATTTTGTCAACTATCATGCATGACAACTTTCCCTTCCTATCCACATCCAATCGATTACAAACAAATTTGAAGCAAATTGAAATAGTTATGACCACCTCCTGCCCCCACCGTGACTGACCAATGTGACCATCTGTCACTTACCTCTCTGGCTATGCTCCTCCGTCCGGCTCCTAGTCCTCCTGACCGCCGGCTGACCTGATGTCCACTCCTACTCCTGAGTCCTGACTGACAGTTAACTGACTCACTCTGTCTCCACCACAGTGACAGTCCGACTCCTAACCGTCAGACACCGACTCACTCACTGAGGCTGTCCACTGCGTCCACACTGCACTGACAATCTGACGACTCAGAGCACTCAGCATGGCCGGACTGGGACCAAAAAAAGGCCCAGGCATTTTTGGGCAAAAAGGCCCACTACCCCCCCCCCCAATTCTTATTCACGCACACAACATACACAACACACACTACACGGCATTCACATACATGCAGGCACACACACACACAACGCACACACACTACACGGCATTCACATACATGCAGACACACACTACACAGCATTCACATACATGCAGACACACACACACTACACAGCATTCACATACATGCAGACACACACACACTACACAGCATTCACATACATGCAGACACACACACACTACACAGCATTCACATACATGCAGACACACACACACTACACAGCATTCACATACATGCAGACACACACACACTACACAGCATTCACATACATGCAGACACACACACACTACACAGCATTCACATACATGCAGACACACACACACACACACTACACAGCATTCACATACATGCAGACACACACTACACAGCATTCACATACATGCAGACACACACTACACAGCATTCACATACATGCAGACACACACACACACACACTACACAGCATTCACATACATGCAGACACACACACACTACACAGCATTCACATACATGCAGACACACACACACTACACAGCATTCACATACATGCAGACACACACACACTACACAGCATTCACATACATGCAGACACACACTACACAGCATTCACATACATGCAGACACACACTCACACACACTACACAGCATTCACATACATGTAGACACACACACACACACTACACAGCATTCACATACATGCAGACACACACACACTACACAGCATTCACATGAATGCAGGCACACACACACTACACAGCATTCACATGAATGCAGGCACACACACACTACACAGCATTCACATAAATGAAGGCACACACACACACTACACAACATTCACATAAATGCAGGCACACAACACACACACACTACACAGCCTTCACATACATGCAGGCACACAACAAACACACACTGCACAGCATTCACATACATGCAGGCACACAAAACACACACTACACAGCATTCACATACATGCAGGCACACAAAATACACTACACAGCATTCACATACATTCAGACACACAACACACACACACTACATAGCCTTCACATACATGCAGGCACACAACACACACACTACACAGCATTCACATACATGCAGACACACACACACACACTACACAGCATTCACATACATGCAGACACACACACACTACACAGCATTCACATACATGCAGACACACACACACTACACAGCATTCACATACATGCAGACACACACTACACAGCATTCACATACATGCAGACACACACTACACAGCATTCACATACATGCAGACACACACTCACACACACTACACAGCATTCACATACATGTAGACACACACACACACACACTACACAGCATTCACATACATGCAGACACACACTACACAGCATTCACATGAATGCAGGCACACACACACTACACAGCATTCACATAAATGCAGGCACACACACACTACACAGCATTCACATAAATGAAGGCACACACACACACTACACAACATTCACATAAATGCAGGCACACAACACACACACACTACACAGCCTTCACATACATGCAGGCACACAACAAACACACACTGCACAGCATTCACATACATGCAGGCACACAAAACACACACACACTACACAGCCTTCACATACATGCAGGCACACAAAACACACACTACACAGCATTCACATACATGCAGGCACACAAAATACACTACACAGCATTCACATACATTCAGACACACAACACACACACACTACATAGCCTTCACATACATGCAGGCACACAACACACACACACTACACAGCCTTCACATACATGCAGGCACACAACAAACACACACACTACACAGCATTCACATACATGCAGGCACACAGCATTCACATGCATGCAGGCACACACACACACACACACACACTACACAGCATTCACATTCATGCAGACACACACACACACACTACACAGCATTCACATTCATGCAGACACACACACACACTACACAGCATTCACATGAATGCAGGCACACACACACTACACAGCATTCACATAAATGCAGGCACACACACACTACACAGCATTCACATAAATGCAGGCACACACACACACTACACAGCATTCACATAAATGAAGGCACACACACACTACACAGCATTCACATAAATGAAGGCACACACACACTACACAACATTCACATAAATGCAGGCACACAACACACACACACTACACAGCCTTCACATACATGCAGGCACACAACAAACACACACTGCACAGCATTCACATACATGCAGGCACACAAAACACACACACTACACAGCCTTCACATGCATGCAGGCACACAAAACACACACTACACAGCATTCACATACATGCAGGCACACAAAATACACTACACAGCATTCACATACATTCAGACACACAACACACACACTACACAGCCTTCACATACATGCAGGCACACAACACACACACACTACACAGCCTTCACATACATGCAGGCACACAACAAACACACACACTACACAGCATTCACATACATGCAGGCACACAACACACACACTACACAGCATTCACATGCATGCAGGCACACAAAATACACTACACAGCATTCAAATACATTCAGGCACACAACACACACACACACTACACAGCCTTCACATACATGCAGGCACACAACACACACTACACAGCCTTCACATACATGCAGGCACACAACACACACACACCATCCAAAGCATATACACACATGTACACAGTTACAATTGAGACTACAGGCTGATTACTGCTTGACTGCAGCCAATAAAAATGACACATATATACAAGGAAATAATTATATCTATGTATGGTTTAAAATATTACTATAAAGACAAACAGTTGCAAAACAGAAGGCCATTTACCATCAGAACTACTGAGACAAATACAGCAGTTACTTTGTCCCTTTCTCAGGCTCTCTATATAAAACATTTTAATACTCCTGTCTCTGTCACTTTGATCCCTATGACATTTTCTGTCACTCTCCATATTTCTGGACTCACTGACTCTGTGACTTGGCTGTTTCTCCCTGTGTGTTGTCCTTAGCATTCTCTCTCTTTCTCCTCACCTTTGATCTGGAATTATACGATCTGCCTGAGTCCAGCCCTTCAAACTCCCTGCCTTGCTCCTTGTTAGCACTGATTACTCTGTTTCTGAGTTATCTTGCTGTCTGGAATCAAATGTCACCCTCCGTTGCAGCTGCACTTGAATAAGTAGGAGGAATGTGTGTATGGGATTTGTGTTTGCCCAGTAAAGTTATCACACAGAGGCTAGCAGAGTCAGACAGCAGTAGCACCATGCAAGGATCCTCATGCCTGCGATCAACCACACCTCTCATCTGTCTGTAGGGCATGTTGGGATATGTAGTCTAGTATCTAGCAAAGTAGATACCAGAGGATTTTTTTCTACAACCCCTGCCTATAGATTAGCTTGTATTTAATGTTCCTAGTATCACACATAAAACAAGTTAATCTATAAGCAGTGCAGTGGTTGGGATAAGTTGAGTAGGAAAAATCCTGGCCCCCTAAAAACGGCCATGCTTTGGCTGGGCCCACAGTAAATTTACACACATACAAAATATATATATTTTTTATTAAAACAAAAAAAACTTTATGCTAGTAAATAAAATAACGTGCATTTTTTAAAAAAACAACCACAACAAACATATATAAAATGATTTGTACCTTACTTTGATGCTGTTGAACAGTTCCTGGATAGTTGCTTGCAGCTTGTGCTTCACTGCTTCTGCTCCCGCTCATATAGAAAGTAACTAAATGTTACACTGAGCCTGCTCACATGAACGGGTGGGTGCAGAAACCGGGCCAGTCTTAGAGGGAAGGAACTCTGCTGCTGTGGACTGTTGGGCATGGTCAGGCCCCCTGTAATCAAGGGGCCCCTGACTTCAGTCACCCCCACAGTTGATATGAGTCCTGGATGGGGTCAAGGGACCCGGATGGTGGGCAAGCTAACTTAGCCGTTCAGTGGGCGGGGCTAAGAGATCCGGTTGGTGGGCGGGGCTAAGGGACACTGCGGCCCACCGGGCAAATGCCCTGCGTGCCCTATCTTCAATCTTCTCTCTGCTCTGAGTGCTGAGGCTGCTCTGATGACACCGGTTGCACGTGACACACTGTGCACATGACCACCAATGCGGCTGCTCATCTATTTCCCGCCCGACAACTCAGCCTAGAGACTCAGACATACTGATGTCTGATTGGCTGAGGGGCGGGCAGGCAGGGCTCCCGAGGCTAGCCTCCGGTGGGAGCAGTTATGGGCTGCATTAGAGACTGCTGCATTAGCTATTATTCCCCACTGGGTGGCAGTCTCTAAAGCAGCCCATAACATAACAGACTATTACATTCATATTGCGCAATGGAAGGACAGCTGGCCTCTACCTTTTTGCGCAATATGAATGTAGTAAGTTAATATTACGTTATTTTAAATAAACAATAAAATTGCAATAAATAATGAATTTGGTGGAGGGGTGGGGGGGTAGGGGGGGTCACCTTTTAATATGAAAAAAAAAATTGAAAGAAAAAAAAAAGCATTTTTTTTTTATTATTATCTTTTCAAAAAAAGGCTGTAATTCCCACATTGGCCAGGGGAAGCACTGCCTCACCTGCCTCTTATGAATGCACGTCACTGGTATATATGTATGTATGTGTGTGTATGTGAGAGGTCGCAATGTATATGTACGTACATGTATGTGTGAATGTATATATGTATGTACATATATTAGTATATGTTTGTACATGGAGTTAGACAGTTAATTTGATTTATGTTCACTTATACTCTCCTAACTTGTGTAGTATATTGACGTATTAAAAAAAAGTGTTCACCCCTCTGACAACTAGTTTGTTTATGACTATAGTATAATAATAGGGGTCTCAAAAAAACATTCCAATGTAAAAAGTGGTACCAGGTGAAAAAAGTTTAAGAACTCTGGTCTATAGCCCGGGAACAGTCAGAATTGCAATGCTCTGATACAAAGAGCACGCTAGAATCACTTTAAGGCTGCAAGAGCACTGTCTCACTCAGGGTCCGATGATAAAAGCATCATGCTAATGGTAATATTTTACAAAGGGATCAGTTGTGTGATCAATATTGCCAGTGCATTGTTAAAATGGATGAAATAACATGTTTTATACAGTGCTAAATTAAAAAATGCACTTTTGTAAAATTAGAAATCTGCAGCTACTGTCCTTTATGAAGTATTAATGTCCGAAAACAAAATAATCCTTAAAAAAGAAAAAAACATGAAAAAAGCTAAAAAACAAGATTTCTAAATTACCAATAAAAGGGGGGAGGGGAGAAAGCATGCCCAAAGCAAAAAACATGATTTGTAAATTCACAATAACAAATGCATATTCTAGCATTAAACAATAAAATACAAATAAATAAAACAATGTATACACATATACAATATACTCACAATCCCAAAGCTCATAAAGGTGTATTATTCATGTCCTAGTGTCACTATTGGATTGTAACAAAGGGGGCTGAGTTTTGGTTGACACATGCAAATTGTGTTTTCATACAATACTGTCTAAAGGGATCATTTGCATTACACCTTCAATGTAGGTGGCTATGCTACTTTTAAAATTCCGCTAGTATCAGAAAAGCATTGCCACCCACAGAGATGTATAGTAAAATACCCTTGGAGATACTGCCTTCAAAAACCAATTTTTGGAATTGACATATTTTTGTAATATTCTATTTTTATAGTCGATGTAAGTTCTCTGAACATGTTATAATACTGCGACTGCAATGTAAAAGAAACATATTATTAATATAGAACATGTTTGTTACAGAGTGGTTGCAATATTATAAGAATGGCACATTCAGAACAGTGTGAACTTATATTGGCATTAAAAATATTATATTAAAAAAAAAACTTCAATTTCAAAAAACATGTTTTACACCATGCAAAGTTAAAAAATAACTCAGTAAAACTAGAAAATCGCTGCTATATATGAGATATTAATATCATGAACACAAAATCTTCCTACAAAAAGAAAACATCCCAAAAGCTAAAAACAAAATTCTAAATTCATGAGATTCAAAAACATATTGTAGCATTAAACATACAACAAAATACATATAAATAAAAAAAAATGTATACACATTTTCACAGCTCCTATAGTTTTAATAGTATGTTTTTAAGGATTTTTTTGTTGATCACTGACATAACAAATATATAGGCGTTCTGTGGGGGTTTCATTAGCAGTCCATGAAAGTAACATGTATTATAATGGGGAAACATAGTAATATAGTAATACAGTAGATGAGGTTGAAAAAAGACAGAAGTCTTATAGAAATCTTAATATACTTACAAAAAAAGCTACAGTTGGGCTTAAATTAATCACATTAAAAAGGTGACACATTTAACTCAAACAATCATATTCCTGAATTCTGTTTCTAGCCAGAAATGTATCTAAACCATTTTAAATACATCTAAAGTATTGGCATTTACTATCTCCTCAGGTATTGAGTTCCACGACTTTATTTATCTTACAGTGAAGAAAAGTTTTTTGTTGCAGGAGATTAAATCTCCTTTCCTCCAGCCTTAAATTGTGAGCCCTTGTCACAAACAATTTTCTTGGTATAAAAAGAGTTTCTGTCATCGCTGTATAAGGGCCTTGAATATATTTATATAAAGTAATCATGTCACCTCTCAAGCACCTTTTTTTCTAGAGAAAACAGACCCAGTTTGGCCTCTCCTCATAGCTTAAATTCTCCATTCCCCTTATTAGTTTTGTGGCCCTTCTATGAACTTTTTCTAATTCTGCAATATCTTTTTTTGAGATTGGCCCCAGAACTGCACTCCATACTCCAGGTGAGGTCTTACCAGGGATTTATATAGTGACAGAATTATGCTTTCCTTCCTTGCATCAATGTATCTTTTAATACATGCTAATATCTTATTAGCCTTAGAAGCCACTGCCCTGCATTGTGTGCCCATCTTTAGCGTGTTATCTATTACTACTCGCAAATCCATTTCCTCTTTTGTTATGCTAAGTCTAGTTCAATATAATTAATATATTGCCTGCTTATTGTTACTTAGAAACATTTAGAACCTTGCATTTTACAGTATTAAATCTCATTTTCCATTTACCTGCCCTTTGTTCTAATTTTTGTAGATCCCTTTGTAAATCAAGTTCATCCTACCCTGACCTAATGACCTTACACGACTTTGTATTATCTGCAAAAATAGAGATGTTGCTATTTATTAATAAAATCATTAATACAAATATTAAAAAGAACAGGGCCCAGCACTGATTCCTGGGGGACTCCACTAATTAGCTTTGTCCAATCTGAGTATGACCCATTTACTAGTACTTGTTACTCCTTGTCTGTTATCAAGTGATAAATCCACAAGCTAAGAATTTTAATTATTCCCAGTCCCTTCATTTTGTGCATTAATCTCTCATGTGGCACTGTATTAAACGCCTTTGCAAAATCCAAGTATATCACATCAGCTGATTCTCCTTTATCTATATTTTTACTTCCTTCCTTGTAGAATCAAATTAGATTAGTTTGACACAATCTATTTTTCATAAAATCTTGCTGATTTGAACTCATACAGGATGATTTATCACAGGCAAATACCCCTGTTTCCGTGCGAGCCTTCAGGCTTGCCATAAACAGGAGTTAAGAAGCAGCTGCTCCATTACTCATCCACCTGCTCTGAGGCGACGGACAGCAATCCACCCGTTCGTGTATGATCGGGTTGATTGACAACCCCTGAATCTGCAGGGGGCAGCATTGCACAAACAGTTCACCAGAACTTCTTGTGCAATTATAAATGTCGACAGTGCATGTTGTCGGCATTTATCGATGTCTGGCAGACATGATCGCTACAGCAGATCATGTCTGCCAGACACTTGATAAATCGGCCCCATTATCTTGTTTACACTAATATATTCATTAATATAATCCCTTATAATCCTTTCAAGTATCTTCCCCTCTATTGATGTCAGATTAACAGGTCTATAGCTTCCTGGATCAGCCCTGCTTCCCTTTTTTAAAGAGTGGCACCACATCAGCTTTACACCAGTCCTGGGGAAATATGCCTGAGGATAATGAGTCTTGAAAAATTAGGAGTAGAGGTTTATCTATAACAGAGCTAAATTCCCTTAAAACCCTCAGGTATATTTCGTTAGGGCCTGGAGTTTTATTTACCTTAAAATTATCCAGTTTTTTTTTCTGATATCCTCTAGAGATAACCAACTTAAGAAAATAACTGGTTTAGTACCTCAGCCTTCTCCCTGTCACTGTTAATCATGCTACCCTCCACACAATTAAGTGGACCTATATTGTCCTTTTTACATTTTTTGCCATTTATGTAATTAATTGCAATTAATCTTCCCTTTTCAATTTTGGCTAATTTGATTGCTTTTTTTGCATGCTTTGTTACATTCCTTATATATTTGGTATGTTGAGTCTGTACTATTTTCCTTGAATAATTTAAATGTCCTACATTTTTTAATAATTTCTCCTAACACATTTTTATTTAGCCACATTGGCTTGGTTTTATTTATTTTACTTTTATAACCTTGCAGTATGTGTTGATATGTATATTTATTTAACAAAGTTTTAAATGTTATCCATTTATTCTCTGTGTTTTTTATTAAATAATAATTTGACCCAACTTATGTTATTTAACGATTTCACTAAAGGGACACTGAACCTAATTTTTTTGTGATTCAGATAAAACATGCAATTTTAAGCAACTTTCTAATTTAATCCTATTATCAATTTTTCTTCATTCTCTTGCTATCTTTATGTGAAAAGGAAGGCATCTAAGCTATTTGTTTGGTTCAGAACACTGGACAGCACTTGTTTATTGGTGGGTGAATTTATCCACCAATCAGCAAGAACAACCCAGGTTGTTCACCAAAAATTGGCCGGCATCTAAACTTACATTCTTGCTTTTCAAATAAAGATACCAAGAGAATAAAGAAAAATTCATAATAAGAGTTAATTAGAAAGTTGCTTAAAATTGCATGCTCTATCTGAATCACGAAAGAAAAAAAATTGGGTTCAGAATCCCTTTAAGAACTAGCCTGTCTCTTCTGCTTACTTTTACTTTCCCTTCTAACTGTGACCCAGCTAGATTGTGAATAACTCTGCTAGATTGCCACAGAGTTCTGGCAAACTTATTCCATATATTCCTTGGATTAAAACCGTTTTTATATACAACATATGCTTTTATATATTCTTTATTGTCTGTATTTTTCACCCTATTTCTACACTCCTTATTAATACAGTACTATGTGTTATTAATACAATACTATGTGCTATTTCTACACTCTTTAGTAACAGTACTATGTGTTGTTTTTTGGCCATTATACACCCATATTGATAATCTCTTTGGGCCCAGCTTTTCCACCAGCACACTTAAGTCCCCTTTGGGTGGCGGTCCAATGTCCCCAAAATTTATTTATCCTTCTGTACGACCCTGTTAGTTGGCCGTTTTTTATAGTGAGTTTGTGTGCTTTTCTCTCCTGGCTCTGACTGCTAACCATTTTTATTTTAGATATGCTCCAGTGTTACAAACATATGGAAAACGTTACTCTGAATGAGATTCTCACACATTCTTACTAAAAAGTTTATCTTTCAAATATAAAAGATTTATATTCACCCTTGGTTAGTCCATTCCCTTGTTACTATAATTCTATACTTAACAAAGAGAATCTGGATCCAGCAGGCCCTCACAGAGCAAGCTCACAGAGTTAATGGACTAAATTTATAGGGCGAGATTACATATACGGTGCAGGCTTCAGCACAAGCTCTGAAACCTACGCCATCTGTAATTTCACCTCGCACATCGGGGTATCACTTATACGGCACCATTAGATGCTAGACTTTTTTACGTAGGACAAACTGGCGATCTTCAGAAATATGCGCAAATGCACATTTCTGTCGTCGCAAGTAACTTACGCCAGTATTATGTCCGCGTAATGTGTCAATAAAGAGTAATTTTATGCAAATGAGGATAACACACATAAAAATGAAGCCGGAATTAAACTAAAAATGTGACACATAATTACGCTATTCAAATTTATATACAGTTGTGCTCATAAGTTTACATACCCTGGCAGAATTTATGATTTCTTGGCCATTTTTCAGAGAATATGAATGATAACACAAAAACTTTTCTTTCACTCATGGTTAGTGTTTGGCTGAAGCCATTTATTGTCAATCAACTGTGTTTACTCTTTTTAAATCATAATGACAACAGAAACTACCCAAATTACCCTGATCAAAAATTTACATACCCTGGTGATTTCGGCCTGATAACATGCACACAAGTTGACACAAAGGAGTTTGAATGGCTATTAAAGGTAACCATCCTCACCTGTGATCTGTTTTCTTGTAATTAGTGTGTGTGTGTGTATAAAAGGTCAATGAGTTTCTGGACTCCTGATAGACCCTTGCATATTTCAACCAGTGACGTTTCTGGATTCTGAGTCATGGGGAAAAAGAATTGTCAAAGGATCTGTGGGAAAAAGGTAGTTGAACTGTATAAAACAGGAAAGGGATATAAAAAGATATCCAAGGAATTGAGAATGCAAATCAGCAGTGTTCAACACTAATCAAGAAGTGGAAAATGAGGCATTCTGTTTGATAACATACTGCATTCTTCTTGCCATCAATTCTGACCAAATATCCTGTGCCTTTGTAGCTCACACATCCCCAAAACTTCAGCAATCCACCTCCGTGTTTTACAGTAGGAATGGTGTACCTTTCATCATAGGCCTTATTGACTCCTCTCCAAATGTAGCGTTTATGGTTGTGGCCTAAAAGCGCAATTTTGGTTTCATCACTCCAAATGACTTTGTGCCAGAAGGTTTGAGGCTTTTCTCTGTGCTGTTTGGCGTATTGTAAGTGGGATACTTTGTGGTAATTGCATAGTAATGGCTTTCTTCTGACAACTCGACCCTGCAGCCCATCTTTCTTCAAATGCCTCTTTATTGTGCATCTTGAAACAGCCACACCACATGTCCTGTATTTCACCTGAAGTTATTTGTGGGTTTGTCTTTGCATCCTGAACAATTTTCCTGGCAGCTGTGGCTGAAATTTTAGTTGGTCTACCTGACCGTGGTTTGGTTTCAACAGAACACTGCTGATTTGCATTCTCAATTCCTTGGATATCTTTTTATATCCCTTTCATGTTTTATACAGTTCAACTACCTTTTCCCGCAGATCCTTTGACAATTCTTTTGCTTTCCCCATGACTCAGAATCCAGAATCGTCAGTTCAGCACTAGATGAAAGATGCAAGGGTCTGTCAGGAGTCCAGAAACTCATTGACCTTTTATACATACACACTAATTACAAGAAAATAGATCACAGGTGAGGATGATTACCTTTAATAGCCATTCAAACACCTTTGTGTCAACTTGTGTGCATGTTATCAGGCCAAAATCACCAGGGTATGTAAACTTTTGATCAGGGTAATTTGGGTAGTTTCTGTTGTCATTATGATTTAAAAAGAGTAAACACAGTTGATTGATAATAAATGGCTTCAGCCAAACACTAACCATGAGTGAAAGAAAAGTTTTTGTGTTATCATTCATATTCTCAGAAAAATGGCCAAGAAATCATAAATTCTGCCAGGGTATTTAAACTTATGAGCACAACTGTATAAAGCCATGCGCATCTGCCATTTTCTCAGTGTGTTTGGATTGTTTGTTGAGCTACAACACACGGCCCAGGAGTGGAGGATTAGTGAGAGTAGAGAGAGATGCGCAAACAGAATAGTTAGTTAGGTCGCAATGGTGGATTGAGTAAGCTTGTACACTTACACAAATTCTGACATATTGCACACATTGCATACATACATATACAAATACACCACACTTTTTTTTCTAACACCTCACATATTTGTTTTTATTTTTACAGTGTGATAGGCTGAGTATTTTATTTTTATTGTGTGTGACTGAACTGGGAGTGAGTGGGAGTGTGTGTAGTGTGATTACTGTGAGTATGGCAGGGAGAGGTAGGGAGCAGGGGAGAGGGAGGAGGGGAGAGGAGTGGCAGGTAGAGGAGTGGCAGGGAGAGGAGTATTGGAGAGGACAGGAGGAGCAGTGGGACCCCCATCAGGGAGTAAGTGGACTGAGGAGAGGGAGAGCCAGAAGGGATGATGGGAGGAGAGATGCCAGAGAGCCCTAGAGAGCAGACACATCCAGGAGAGGGACAGAGGATGCACATGGGGACAGAAGGGGGAGAAGGGAGAGGATAGGGAGAAACACACACTGCCAGGGACATCACAGGGAGGAAGCCAAGTGGCCATGGAGGATGAGAGGCTGAGATGTCCAAACTTCTCATTTGAAGAAAATGCTGCCCTAGCCCAGGCCATCATGGACAATTACAGTGCCCTCTATTCGGGCAGGAGAAGGGCAAAGGCAGTAGTAGTAAGAAGTGAATACAGCGCCAACAAGAGGCCAAGGGATAAATATACTCACAGAGAGATAAAAGAAGATTATTTAATGAACCATGTTAAAAAGCATCAGTAATAAAAGACTATATATAAAAAATGTAAAAAGCACATATAAATAAAATTACAAATACAGGAATATCTTACAGAAGCGGCTCAAAGGGCCAAAGCTGATAATTACAATAAAAACAGAGGTAATAACAGGTGATCAGTGTGAGTGGTACACCAGAATAAGAGTGTATACTGATAAAACAGAATTAGCCTAAGTACAACTGTAGCAAGTGCATCAAGCAAAAAACTAATAAACAATAATACAAACAATAGTGTTCAAAATTAGTGTTACAAAAATAGTGTTCCAAAAAATAGAAAAATGCACTGCAGTGCAAAAAAAGGTAGGGTAGCAAAATAATTGTATAAATATAAAAATATGCTAGCTACTTAATCCAGTGAGGTTAAGATATAATTAAATAAAATACACAATATGCAATAACATAAAAAATAAAATACACAATATGCAATAACATAAAAAATAAAAAATAATAAAATATAAAATATAATCCAAAAAAGTGTTCAAAAAGTTGATCAACAAATGTTAGTGAAGAACAAAAATAAGTCAATCAAAACTAAAAAATGGAAAAAATGGGTGATGAAAAGCAAGGTGAAAGTGAGGAAATTGATTCCTTCCAATGTTAGTTACTTTGACAGATCCAAATTCCTGAGTGTTGACATATTGGTAAGCATTATTTTAATCTTTTCTTCATTCTCATATTGGATACACTATGTTGTGAATTTCTTTTTTTACAGGGACACTTTTTAGGATACCATAGGAGCAGCTGACAGGTGCTAGGATCCATTCAGCTACTTCAGCAACCACACTCAGGAATTTGGATCTGTCAAAGTAACTAACATTGGAAGGAATCAATTTCCTCACTTTCACCTTGCTTTTCATCACCCATTTTTTCCATTTTTTAGTTTTGATTGACTTATTTTTGTTCTTCACTAACATTTGTTGATCAACTTTTTGAACACTTTTTTGGATTATATTTTATATTTTATTATTTTTTATTTTTTATGTTATTGCATATTGTGTATTTTATTTTTTATGTTATTGCATATTGTGTATTTTATTTAATTATATCTTAACCTCACTGGATTAAGTAGCTAGCATATTTTTATATTTATACAATTATTTTGCTACCCCCTTTTTTTGCACTGCAGTGCATTTTTCTATTTTTTGGAACACTATTTTTGTAACACTAATTTTGAACACTATTGTTTGTATTATTGTTTATTAGTTTTTTGCTTGATGCACTTGCTACAGTTGTACTTAGGCTAATTCTGTTTTATCAGTATACACTCTTATTCTGGTGTACCACTCACACTGATCACCTGTTATTACCTCTGTTTTTATTGTAATTATCAGCTTTGGCCCTTTGAGCCGCTTCTGTAAGATATTCCTGTATTTGTAATTTTATTTATATGTGCTTTTTACATTTTTTATATATAGTCTTTTATTACTGATGCTTTTTAACATGGTTCATTAAATAATCTTCTTTTATCTCTCTGTGAGTATATTTATCCCTTGGCCTCTTGTTGGCGCTGTATTCACTTCTTACTACTTGTGCATATTTTTTGGAGGTTGGTTAGGATCTCTGTTTGGATACAGCTTGGGGATTACCTTAGCGCTTGTACACACACCCTTTTTCACTAAGGGCAAAGGCAGTGCCAAAAAAAGAAAGACTGCATGGTTGGCAGTAGAGGATGCCGTCAACAGTGTGGCCCCACAGAGGAGGACTGTAGAGGGCCTGAAAAAGAGGTGGAATGACTTCAAGAGATGGGTCAAAGAAAAGATGGGGCAGGGAGCTATCCACCAGAAGGGAACAGGTGGTGGGTCAGCCCTGGACATAGAGTACAACGCCTGGCAGGGGATGATATGCAGGTCTCTGAGAATCACAGCAGTCCGTGGACTTCCAGGGGCTCGTGACTCAGGGGCTGCAACCACAACACATCATGCTGGTGAGTAACATCCCACACACCTGTATTATATGTAGTTGCAATATAACATCCTTTAATATCACACATTCATGCACATGATGAGGAGCATGGTATTTGGCGTACTAACAAAAACATCTACAATTATACTTGACATTACTGCTACATAACACAATGCAATTCATGATGTTAGGTGGAATAGTGCAATACTAACACGTCTCAGAGTAACACAGGCCACAAGCCATTTTTTTCATTAAATGGACACTATAGCCATCCCAATTTCTTTAGCTCAATAAAGCAGGTTTGGTGCCTAGATCAGGCTAAAGTAAATTGTGTGACAATAGTGTCACTTAAAGAACACATTATTTCATAATTGACATGTACACATAACTATTGTATGAAACACATCCCTGTATACTGCTCACTATCCTCATCAATGGGATGAGCTCTACCATCCTACCATCCTCATCCATGGGACGAGCTCCACATCTTCTTCCATGGGATGAGCTCAAACATCTGCAGATGGAAATACAGCAGAAACTAAAGCTGCCCCTCAAGCAGCAGAAGATACAGCTGAACCTGACCCTCAAGCAGCAGAAGATACAGCTGAACCTGACCCTCAAGCAGCAGAAGATACAGCTAAACCTGACCCTCAAGCAGCAGAAGAAACATCTGAACCTGACCTTCAAGCAGCAGAAGCTACAGCTGAACCTGACCCTCAAGCAGCAGAAGCTACAGCTGAACCTGACCCTCAAGCAACTGTCAGCCCTGTTGCTCAAGATCCTGTGGATGCATTGTATTCTCCCCTGGGTGAGGAATACATTGCACTCCAAAGGAGGCTCGTCACAAGTACTGAGAGCATACAAAGAGACAAGAGAGGTTCTTCAGGAACCAAGAAAGGTTCATCAGGAGCCAAGAGAGGTTCTTCAGTGGCCAAGAGATGTCACACAAACGTAGCATAGAGCTGCAAAGGGACATGGCAGCATTATTAAGTGCAAGTGTTCAAAACCAGTCACAGATTATGCAAATTCTGTTTGATATGCAGATGCAGATGGACAATAGATGGAGAGAACAAAATCCCTTCTTGGGTGTGTTGGTTGAGCACTTTACACACCAGCAGGACACTGCCTCCAGCCTATCATCTGTGGCCAGCAAACCAGCAGAAACACCAGAATCTGCTAAAACAAGGAGAACAAGGCAATCCACTACAGGCACCTCAGCTCCCTCATCCAAGAAGCCAAAAAATAAATAAATATTATTATAGTTCACCATAAACCTTGTCCTCTGTTATTTACCATGTAATTGTCATACACATCCATGTGAGTTGTGTTTTATTACACTAATATTGTTTAAACATATAATATGACCTGTGTTGAAATGGCAATAAAACAGGTAATATTATCATGCTTATGACATATTGTTGTACTATAACTCACATCCACATTGTTGTGTATGAAGGGTACATATAGTAATATTCACTTATAATATGTAAATCAATGTATCTCACATCCAATATAAATTGGCACATGGGTATAAATAATTCTGATGTTACTAATAGGGTGTGCATTGTCAGGTTTTTTAATGCTGCAGGCGAGAGGTTGTGTTGTTTGTGATTGGTTTGACACAATTGCAGAGGAGGAATATTGATTATAATAATTAAGTGGGCTGCAAGGTTTAAAGGGACATTTTACTCAAAAATTTTCTTCCCTTTCATTTGTTTCCAATTATCCACTTTACCTGCTGGAGTGTATTAAATTGTTTACAAGTATTTTCTTTACCCTTATGATTGCATTTAAAATATTTTATTTAGCCTGTGGTATCCCCACCCATCCTTAAAGGGACAGTCAATACCAGATTTTGTGTTGTTTTAATAGATAGATAATCCCTTTATTACCCATTCCCCAGTTTTGCATAACCAACACTAGAATTCTATCAGCCAATCGGAATTCAAGGGACGCCATCTTGGATGACGTCATTTAAAAGAACCTTCATTCTTCAAGAGGAGTCGAAAGAAGAGAATGCTCCGCACTGGATGTCTTGAAGATAGAGCCGCTTCGCATCGGAAGGATGAAGATAGAAGATGCCGTCTGGATGACGACTTCTGCCCGCCTTGAGGATGACTTCTTGCCGCTTGGATGAAGACTTCTCCCGGCTTCGTTGAGGACTTCTGTCCACTTGGATGAAGACTTCTCCCTGCTTGATGAGGATGGATGTCCGGTCTTCAAAAACTGTAAGTGGATCTTCGGGGGTTAGTGTTAGGTTTTATTATGGGTTTATTGGGTGGGTTTTATTTTTAGATTAGGGGTTTTGGGCACAGAAAAAGAGCTAAATGCCCTTTTAAGGGCAATGTCCATCAAAATGCCCTTTTCAGGGCAATGGGGAGCTTAGATTTTTTTTGGTAGTTTTTTTTGGGGGGTTGGTTATATGGGTGGTGGGTTTTACTGTTGGAGGGTTGTTTGTATTTTTTTTTTACAGGTAAAAGAGCTGATTTATTTGGAGCAATGCCCCGCAAAAGGCCCTTTTAAGGGCTATTGGCAGTTAAGTGTAGGCTAGTGTTTTTTTTCATTTTGGGGGGGCTATTAGATTAGGTGTAATTAGCTTAAATATTTGATCTTTTTTTTATTTTCTGTAATTTAGTGTTTATTTTTTTGTAATTTAGATAAATGTATTTTGTTAATTTAATTTATTTAATTTTAGTGTAATGTTAGGTTTTAGGGGTTTGCATCAGCCAATAGGATTTTTTCTACCTTAATTCCGATTGGCTGATAGAATTCTATTAGCCAATCGGAATCTAAGGGACGCCATCTTGGATGACGTCACTTTAAGAGATAATCATTACGAAGAAGCCGTTGTTTGAAGAGGATGCTCCGCGTCGGATGTCTTGAAGATGGACCCGCTCCTCGCCGGAAGGATGAAGATAGAAGATGCCATCTGGATGAAGACTTCTGCCAGTCTGGAGGACCACTTCTGCCGGCTTCGTTGAGGACATCTTGCCGCTTGGATGAAGACTTTTCCCGGGAAGTGAATCTTCGGGGGTTAGTGTTAGGATTTTTTTTAAGGGTGTATTGGGTGGGTTTATTTTTTAGGTTAAGGCTTTGGGCCTGCAAAAGAGCTAAATGCACTTTTAAGGGCAATGCCCATCCAAATGCCCTTTTCAGGGCAATGGGGAGCTTAGGTTTTTTTTAGTTAGTATTTTATTTGGGGGGTTGGTTATGTGTGTGGTGGGTTTTACTGTTGGGGGGTTTGTTTGTATTTTTTACAGGTAAAATAGCTGATTACAGACCTTTTAAGGGCTATAGATAGTTTAGTTTAGGCTAGGGTTTTTTTTTTTTTTATTATTTTTATTTTGATAGGGCTCTTGGATTAGGTGTAATTAGTTTAAAGCTCTGTAATTTGTTTTTTATTTTCTGCAATTTAGTGTTTGTTTGTTTTTGTGATTTAGCTAATTTAATTAGATAAGGCAAAGTCGATAGGCTGTAGACTGGAACTCTGTAGTATCAGGCAGGAATGCAGTTCTTTGAAATAACAGGCAGGATAATTGCATATGCTGTAAACTGGAACTATAGGCTGTAGACTGGAACCATATGGTGTAGACTGGAACTCTGTAGTAACAGGCAGGATACTTACATATGCTGTAGACTGGAACTCTGTAATAACAGGCAGCAATGCAGATCTTTGTAATAACAGGCAGGATACTTGCATATGCTGCAGACTGGAACTCTAATAACAGGCAGGAATGCAGATCTTTGTAATAACAGGCAGGATACTTGCATATTCTGTAGACTGGAACTCTGTAATAACAGGCAAGAATGCAGATCCTAGTAATAACAGACAGGATACTTACATATGCTGTAGACTGGAACTCTGTAATAACAGGCAGGAATACATATCTTTGTAATAACAGGCAAGATACTTGCATATGCTGTAGACTGGAACTCTGTAATCACAGGCAGGAATGCAGATCTTTGTAATAACAGACAGGATACTTGCATATGCTGTAGACTGGAACTCTGTAGTATCAGACACAAATGCAGATATTTGTAATAACAGACAGGATACTTGCATAGGCTGTAGACTGGCAACTTTGTAGTAACAGGCAGGAATGCAGATCCTTGTAATAACAGGCAGGATACTTGCATAGGCTGTAGACTGGTAACTATAGGCTGTAGACTGGTAACTCTGTAGTAACAGACAGGAATGCAGATCCTTGTAATAACAGGTAGGATATTTGCATAGGCTGTAGACTGGTATCTATAGGCTGTAGATTGGTAACTCTGTAGTAACAGACAGGAATGCAGATCATTGTAATAACAGGCAGGATGCTTGCATAGGCTGTAGACTGGTAACTATAGGCTGTAGACTGGTAACTCTGTAGTAACAGACAGGAATGCAGCTCCTTGTAATAACAGGCAGGATACTTGCATAGGCTGTAGACTGGTAACTATAGGCTGTAGACTGGTAACTCTGTAATAACAGACAGAAATGCAGATCCTTGTAATAACAGGCAGGATACTTGCATAGGCTGTAGACTGGTAACTATAGGCTGTAGACTGGAACTCTGTAGTAACAGGCAGGAATACAGATCCTTGTAATAACAGGCAGGATACTTGCATAGGCTGTAGACTGGTAACTATAGGCTGTAGACTGGAACTCTGTAGTAACAGGCAGGAATACAGTTCCTTGTAATAACAGGCAAGATACTTGCGTAGACTGGAACTCTGTAGTAACAGGCAGGAATACAAATCCTTATAATAACAGGCAGGATACTTGCATAGGCTGTAGACTGGAACTCTGTAGTAACAGGCAGGAATGCAGATATGCTGTGAAGCAGTCCTTAGGAAAAAACAGAGACCTAGCCAAGGTCAATTGACTAGAACTCTGTAGTAACAGGTACGAATGCAGATCTTTGTAATAACAGACAGGATATTTGCATAGGCTGTAGACTGGTAACTTTGTAGAAACAGACAGGAATGCAGATCCTTGTAATAACATGCAGGATACTTGCATAGGCTGTAGACTGGTAACTATAGGCTGTAGACTGGAACTCTGTAGTAACAGGCAGGAATACAGATCCTTGTAATAACAGGCAAGATACTTGCGTAGACTGGAACTCTGTAGTAACAGTTATGAATACAGATCCTTGTAATAACAGGCAGGATACTTGCATAGGCTGTAGACTGGAACTCTGTAGTAACAGGCAGGAATTCAGATATGCTGTGAAGCAGTCCTTATGAAATAACAGAGACCTAGCCAAGGTCAATTGCCAGGAAATCAGTCCAAAAACAAACACAGTGCCAATGGAATATCCAGATGAGTAGTCACAAAATGAAGCAGAAACCAGGCACCAGGAAATCCAACAAATCTGTATTTCACTCAGGAAACAGGACCAGAGGGTCTGTCAGAGTATAACACTCAATGTCAAGGCCCATAACTGCACGCAAACCTCCCAAATATAGCAGGCTGCTGATTATATTATTTGTTTCAGCTGGTAAGCAGGTGGAGCCAAAGTTGCATCAAACAGAAAAACCCAATATTCTTAGCCTGTGATCAAGCCATCTGGTGGCAAAGAGGTAAGACAACAGGCTGGGAAAGAACAGCAGCAAAAATAGAAACCGGTCCCAGGTTCAATTCTAGACTGGATCATTACATTAGTGTAGTGTTAGGTGTTATTGTAACTTAGGTTAGGTTTTATTTTACATGTAAATATTTATTTATTTTAGCTAGGTAGTTATTAAATAGTTAATAACTACTTAGTAACTATTCTACCTAGTTAAAATAAATACAAACTTGCCTGTAAAATAAAAATAAACCCTAAGCTAGATACAATGTAACTATTAGTTATATTGTAGCTATCTTAGGGTTTATTTTATAGGTTAGTATTTAGTTTTAAATAGTAATAATGTAGTTAATGATAGTAATTTTCTTTAGATTTATTTAAATTATATTTAAGTTAGGGGGTATTAGGGTTAGACTTAGGTTTAGGGCTTAATACATTTAATATAGTGGCGGCGACGTTGGGGGCGGCAGATTAGGGGTTAATAAGTGTAGGTAGGTTGCAGCGACATTGGGGACGGCAGATTAGGAGGTTAATAAATATAATGTAGTTGGCGGCGAAGTTGGGGGCAGCAGATTAGGGGTTAATAAGCATAATGTAGGTGGCGGCGATGTCCGGAGCGGCAGATAAGGGGTTAATAAGAATAATGTAGGTGTCGGTGATGTCGGGGGTGGCAGATTAGGGGTTAATAAGTTTAAGATTAGGGGTGTTTAGACTCAAGGTTCATGTTAGTGTGTTAGGTGTAAACATAACTTTATGTCCCCATAGTAATCAATGGGGCTGTTTTACTGAGTTTTACGCTACTTTTTCTCAGCCGGCTCTCCCCATTGATGTATATGGGGAAATCGTGCACGAGCATGTATGACCAGCTCACCGCTGACTTAAGCAGCGCTGGTATTGGAGTGCGGTAAGGAACACAATTTTGCTCTACGCTCACTAATTGCCTTTTAACTCCGTGTTTATAAAAACCTGTAATACCAACGCTGCATGTAAGTGAACGGTGAGAGAAAACTGCTTGTTAGCACCGCATAGCTCCTAACGCAAAACTCATAATCTGGCCGATAATTATTATACTAAAATTAAAATAACTACAAATTAAATAAACTTAATTACACATTAAAAAAAAATAACACTATTAAAAAAATGTAAATCTAAAATTACAAAAAATAATAATACTAAATTACAAAAATAATAAACACTAAATTACGAAAAATAACAAATGAAATTATCCAAAATAAAAACAATTACACCTAATCTAATAGTAGAATAAAAATAAGCCCCCCAAATAAAAATGCCCTAGTCTACAATAAAAGGATGAGACCTATTGAAATTCTATAGGCTATTCAAATCAGTCAATAGAATTTCACTAGCTCTCATCCTATTGGCTGATTTGAACAGCCAATAGGATTTCAGTAGCTCTCATCCTATTTGCAAATTTGAATTTCAAAAATCAAATCAGCCAATAGGAATGAATGGGACACCATTTTGAAAAGACTTCCTTGCATTGAAGATTCAGTATACGGTGGCGACCGTATGAAGAGGACGCTCCGCGCCGGATGTCTTGAAGGATACACCTGCTCTGCGCCGCCAGGATGAAAATAGAAGATGCCGCCTGGATGAAGATAGAAGATGCTGCCTGGATGGATGAAGTCCTCTCCGCCTGGATGAAGACTTCTCGCCCCCTGGATGTCCAGACTTCAAAAACTGTAAGTGGATCGTCGGGAGTAAGTGTTAGGTTTTTTAAACTTTTTTGGGGTGTTTTTTTTTTCTTTAGATTAGGGTTTGGGTTTTCTTAAAAGAGCTAAATGCCCTTTTCAGGAAATGCAAAAAAGCTAAATGCCCTTTTAAGGGCAATGCCCATACAAATGCCCTTTTCAGGGCAATGGGTAGTTTAGGTTTTTGTAAGAGTTAGGTTTTTTATTTTGGGGGGTTGGTTGGGTGGTGGGTTATACTGTTGGGGGGTATTATTTTTTTACAGGGAAAATAACTGATTTCTTTAGGGCAATGCCCTACAAAAGGCAGTTTTAAGGGCTATTGGTAGTTTTTTGTAGGCTAGGGTTTTTTGTAAATTTTGCAGGCTTTTTTATTTTATAGGGCTATTAGATTAGGTGTAATTGTTTTTATTTTGGATTCTTTCATTTGTTATTTTTCGTAATTTAGTGTTTGTTATTTTTTGTAATCTAGTATTTTTTATTTTTTGTTATTTTAGATTTAATTTTTTTTAGTAGTCTTAAGTTTTTTTAATGTGTAATTTAGTTTATTTAATTTGTAGTTATTTTAATTTTATTATAATAGTTATGTTAGGTTGTTAGTTTAAACTTAGGTTTTTCTTTAACCCCTTAACGACACATGTCGTACATGGTACGTCACACACAAACTGGTCTTTAAAGACCAGGGATGTACCCTGTACGTTGTTAGGGGTTTCAAGCGGCTGGAAGCGATCCTGATCACTTCCAGCTTCTTTCAAGGTATTGCCGTGATGCCTCGATATTGAGGCATCACTGCAATACCTTTTTGGCACACCAATACTGAGAGAGCCACTCTGTGGCCCTCTCTGCATCGGCCAGCGATGGTGCCAATCGTTGGTAGGTGGGAGCCATTGCAGGGAGGCGGGTGTGCGGCCCATCACTGGGGAACCTCCTTCCGCCCAGCAGATATTGATGTCGGGTGTGCGCGGGAGCACGTGAGGGAGGTGAGAGGCGGGTACGCGCGTGTGCGTGTGAGCGCACACCCACGATCTAGCAACATAAAAAATTAAAGTGCTGGGAGAGAGTGCTGGGAGAGGTTGGTGGGTGGCAGAGGAGGGGGGGATACTTTTAAAAAGCGATCTGGGTTGGGGAGCGGGGAGGTTATAGAGGGGGAAGCTACACTTCAGATAAAGCTAGTTTTTTTTTTAAAAAAAATCACTTTTTATTGCAAAGTGGGTACTGGCAGACAGCTGCCAGTACCCAAAATGGTGGAGAATAGTTAGTGGGGGGGAGGATTAGAGAGCTCTTTGGGGGGGATCAGGGAGGTTGGGGGTTAAGGGGGAATCCTACACAGCAGAATATGATTTTTTTTTAAAATCATAATAATAATAATAATAATTTAAAAAAAAAACTTTTATTTTAGTACTGCCAGACTTTCTGCCAGTACTTAAGATGGCGGGTACAATTGTGGGGTGGAGGAGGGAAGAGAGCTGTTTAGGAGAGATCAGGGGGTGGGATGTGTCAGGTGGGAGGCTGATCTCTACACTAAAGCTAAAATTAACCCTTCAAGCACCCTACAAGCTACCTAATTAACCCTGTCACTTCTGGGCATAATACAAGTGTGGTGCGCAGTGGCATTTAGCGGCCTTCTAATTACCAAAAAGTAATGCCAAAGCCATATATGTCTGCTATTTATGAACAAAGGGGATCCGAGAGAAGCATTTACAACAATTTGTGCCATAATTGCACAAGCTGTTTGTAAATAATTTGAGTGAGAAACCCAAAGTTAGTGAAAAAGTTAACAATTTTTTTTATTTGATCACATTTGGCGGTGAAATTGGGGCATGAAATATACCAAAATGGGCCTAGATCAATACTTTGGGTTGTCTACTACATTACCCTAAAGCTAAAATTAACCCTACAAGCTCCCTACAAGCTATCTAATTAACCTCTTCACTGCTAGGCCTAATACAAATGTGGTGCACAGCGGCATTTAGTGGCCTTCTAATTACTAAAAAGTAATGCCACAGTCATAAGTATCTGCTATTTCTGAACAAAGAGGATCCCAGAGAAGCATTTACAACCATTTGTGCCATAATTGCACAAGCTGTTTGTAAATAATTTCAGTGAGAAACCTAAAGTTTGTGAAAAACTTTGAGAAAAAGTGAACGATTTATTTTATTTGATCGCATTTGACAGTGAAATGGTGTCATGAAATATACCAAATATAGCTAATTTTGAGAAAAACTTTGAGGAAATAGCAAAGTGCTACTTGTATTTATTGCCCTATAACTTGCAAAAAAAGCAAAGAACATGTAAACATCGGGTATTTCTAAACGCAGGACAAAATTTAGAAACTATTTAGCATGGGTGTTTTTTGGTGGTTGTAGATGTGCAACAGATTTTGGCGGTCAAAGTTAGAATTTTTTTTTTCCATGTTGTCATCATATTTTATAAAAAAAAAATATGGTAAATTATAAGATATGATGATATGGTATCTTTAGAAAGTCCATTTAATGGTGAGAAAAACGGTATATAATATGTGTGGGTACAGTAAATGAGTAAGAGGAAAATTACAGCTAAACACAAACACCGCAGAAATTGAAAAATGGCCTTTTCCTTAAGGGGTTAATTTCACAGGTAAGTTTTTATTTATTTAAAGATAGGGATATTGTATTTTTAATTTAAAGTTAGGGGGTTGTTAGGTTTAGGGGTTAATAGTTTAATTTAGTTTTTTGCGATGTGGGGGGCTGGCGGTTTAGAGGTTAATAGGTTTATTTAGTGGCGCTGATGTTAAGGCCAGAGGTTTAGGGGTTAATAACTTTATTTAGTGGCGGTGATGTCGGGGAGAGGCGGAATAGGGGTTACTATCTTTATTATAGTGTGGGCGATGTTGTGGTGCGGAGGAATAGGGGTTAATAACTTTTTATAGTGGCGGCGATATCGGGAGCGACAAATTAGGGGTTAATAAGTTTATTTTGATGTTGGCGATGTTGGGGGCGGCAGGTTAGGGGTTAATAACTTTATTTAGGTGTTTGTAATGTCGGGGGCGGCGGATTAGGGGTGTTTAGACTTGGGGTTTATGTTAGGATGTTAGGTTTTTTCCCCATAGACATCAATCGGGTTGCATTACGGGGGTCGCCATTCCGCACTTCAGGTGTTAAGTTTTTTTCTAACACAATCTCCCCATTGATGTCTATGGGGAAAGGGTGCACGAGCATGTCAAAGCAGCCCTTGGATTTTGTGCGGTATGGAGCTTATCGCCACTATATCACTAGCACAAGGCAGTTTTTCAAAGTCATGTAATGGCAGCGCTATGGAGGGTGAAATAACGCAACTTAGCGCTGAGGAATCTGTTGGCACTCTACAAATAACCGATAATAATAACCAGACGTGGGCTCCTTGCACATGTCCCTAGAGAGATGCAACTGCACCTCACTGACGAGGCCCACAGAAGGCCGAAATGTATATCTGGGGTTGCTGTTTTTCTTGTTCAGAGACGAATTGCCTGGTATTTTGGCGCTTAACTGTCATTGGGCAGGGTCAGACTGATATGCTACAGGATACTGTACCCTGAGTGGCAATGAAAATGATCAGGCATGGAAATTATTCTAGCTTTTGTTCTGTCTCAGCTGAGTGCGTCTCTCTTTTCTTATGTATATGTATATACACATACACCCAATAACCTCTCCTACTCTACAATGCTGTAGATATACCCCTCTTCGCTTACTCATATGCATTTATGCTTTATCTTGCATTATATTATAGTATAGTTTGATTATCACTCTATGAGGTACATTTGGAAAGACAAATATATATATTGTTACCAGTATTTCATTCATGTATATAATAGTGATGAACTACTCTCTATAGTTTTGTTTTACTTTATCTGAAGAAAAAAGCCCCTGTTACTGTAAACAATATCCCCTAACTTTAAAATTTTGATAAAAAAAAAAATTGATAAAATTTGACAATACTAGTCTCACATTTTGTAGATACTATTCGTATATATTTTTTCTATTATGCATAGGGTTAAAGTTTTCATAAAAAGTTTTTACTGAATGAAAAACATACTCTCCAAAAAAGTTGAATAAGAGTCGCTAAGCATATCATGACATTCATCCATTTAGTATTACTTGTTAAGTGAAAACAATAATAACATATGTAAGTTAGAGTGATATTTGTGCGTTTGTATTTTACATTTGCACTGTTTGGACGCACATTTATATAAGTGTGGTCCTAATTACACACAAGTGTAATTTTTACTCACTACAGAATATGGGTTATTATTGTAGACACCAATTGATGATATTGTCTATTTTACATATTTTGTGCAACTCTCAGTCTGTAAGGATTGGAATTATATTAGCACCTTAAATATACCCCAGTAAGAAATTAGCATCATTAATCACACCATTGTTTTTAGACCAATCAGGGTTAACTCTGTAGCTTTTTAAAGTGTACAGGTGTATAGAATGACAGCTATGATTACGGCCTGAGGGCCAAAACATGTTAGCAGATACTGTGATGGTTTTGATGCTGCTTCGTGTACCTCTTGGCTTACCATGCTTTTAACTTGATTGTTAAATAAAGACTTATTTTTATGAATATTGACTACTGCACTACTTTGAATTTACCTATATACACATACACATACATATACACATACATATACACATACATATACACATACATATACACATACACATACATATACACATACACATACATATACACATACATATACACATACATATACACATACATATACACATACATATACACATACACATACATATACACATACATATACACATACACATACATATACACATACATATACACATACATATACACCTACACATACATATACACATACATATACACATACATATACACATACATATACACATACACATACACTTACACATACACATACACATACATATACACATACATATACACATACATATACACATACATATACACATACATATACACATACACATACATATACACATACATATACACATACACATACACATACATATACACATACATATACACATACACATACATATACATATACACATACATATACACATACATATACACATACATATACACATACACATACACTTACACATACACATACATATACACATACATATACACATACATATACACATACATATACACATACACATACACATACACTTACACATACACATACATATACACATACATATACACATACATATACACATACATATACACATACACATACATATACACATACATATACACATACATATACACATACACATACACATACATATACACATACACATACATATACACATACATATACACATACATATACATATACACATACATATACACATACATATACACAATCATATACACATACATATACACATACATATACATATACATATACACATACATATACACAATCATATACAGATACATATACACATACATATACACATACATATACACATACATATACACAATCATATACACATACATATACACATACATATACACATACATATACACATACATATACACATACACATACATATACACATACATATACACATACATATACACATACATATACACATACATATACATATACATATACATTTACACATACATATACACATACACATACATATACACATACATATACACATACATATACACATACATATACATATACATATACACATACATATACATATACATATACACATACATATACATATACATATACACAAACATATACATATACACATACATATACACATACATATACACATACATATACACTGTGTGCAGAATTATTAGGCAAATTAGTATTTTGACCACATCATCCTCTTTATGCATGTTGTCTTACTCCAAGCTGTATAGGCTCTAAAGCCTACTACCAATTAAGCATATTAGGTGATGTGCATCTCTGTAATGAGAAGGGGTGTGGTCTAATGACATCAACACCCTATATCAGGTGTGCATAATATTAAGCAACTTCCTTTCCTTTGGCAAAATGGGTCAAAAGAAGGACTTAACAGGCTCAGAAAAGTCAAAAATAGTGAGATATCTTGCAGAGGGATGCAGCACTCTTAAAATTGCAAAGCTTCTGAAGCGTGATCATCGAACAATCAAGCGTTTCATTCAAAATAGTCAACAGGGACGCAAGAAGCGTGTGGAAAAACCAAGGCGCAAAATAACTGCCCATGAAGTGAGAAAAGTCAAGCGTGCAGCTGACAAGATGCCACTTGCCACCAGTTTGGCCATATTTCAGAGCTGCAAAATCACTGGAGTGCCCAAAAGCACAAGGTGTGCAATACTCAGAGACATGGCCAAGGTAAGAAAGGCTGAAAGACGACCACCACTGAACAAGACACACAAACTGAAACATCAAGACTGGGCCAAGAAATATCTCAAGACTGATTTTTCTAAGGTTTTATGGACTGATGAAATGAGAGTGAGTCTTGATGGGCCAGATGGATGGGCCCGTGGCTGGATTGGTAAAGGGCAGAGAGCTCCAGTCCGACTCAGACGCCAGCAAGGTGGAGGTGGAGTACTGGTTTGGGCTGGTATCATCAAAGATGAGCTTGTGGGGCCTTTTCGGGTTGAGGATGGAGTCAAGCTCAACTCCCAGTCCTACTGCCAGTTTCTGGAAGACACTTTCTTCAAGCAGGGGTACAGGAAGAAGTCTGCATCCTTCAAGAAAAACATGATTTTCATGCAGGACAATGCTCCATCACACGCGTCCAAGTACTCCACAGCGTGGCTGGCAAGAAAGGGTATAAAAGAAGAAAATCTAATGGCATGGCCTCCTTGTTCACCTGATCTGAACCCCATTGAGAACCTGTGGTCCATCATCAAATGTGAGATTTACAAGGAGGGAAAACAGTACACCTCTCTGAACAGTGTCTGGGAGGCTGTGGTTGCTGCTGCACGCAATGTTGATGGTGAACAGATCAAAACACTGACAGAATCCATGGATGGCAGGCTTTTGAGTGTCCTTGCAAAGAAAGGTTGCTATATTGGTCACTGATTTGTTTTTGTTTTGTTTTTGAATGTCAGAAATGTATATTTGTGAATGTTGAGATGTTATATTGGTTTCACTGGTAAAAATAAATAATTGAAATGGGTATATATTTGTTTTTTGTTAAGTTGCCTAATAATAATGCACAGTAATAGTCACCTGCACACACAGATATCCCCCTAAAATAGCTATAACTAAAAACAAACTAAAAACTACTTCCAAAAATATTCAGCTTTGATATTAATGAGTTTTTTGGGTTCATTGAGAACATGGTTGTTGTTCAATAATAAAATTAATCCTCAAAAATACAACTTGCCTAATAATTCTGCACTCCCTGTACATATACATATACACATACATATACACATACATATACACATACATATACATATACATATACACATACATATACACATTGGAGCCCTTTTCAGTCAAACACTTAGCCATATACCATAATCCTTTTAAAACATTTTTATCAATATTTAAATGAAATTTTAATTTAAAAAAGTGTATATATTAGTGTAATACTTTATTTTAATTTGTTTTTGATGTATTTTATGACACTTTTTTGAATCCTTACACTTTAATTCAGGTCTCACATTGCGCTAAATATTCTAGTGCAGCTTCCGCTTTCGCTCACATGCAACCTATAACTTTCAACTTGTAATGTGAGCGCTATTTAGCGTGATTGAGATATCCATTTAAAGTATAGATTGCACTAGAATGATGTTGGCTGCGCTAACCCTTCTCTGGTAGGATTTACCATGGACTTGTAATTTCAAGTTGCGGGCTAACGTTACCGTGGTTCAGTAATATTGCTTATTGCATCCAGCGCTATAATTAGCATGTCACTTGTAAACTGGCCCTTTGAATGCAGCCTTAAATAATTATTCGATGTTACCTTCCATTTAGGATTTTGAAAAATCTGGTTTATAATAGAAATAATCTATTAATTTAACTATAGCTGCACAATATTGTAAGTATTATTTAAAGTAATGCTTTTATATATATCATTTTTTATTTATTTTTTGCTCAAACACTTTGATGCATATGTTCAGCAATGCTATAAAACAGTTTATTTAACAGAGTTTAGTTTTAGTATATTGATTAATTGGGGATTTTACAGCTCCATTTATTTAGCTCTTCAAACAAATATGTGTGTTTTGCAGTTCACTTCATTTTATTAGGTATAAAATTAGATGCTTTTGTGCTTTGCGAGAATTCTATTTTCTTTAGAGTGAAGTGTGCACTAACCTATTTAATGAGGCAGCAATAGAACTAATTCACTGTAAAATGTTCCACATGCGTTAATACTTCATAGAGTATAAATACATTTTTAATGTAAAGCATATTTTCATTCTTTTATTTTTCTGTCATAGAAAATAACTGATTCTTCTACGGTACAAAATATATGTAATATCCATAATTACGGATATTATTTAACAGCCATTTAGTGGACTAAATAACAAGTTTAAGTCTAACATATTTTATTAATGTATGATATTTTTTCTAAATAAGACAAGATGGTAAGCAGTGCTAAATCTAACTTATTTGCACATCGTTATTTTTACATTGCTCTACCTGTGAAGATTTTGTAAAAGTCATAATACAACTAATCAAGACAAATGCAATACTAACAAAAGAAGCACAAAACATACGGCGTTCAAACTATTAGTATTTGCACAGCTAATAAGAGGTTAATAAATAATCCCAAGATAAAAAATCTTAAAATAAAAAATGTATATCAAATACTTCTTGGAGAAAATTTCTACTGAAATCTTTTCAAGATATCTTCAAAACATTAATAAGCAGTCAGCAGTTCCCTGAGGATTTGGCATTGATGTATGATGGCCGCCACAGAGCAGAGACAGCAGGAGCAGGAGTGGCAAGCAGCAGTTACTGCACTAACGGCTAGATTACGAGTTTTTGTCGGTAAGGCTGTGCGGTGCTAACAAGACTTTTTTTCTTATCGCTCACTTAAGCCAACGCTGGTATTACAAGATTTCTTCAAGCCGGTGTTAGCCTCAGAAAAGTGAGCGTTGAGCAAAATTTAGCTCCACATCTCACTGTAATACCAGCGCTGTTTATGGTAGTGGTAAGCTGGCTAAACGTGCTTTTGCATGATTTCCCCATAGGAAACAATGGGGCTTAGCTGGCTGAAAAAAAACCTGCAAAAAAGCAGCATTCAGCTCCTAACGCAGCCCCATTGTTTCCTATGGGGAAATGAATTTTATGTCTGCACCTAACACCCTAACCTGAACCCCGAGTCTAAACACCCCTAATATTACACTTATTAACCCCTAATCTGCTGCCCCCGACATCGTCGCCACCTACATTATATTATTAACCCCTAATCTGCCGCTCCAGACACCGCCACCACCTACATTATACTTATGAACCCCTAATCTACTGCCCCCAACATCGCCAAACCCTACATTAAATTTATTAACCACTAATCTGCCCCCCCCAACGTCGCCGCAACTATATTAAATTTATTAATCCCTAATCTGCCGCCGATAACTTCGCTGCCACTATAATAAATTTATTAACCCCTAAACCTAAGTCTAACCCTAACACCCCCTAACTTAAATATAATTTAAATACATCTAAATAAATTTACTACAATCAAATAAATTATTCCTATTTAAAACTAAATGCTTACCGATAAAATAAACCCTCAGCTAGCTACAATATAACTAATAGTTACATTGTAGCTATTTTAGGATTTATATTTATTTTACAGGCAACTTTGTATTTATTTTAACTAGGTAGAATAGTTATTAAATAGTTATTAACTATTTAATAACTTCCTAGTTAAAATAAGTACAAATTTACCTGTAAAATAAATCCTAACCAAAATTACAATTACACCTAACTCTACATATCATTAAATTAATTACATAAATTACCTACAATTAACTACAATTAAATTAAATAAACTAAAGTACAAAAAAACAAACACTAAATTACAGAAAATAAAAAAGAATTACAATTTTTTAATCTAATTACACCTAATCTAATCCCCCTAATAAAATAAAAAAAAGCTTCCCAAAATAATAAAATTCCCTACCCTCTACTAAATTACGAATAGCCCTTAAAAGGGTCTTTTGCGGGGCATTGCCCCAAAGTAATCAGCTCTTTTACCTGTAAAAAAAAAATACAATAATTCCCCAACATTAAAACCCACCACCCACACAACCAACCCTACTCTAAAACCCACCCAATCACCCCTTAAAAAACCCAAACACTACCCCCTTGAAGATCACCCTACCTTGAGACGTCTTCACCCAGCCGGGCACAAGTGGACCTCCAGAGGGGCAGAAGTCTTCATCCGATCCGGCCAGAAGAGGACCTCCAGATGGGCAGAAGGCTTCATCCAGGCGGCATCTTCTATCTTCTTCCATCCGGAGCGGGTCCATCTTAACAACATCTGACGTGGAACATTCTCTTCCATCCGGTTCCATTAAGTGACGTCATCCAAGATGGCGTCCTTTCAATTCCTATTGGCTGATAGAATCCTATCAGCCAATCGGAATTAAGGTAGGAAAAATCCTATTGGTTGATGCAATCAGCCAATAGTATTGATCTCGTATTCTATTGGCTGTTCCAATCAGCCAATAGAATGTGAGCTCAATCCTATTGGCTGATTGGATCAGCCAATAGGATTGAACTTCAATCCTATTGGCTGATTACATCAGCCAATAGGATTTTTCCTACCTTAATTCCGATTGGCTAATAGGATTCTATCAACCAATTGGAATTGAAAGGACGCCATCTTGGATGACGTCACTTAAAGGAACCTACATTCTTCAGTCACCGTCGGATGGAAGAGGATGCTCCGCGTCGGATGTCTTCAAGATGGACCCGCTCCGCTCTGGATGGAAGAAGATAGAAAATGCCGCCTGGATGAAGCCTTCTGCCCATCTGGAGGTCCTGTTCTGCCTGGATCGGATAAAGACTTCTGCCCCTCTGGAGGTCCACTTGTGCCCGGCTGAGTGAAGACGTCTCAAGGTAGGGTGATCTTCAAGGGGGTAGTGTTAGGTTTTTTTAAGGGGGGATTGGGTGGGTTTTAGAGTAGGGATGGGTGTGTGGGTAGTGGGTTTTAAAAGAGCTGATTACTTTGGGGCAATGCCCCGCAAAAGGCCCTTTTAAGGGCTATTTGTAATTTAGTATAGGGTAGGGAATTTTTTTTTTTTTTTTATTTATTTTATTAGGGGGATTAGATTAGGTGTAATTAGTTTAAAAAATTGTAATTCTTTTTTAGTTTCTGTAATTTAGTGGGGTTTTTTTGTACTTTAGTTAATTTAATTTAAGTGTAGTTAATTGTAAGTAATTGTAGGTAATTTATTTAATTAATTTAATTATAGTGTAGTGTTAGGTGTAATTATAATTTAGGTTAGGATTTATTTTACAGGTAAATTTGTACTTATTTTAACTAGGAAGTTATTAAATAGTTAATAACTATTTAATAAATATTGTACCTTGTGAAAATAAATCCTAAGCTAGCTACAATGTAACTATTAGTTGTATTGTAGCTATCTTAGGGTTTATTTTATCAGTAAATATTTAGTTTTAAATAGGATTAATTTATTTAATAGTAGTAAATTTATTTAGTGTTATTTAAATTATATTTAAGTTAGGGGGGGTTAGACTTAGGGTTAGACTAAGGTTTAGGGGTTAATAAATTTAATATAGTAGCGGCAACGTTAGGGGCAGCAGATTAGGGGTTAAGAAATTTAGGTAGGTGTCGGCGATGTTAGAGACGGCAGATTAGGGGTTAATAAAATGTAACTAGTGTTTGCAAGGCGGGAGTGCGGCGGTTTAGGGGTTAAGAAATTTATTAAAGTGGCAGCGATATCCGGTCGGCAGATTGGGGGTTAAATATTTTAGTTAAGTGTTTCCAATGTGGGGGGGCCTTGGTTTAGGGGTTAATAGGTAGTTTATGGGTGTTAGTGTACTTTTTAGCACTTTAGTTAAGAGCTTTATGTTCTGGCGTTAGCCCATAAAACTCTTAACTACTGACTTTTAAATGCGGTAGGAGTCTTGACAGGAGAGGGTTACTTTTTCAGGTGATCGTAATACTGGCATTAGGAAAATCCCATTAAAAAGATAGGATACACAATTGACGTAAGGGGAATTTGCGGTATGCTAAAATCGCGGAAAAAAAGTGAGCGGTACACCTTTTCCTGCCGGACTCGTAATACCAGCGGGCGTTAAAAAGCAGCGTTGGGACCCCTCAACGCTGCTTTTTAAGGCTAACGCAAGACTTGTAATCTAGCCGTAAGTATTTAGGGCTGACAGTAAATAAACCTCTAAAATAAACCTCAAAGGAAGGAGAACAAACATATGTGCATAGAGCCCCTTAGACACAATGGTCAACAGTTCTATGAGGATTTGGCATTAACGGATAATGACCACCACAGAGCACTAAGGGCAGGAGCAGGAGTGGTAGCAGTAGCAGGGAAAATAGTTACTGAACTAGGTAAACCTCACTGTACATAAAACTAAAAAAATACTCCTTAATGGATTTTTGACCTATAATAGCGTGGTTCTCACCACCAGTGGAAAGACTGATTAATCGAGCAACCAGCTCAATCAGAGTCACTGTCCATAGAAACCATGCAACAAAAGTGTGACCAAGCTTACCTGGGTAGGTAAAAGTATAAAACATTTTTAAAAAGGTGCAGAAATGCTTTTCTCAGTAAAGCAATGTTGTTCAGGCTGTTGTATGTGTCTAGAGGAGGCTAAAAATAGTTGTGACACCCTTGGGAGTTCTCATTGTGCTTGGTTGTTAGTCACCATGTGTTGATTGTAAAAGCTAACCAAGGAACAATAGCACCAACTTCATAAAACAGAAGGTTTATTTATGGGGTTGGTACGAAAATCTACTTCAGAAAAGCTGCTGCCCACTGCTGCTCCTGCTCTGTGCTGGTTACCAGTGAATGAGCCATGCATAGTGTTCTACAGAGTTTTGGCACATCTCTTTGTTTGCTTGGTCTTGAAATCTTCCATGTGTTTCAGGTTATATTTATGTCCTAGAGAAGTCATATTAGATGTTTTGCCAATACATGGAGTACACACAAGTTAGGAAAAAGAAATGGACAAGACAGTGATTACTGCAGTACGGATGCACTCTGAACTCTTTGAGTTCCCTCTCTTCATCAAAGTAGATCTCTCTTTTCTTTTTAACCCTTTAAAGGCCATTCACATACCCTGTACATAGCTTGTCTTTTAATGGGGCTTGTGTTTTTGATAGTGCTCTCGCTGCCAGTAGTGAGACCACACTATATCAGGAGGGGTGGAGATTGTAATAGTGCAGTCTTGGTTCTGGATTTAGAACCCCTGGGAACGATAGTTCCTGTTCCTCTGTTGGAACAGACAAAGGGATTTTGTTACAAACTCTTTATTATTCCCAAAAAGGAGAGGACATTCCTTGGAACAAGTTTGTCAGAGTTTCAGCTTTCAAAATAGAGACTATTCAGTTTATTCTGCCTTTCATTCAACATGGGCAGTATATGTCCACAATAGATTTAAACAATGCCTACCTCCATGTTCCAATTCACAAGTATCACTTTCAGTTTCTGAGGTTTGCCTTTCTAGAAAAACATTTTGCGTTTGTTGCTCTACCATATTGTCTGGCTACAGCTCCAAGAATTTTCACAAAGGTTCTGGGGGCTCTTTTGTCTGTCATCAAATCTCAGGAAATAGCTGTGTTTCCTTACCTGGACGATATCTTGGTTCTAACTTAATCTTTACATTTAGCAGAACTTCAAATCAATTAACAGTTGTTGTTTCTGTGTCAATATGTGTTGAGGATCAATTTGCTTAAGAGTTCCTTAGTTCCTCAATCAGAGGTTTCTTTTTTGGCGGTTTCAGATAGATTCAGTCTTCATGAGGCTTTCTCTAAAAGATCTAAGTAGATTGAAGTTGTTTTCAGCCTGTCAAAATCTTCAGTCTCTCCATTTCCTAACTGTTGCTCTTTGTATGGAGGTTCTATTTCTTATGATTGCAGCATTGGATGCTATTCCATTTGCTTGTTTTCATATGAGATCACTTCAGCTTTGTATGCTACATCAGTGGTGCAGAGATCATACTCTGTTGTCTTGTGAGGATTTTTCTAGATTACAAAACAAGACAGTTTCTGTCACAACAGATGCAAGTCTTTCAGGACGTGGAGCTTTTTGGGGGTCTCTAATAGTGCAGGGATTTTGGGCTCTCTGGGAGGCAAGGTTGCTTATAAGCATTTTAGAACTTTGTGCAATTTTCAGAACCCTTTAAGCTTGGCCCTTATTGAAGGGAAAATATTTTTTCAGTTTTGAGTTGGACAATGTCACAGCATTATATAAACCATCAAGGGGGAACACACAGTCCCCTAGCCATGAGAGAAGTTTTTCAAATTTTCTATTGGGTACACACAAATTGCTGTCTAATTTAACATCCCAGGAATGTTCAATTGAGAAGCAGATTTTCTCAGTCATCAGTTACTTCATCCAGGGGAATGATCTCTTTATCCAGAAGTATTCAATCAGATTGTGGATTGTAGTGGTCTACCAGATGTAGATCTAATGGCCTCTTGATTGAACAAAAAACTTTCAAGGTACTTTGCAAGGTAAAGAGGAATGTTTGTGGATGCTCTGATAGGTCAGTGATCCATGATAACTTCATGGTTCTTTCAGCTTGCCTATGTGTTTCCTCTTCTAGTACTTCTTTCCAGAATAGTTTCCAAGACCAGGCAAGAGAATTCAATGATCAGTCATTCTAGTTGCTCCAGCCTAGTCTTGGAGAATCTGGTAAGTAGATTTGGTTGTCATATTGCCCTAACTGGTCTCCTCCTCTGAGGCCAGATCTTCTTTGTCAAGGTCTGTTTTTTCCATCAGGATCGGAAATCTCTAAACTTGATGGCATGGAAATTGAATGGTTAGTTCTTAGGCATAGCGGTTTCTCAGATTCTGTGATTAAGACCCTGGTTAGTTTTATTTCTTGGTGTCTTGATCATGGTTTTTCCTGGCATATTACGTATTTTATTAAACCAATTGCTCTTCCTTGGAACCTGAATTTGGTGTTGAAGGTTTTGCAGGCTCCTTTATTTGAGCTTAGGCATAAGGTGGATGTTACTTTTTTTGCTGGGAACTCTTGTTTCTTCTGGCTATTTCCTCATCTATAAGAGTTTATGAACTTTGGGCACTCTCTTGTGATTCTCCTTATCTGACTTTTCATCAGGATAAGTCAGTTTTAAGAACTAAATTTAATTTTCTTCCTAAGGTTGTGTCCTTGGATAATTTAAGCAGGGAAATTGTTGTCCCTTCTTTGTGTCTTAATCCTAAGAATTCTTCAGATAGGCTTCTTCACAAATAGATGTGGTTAGAACCTTGAAGTATTATGTTGATGTTACTAAGGATTTTATAAAAACAAAGTTTTTTTGTTCACTTTTTTTGGTTCTAATTAAGGTCAGAAAGCTTCTGCTGTATCTTTGGTTTCTTGGTTAAAGCTTTTGATTAGTGAAGCTTAATTGAAGTGGGTCAAACTCCTCCTAATCAGAATATTGCTCATTCTACTAGATTAGTGGCTACTTCATTAGTTTTAAAGAATGAAGCTTCTGTTGACCAAATTTGCAAGGCAGCAACTTGGTCTTCTTTGCATACTTTCACAAAATTCTACCATTTTTATTTTTTGGTAGAAAGGTTCTTCAGGATGTTGTTTCTATGTAATTTTGCCTGTTTGGTTCATGAAAAAAAAAGAAAAGAAAAAAAAAGGTTATGTACTTTCATTTTAGGGTTGTGGATGTAGATTTGTTATGGGGAAAAAAAGATGTTTCTTATCCCACTTTATCTTTTTGTTACTTGTGGACTCTCCACAGCTATGGTATTGGGTCCCAGGAGTAAGGGATCATGAACTCTTACAACCTTTATGAAAGAAAACATAATTTATTCTTACCTGATAAATTCATTTATTTCATAGTAGTAAGAGTCGACAAGACCCTACCCTCTTTTTTGATGTTTTTTGATGTTGTGGCACAACGTTTATCCCAACTCTTATTTTTTTGCTCTTTATTTCTTTTCCTACCTTTTTTTGTTTGGCTGTATGTCATACTAGCTACCATAGAGGTGGAAGGGGTTATAAAGAGCTATTTGGGTTTTGGAATCTTTGCTTGCTCTTAGTGGCAGTAATGGATTGTGGATTCTTACCACCATGAAATAAATAAATTTATCAGGTAAACATAAATAATGTTTTCAATTTGTTTGTGAATTTTTTTTAACCCTAACAGTTTACTTCAGGTCTCAAGGTGCACTAAATATACTTATGTAGTTTTGGCTTGCCCTCATGCAACTATAATATTTAACTTGTAATACCAGCGCAAAGCATTGAAAGTATAGGTTGCACTCAAACGAAGTCTGCAGCACTAAAACTTCTCTGGTTAACGTGCTTTAACGTGGACTTGTAATATCAAAGTCACACGCTAATGGTAGTGTGTTATCACTCACATACTGAAATTGAGAGTATACAACTTTCTTATCTGTTCTAATGGAGGTTAGGATAAAAAGTATCAAAAACTATGTTTTCATAATGAAACAAATATTAAAAACTAATAAAAAAAAAATACATATTTTAAAGTGAATGTAAAGTTTAATAAGAAAGTGCCCGGTTTTTAAAAATACTCTTAAAAACACTTTCCTGCATTTAACTTTACATTTAAGCGTTTTTTTTTTTAAAAAAAATACTTAGCTTTTTCTTTATGACAGCAGTCCTGCGATCTTCCTCCCACAGCTCTTGCATGCACCCCAAGGCATCCAGCTTGTGAGGTCAAGACAATGATTGGAGGAAGCTGGATTCGTCATCGATATGCTAAGTACAGCCTAAAAAGCGGACGAAGGATCGCTGGTCTGCTGTTTTGAGGTAAGTATTTTTTTTAAAAATGCTTAAATGTAAAGTTTAATGAATGAAATTGCCTAAAATCCAGACACTCTCTCATTAAACTTTATATTCACTTTAAATCAAGATATTTTATAACTCTAACTTTCTTTACATACGCCTAGATTTAGAGTTCTGCGTTAGCCATCCAAACCAGCGTTAGGGGGTCCTAACGCTGGTTTTGGCTGCCCGCTGGTATTTAGAGTCAGTCAGGAAAGGGTCTAACGCTCACTTTCCAGCTGCGACTTTTCCATATTGCAGATCCCCTTACGTCAATTGTGCATCCTATATTTTCAATGGGATCTTTTTAACGTCGGTATTTAGAGTCTTGGCTGAAGTGAGCGTTAGAACTCTAACGACAAGACTCCAGCCGCAGAAAAAAGTCAGGAGTTAGGAGCTTTATGGGCTAACGCCGGTTCATAAAGCTCTTAACTACTGTGCTCTAAAGTAAACTAACACCCATAAACTACCTATGTACCCCTAAACTGAGGTCCCCCCACATCGCCGCCACTATAATTACATTTTTTAACCCCTAATCTGCCGACCGTACACCGCCGCAACCTACATTATGCGTATGTACCCCTAATCTGCTGCCCCTAACATCGCCGACACCTACATAATATTTATTAAACCCTAATCTGCCCCCCCAACGTCGCCGCTACCTACCTACACTTATTAACCCCTAATCTGCCGACCGGACCTCGCCGCCACTATAATAAATGTATTAACCCCTAAAACGCCTTACTCCCATCTCAAAAACCCTATAATAAATAGTATTAACCCCTAATCTGCCCTCCCTAACATTGCTGACACCTAACTTCAAGTATTAACCCCTAATCTGCCGACCGGACCTCACCGCTACTATAATAAATATATTAACCCCTAAAGCTAAGTCTAACCATAACCCTAACACCCCCCTAAGTTAAATATAATTTAAATCTTATTAAATAAATTATTCCTATTTAAAGCTAAATTCTTACCTGTAAAATAAACCCTAATATAGCTACAATATAAATAATAATTACATTGTAGATATTTTAGGATTAATATTTATTTTACAGGCAACTTTGTATTTATTTTAACTAGGTACAATAGCTATTAAATAGTTAATAACTATTTAATAGCTACCTAGTTAAAATAATTACAAAATTACCAGTAAAATAAATCCTAACCTAAGTTACAATTAAACCTAACACTACACTATCAATAATTTTATTAAATAAACTACCTACAATTATCTACAATTAAATCAACTAAACTAAATTACAAAAAAACAAACACTAAATTACAAAAACAAACAAACACTAAATTACAAAAAATAAAAAAAGATTACAAGAATTTTAAACTAATTACACCTACCCCTAAAAAAATAACAAAGCCCCCCAAAATAAAAAAATGCCCTACCCTATTCTAAAATAAAAAGTTTACAGCTCTTTTACCTTACCATCCCTTAAAAGGGCCTTTTGCGGGGCATGCCCCAAAGAAAACAGCTCTTTTGCCTGTAAAAAAACATACAATACCCCCCAACATTACAACCCACCACCCACATACCCCTAATCTAACCCAAACCCCCCTTAAAAAACCTAACACTAAGCCCCTGAAGATCTCCCTACCTTATCTTCACCACGCCGGGTATCACTGAAGTCTTCATCCTATCTGGAAAGAAGAGGTCCAGAAGAGACTCCAAAGTCTTCCTCCTATCCGGCAAGAAGAGGACATCCGGACCGGCAAACATCTTCATCCAAGCGGTATCTTCTATCTTCATCCATCCGACGAGGAGCGGCTCCATCTTCAAGACCTCCGGCGCGGATCATCCTCTTCTCCCGATGACTAGACGATGAATGAAGGTTCCTTTAAGGGACGTCATCCAAGATGGCATCCCTTGAATTCCGATTGGCTGATAGGATTCTATCAGCCAATCGGAATTAAGGTAGGAAAAATCTGATTGGCTGATTGAATCAGCCAATCAGATTCAAGTTCAATCCGATTGTTTGATTGGATCAGCCAATCAGATTGAGCTCGCATTCTATTGGCTGATCGGAATGATTCATTTTACCATTAAGTATAATAAATAAAATAATGAGACTTGACATTATTATTATTATCAGTTATTTGTAGAGCGTCAACAGATTCCACAGCAACATCAGCAACTCCTGAATTGTTCAAATGTTACAATAAATTGTGTATTTTATTTGTAAGCAAATGTTGCCACCTTTACCCTAGAAAACAGCCTAAGGGTCACAGTTCAGAAAACTGAGTGAAACAACATTTATGGATTCTTACATATTTTCTTAAAGTGAATGTAAAGTTTGAGGAATGAGTGCCCGGTTTTTAATAATCCTATTAAAAACAGGATCACTTTCATTCATCAAACTTTAAATTACACTGCTTTTGTTAAAATACTTTCCTTTTCTTTCTGCAAGCCGCTCAAGTGCTTCTCTAGGCCATTGCAAGTCTCTTCTTAAGTCAGGAATGATGATTCCGGCATCCTCCAATCATGGCTTCCCCCGGGGGGAATCATTGCCTAAAGCTACGCCTTGATTGGTGGATGGCCGGAATCGTCATTTCTGACGTCGGTAGAGGCTTGCGATGGGCGGAGGAAGTGCTGGAGTGGCTTGCAGAAAGAAAAGGTAAGTATTTTAACAAAAGCAGTGTAATTTAAAAGTTTGATGAATGAAAGTGCCCCCGTTTTTAATAGGATTATTAATAACCGGGCACTCATTCCTCAAACATTACATTCACTTTAATTGTGGGAATAATAGATATCCTAATTGTGTTTTCTTGTCTACTTGTTGATGAGAGGTTCCTACATTTAAAACTGAAAGGGTCATAAGTCCCATTAACAGAAAAAAGGCATATAGTGCATATACATTATCTTTTTCACATTATCAATTAGTGACTAGAAAATTAAGTTATCATGTGATACTTTGCACTGAGAGAAGCAAACAACAGGATTACAGATAATTCATATTTTAAGGAGAGTTTTGGACTTTTTAATTTATCATTGACCTCTCAAAAAAAATAGTTTCTTTGTTGTTCATACAGCTGCTTTTAACAATAACATTTTTGTTCATGCTTAAAGGGCCATAATACCCAAATGTTTAAACACTTGAAAGTGATGCAGCATAGCTGTAAAAAGCTGACTAGAAAATATCACCTGAACATCTCTATGTAAAAAAGAAAGATATTTTACCTCAAAAGTTCCTCAGTAGCCACATCCCATTGTAAAGGACGTCTAAGCAGCAAATCAATATGTCTGTCCCGGGACAACAGAAGGGGCGAGCTTACGTGCACTCTCATCTTATTTCCCTATTCAGTTTAAAGGAAGTTTGCTTTAAATTCTCATGACAGTTAAGTGAAATCTCATGAGATCACAGTAAAAGAGTTCATGACCTCATCACTGCTGATGCTGATTGGCTGCTGTTCATTTCTTCATTTTTTTTTTTTTTTACCTGCAGCTGAGTATAACTTTTTATACAGAGCTTACTCTGCTGAGCTGAGAAGATTGTGAGATAAAATATCTTCCTTTTTTATATAGAGATGCTCAGGTGATATTTTCCTGTCAGCTTTTTACAGTTATATTGCATCAGTGATTTAGCATACGAGTATTATGTCCCTTTAATACAGATGGGCGAATGTGTTGCAACATTCAAAAAAATTAAACAAATTTTAACATATTAATTTGTTAATTTTGAATGTTTGTACAACATTCTAACATTATTTTAATGCAATAGTATCTCTAATGCTATCTTTAAACTTAATATTTTACTCAAATTTTTCTAAGTCAAATATTGCATAATTTGAATCGAATTACGCAATAATCAAATTAGAAAAATTTAAATTGCTATATTTGTAGTTGTATTTGAATCAATATATTTTTATATATTATGCATCAAATAGCTTAATTCCCTCCCACATGAACTATTAAATTTGTGAATACTGAATAGTATTTGTTTAATGGAATCTTACATTTCAAATTTCGAATTGTTGATATTCAATTTAATTGTGAACATTCGAAAATGAAAGTAACTTTCGAATACCGGAAATAGCATTTGATTACTGAATTTTAATGGATTTTAATTTTTATCAACATTTGATTGTTCAAAACGAATGTCCACAGGACTATTCATTCTACCAAGCAAATTGTACGATCACCACATTCGTCCATCCTTAGTGCTTAGTTCCTATCTTAATATATATGGTTGCTTCCTGGTTTAATAAATGGTTACAAATATTGCTCAAATCATATTCTGAGATTTTTACACAACTAAACTACAGAATCAGAATATTATTTTATGACTGTAATTAATTGTTTCTATATTTTATAAATGTAAATTTCAAAGTCTCCTATCATGTTTTACTTTCTCTTAACTTTTGTTTCCAGCAATATATGTGAAGCCCCTGTGAAAATCTTTTAAAAATCCTGAAAAATGTCTGTTTCTTACATTATATACTAATTATACTCTACCAGTCAAAGGTTTTAGAATTCCTCAATTCTAGTTTTAACTGAAATTTAAGCAGTCCAACTCCCGTGAATAACCTGAAATGTTACAGCTGTAACCAGTAAACTGTCAGAGAAGAAAGAAACAAGTTTAGGTTAGCACAAATGAAAAAATAATGTACATTTCAGAGTTTTACACAAAGGCCTTTTTCTGAGAACAGTTAATGGGTTAACAACTTACAGCTGTTCTGCAGTAGCGGAAGTAAATTTGGCCTTAAACGTTGATTCTGACAATTCCTAGAGGTGTCCCAGCTGATTATTTACTACACCATAAGCACTAAAGCATTATTTGGACAGTATTGTACTGTATTAAGTAATATATTGATATTATAATTGCGAGAAACAGGCAGAAAAAACATTAAAACCCTTAAAAGTCTAGGTTGTTTGTTTAGAGAAATTGCAGAGAAAGCCATGGTGTCAGTGAGTACAGTTTCTTAAACCATCAAAAAACAGCAGAAAACTCTGACAGGAAGAGGTCTTGCATATTAGACCTCCTGAGAGATCTCATCCCACCTATCACTTCAATTGCGTGGCCAGTAGTTTAGTTATCCCAGCATCAGGTGAAATGATAGGCAGGAAATCCCACTGCCAAGAAAAGCACAAGGACCTAGATACGGAGGTTGCAAACATTCTATACAAGGCCAAAGAATTACAGGAAGGTAGGTTAAAAACAGAATCAGATCAAGGCAAACTCGCGGTCAGGTTTAAAGCCATGATCAACAACAAGAAGGCAGAATATTGCAGTAACAATAGATAAAGCAGATCAATGTCAAAGTCCAGGTCAGGTCATCAACAATAAGCGAAGGCAGAGGTACCAGGGGAAATCTGAGAGCAAAGTACAAGACATGTCAAACTGCTGGCAACAAGTAATCAAATAACAGAATAGCGCACCCAGGTAACACGGTGCAAAAACCTATGCAAGGGCAAACAAAAGGAAACAGGAAGGACCTTATAAAGTATAAAAGGCGCTAAATTAAAGTGAGGCCCGGAGCATTTAAAAGTATAAAAAATTTTTTGCACTAATAGCGTACCTGAATTAAAGTAAAAGCGCCCTGGCGCTAAGTGAATATTAATATTTTAAATTATATATACAGGTATACTGTATATACATACATATTGAAGTATTTTTCTAGTCATACACCTTTTTATATACCATATCCCTTTTAACCCTTTTAAAACATTTTTATTAATATTAAAATGTTTTTAATCTAAAATGTACATATGAGTGTAATAGTTTATTTCAATGTTTTTTAAGTGTTTTGCTAAGAAAAATTTTAACATTGAAGGTTTACTTCAATTCTCAAGTTGCTCTAAATATTCTAGCTCAGTTTCATTTTTTGCTAGAGCGCAAACTTTAACTTTCAACTTGTAATTTTTGTTCTAATTAGCACAGCCACGATATCTATGGAATGTATAGTTTGTGTTAGAGTGATGTCAGTCTTGCTAATTCTTCTCTGGTAAATGAGATTTTCCATGGACTTGTAATATGAAGTTGAGTGCTAATGTTAGCTTGCTGTAGCGCTATTGTTTATCGTATCCCGTGCTATAATTAGTGCGCCACTTGTAATCAAGCGCTATATTGGCTTAATAAATGTATTTTTTGCACTTTAAAAATATTCTAATCATTGAGTTATAAAAATCATAATCCTGATATTTAAATAAGTTATTTCAATGGTAACTAAGCTTAACATTTAAATGAATTCCCAAAAAATGCTGTAAAGTTAATTTATTTCTAGAATGACTGATATGTTTAATATACACATGACAAAATTCTTTCCATTTAAATGTATCTTTTTAGCAGATTCATTTGACCTGTATTGTTCATTCACTCTTTTTTTTTATTTTTAAAGTATCTTTTTATTGATTTATATATTTTCATAAGTATACATAAATTGAAGTGCGTTTAAGTATATTTAAGTACATTCAAATACATCAAATACATCGGGGGGTCAAAGATCATTTTCTCAAAGCAGATGTGAATAAAGCTTCTTATAAAAATATACTTTCTTTGCCCCCTACAATAAACAAAATATGCATCTTTCTCTGGAGGCCCTCTTTACTTGACCTCATCAGTTACATAAACAACATATATTAATAAAAAAAGAAACATAAAAAGAAAGAAAAAGAAAAAGGAAAAAAAAAGACATAACTCATACATCTGCTGAGATTGTGCGAATAATCATAACAATCAGAGAAAACCATAAGTCAAACTTCATTGAAACAGCAAAGCAGCTGAAAGTAAATAAATTCCCTATGGACAGAGAGAGGGAACCATATCGACCATTCCGAACTCAACCCCGGCGGGTACTGACACCGAAACTTGGAGGGCCTTATGTCTGATGCGCTCAGAGGGGGGGGGGGGGTAGGAGGGGGGGGGGACAGATAGATAGAGGGGGGGCTAGCATCCTACAGCCTGTTGCTCCAGGAGCTCGGTAATTCTCCCTTATAGATCATATTTTTCACTATCTTAGATTTAATTAGAGGTTTAATAATTTGAAGTTGAACCTCTACCGACTCAGCTTCTATTATACTCAGCCATTTATAGAAAAACCTTTTTATATGTTTCTTAGCACACGGCTGAATGTCATATTGTTCCAAGATTATCTGATTTTTCATCCCCTTCACAAATTGTTTAATACTGGGAGCTTTTGAGTCTTTCCACTTTCCTAGAATCAGTACCCTACCTTGTAGGATTGCTGTGTTAATAAGACTTGCATTCTCTCGCCAATCTGTCACCTGATATAAAAACAGAATCATTTTACTGTTTATTTGTACTTTTAGGTTTAACCATCTGTTTAGCCAGTATTGTACTTGCTGCCAGAACTGCCGAACTTTTGGGCATAGATATAAACAATGCTCTAGATCTGCTTCTTTAGGTCCACATTTATAGCATACTATGTCCATGTTCCTGTACCATCTCGCTATTTTACTAGGTGTAATATACAATTGATTAATTACTTTAAAATGTGATTCTCTCCAGGTAGTAACCTTGGTGGTCCTGATTACAGTGTTAAGACTATCTACTTAGTTCTTTCCTTGTCACTATAACCCGCATTTTCCTCCATTCTCCTTGGAGGGTCTGTAAATGTGTGTCTATTTTATAATTCATTATAAAATTATAAATCAAACTAATTGCATATTTCTTTTGTGCAAATACCGTAATAATTTCATCTAACTCTCCTAATGACCAATCATTGCCATATTTAGCTTGTAACTCATTGTGAAAATGCCTAACTTGTAGATAAGCAAAAAAATCTATGTTCTTTAACTGATACTCCTCTTTTAGTTCATCGTATGATTTTACTATATGGGTTCTACTATCCTCGAGTTGCATCATATTAATCAGCCCCTTCCTTCGCCATCTATGAAAGACTCCATTTTCACTGCATCCTGGTTTAAATTTAGGATTCCCTATGATTGGTAGATGACTTGATTTAAGGGTATTTACTCCTACTCCTTTACCCAATTTATGCCATGCCATTATTATATTATTAAACACTAGCTGCTGTCTAATCCTTTTTGGGAGATTCTTAGTCTCACAATGCAAAAGTGCCTTAATCGAGTAAGGAGCACACACCTCTGCTTCTAGTTCCCCATATGATACATAGTTCCCCTCTATGATCCAATCTATCGCATATTTCGCCAATGCAGCTAAATTATATGCTTGGAGGTTCGGGAGTGCTAGTCCTCCAGCTTTAATAGAAAGAGTTGCTATTTCTGTTGAGCATCTTATTTTCCCTCCTGCCCATATAAAACTATTACACATCCTGTTAAACCTAATACAGTCTTTCTGTGTTATTATAATAGGTAAATTTTGCAGCAGATATACTGTAGTATTCGGGGGAAGATAATTGTTTTAATTAACATTACTCTAGCAGAAATATTAATTGTGAGATTACTCCATCTCTTACAATCTGCTACACATTTATCTAAGCATGGTGTAATATTTTTACCATACCATTGTTTCAGATTCCTCGTAATATTTAAACCTAAATATTTAATCTGTACTTCTCTAAAGGGGCAATCTTTATGTTTCTGACTTGGCCCACGTAGCCACATAATCTCCGACTTATCTACATTAACTTTGTACCCAGAAAATGAGCTAAATTGTTTTATAATGTCTAAGAGTTGCTTAATACTATTTTGGGTGTCCGATAAAAATAGAAGCAGGTCATCCGCGAACAAAGAAAGAACTATCCTCTGCTGATGTATTTTGATGTCTGCTAATTCTTTCCTTAGCCTGATAGCTAGGGGTTCTATTGCTAAGTTGAACAGCAAAGGGGATAGAGGGCAGCCTTTTCTTGTACCTTTCTTGAGGACGATATCTGGTGTAAATTCCCCATTAATAATTAAATTAGATGTAGGCTCCCTGTATATACATTTAATAAAAGACTGAATATTCCCTTGTACTCCAGATTTCCCTAATACTGTAAATAAATGATCCCAAGTTATCGCGTCAAAAGCTTTTTCCGCATCTATCGCTAGTACCGTAAATCTGGACTATCCCCCTTAGACATTTGCTTTATGTCTTGGTAACAGTCGTCTAATGTAGTAAGAACTTTACGAATGTTTCTGGCTGGATTTCGTCCAGTCATGAAGCCTACCTGATCTATGTGTATAATTTTATGTAATATTTTTTTAAGTCTATTTGCTATGATAGTAGTTAAGATCTTATAGTCGCTGTTTAGCAGTGATATTGGTCTATATGACCCTGGATTTTCTGGTTCTCTACCTTTTTTAATATTAACGTAATGGAGGATGCAGCGAAGTATTTAGAGTTAATTTCCCCTTTTAAAAAATAGCTGTTGTATAGATTAGTAAGAGTGGGCATAATACTGTTACCTAGCATTTTATAAAATTCTGCCGGGAGCATATCAGGTCCCGGTGCCTTGTTGCTTTTCAGTTGTGTAATAGTCCGGGCTACCTCTTCCTCCGATATTGGCGCATTTAACATATCTCTGTCTTTTCCCTCAAGTTTCCTGAATTCTAATTGCTAGCTGTAGCGCTATTGTTTATCGTATCCTGTGCTATAATTAGTGCGCCACTTGTAATCAAGCGCTATATTGGCTTAATAAATGTATTTTTTGCACTTTAAAAATATTCTAATCATTGAGTTATAAAAATCATATTCCTGATATTTAAATAAGTTATTTCAATGGTAGCTAAGCTTAACATTTAAATGAATTCCCAAAAAATGCTGTAAAGTTAATTTATTTCTAGAATGACTGATATGTTTTATATACACATGACAAAATTCTTTCCATTTAAATGTATCTTTTTAGCAGATTCATTTGACCTGTATTGTTCATTCACTCTTACAAGCAATAAAGGCTGCTTAAAGAACAAACCAACTCTATGTTAAATATTCAGAAAAAATTGTTTGTTGTAAATTGTCATGAAGGTCATATTTACCAGACTTGTATACTTTAAATACCTTCTTCCGCTATAAAAAGTATTTTAGTTTAGAATACATGAATACCTTTAAGTGAAAAAGCATTACTGTGCAGCTGGTTATAAAATTCCAGAAGGCTATTTTACAGTCTTCTCTGCTAGGGCTGCATGGTGTATCTTTTAGTCTTGATTAACTCTTAGACACCATTATTCATGTCTTTCACTTCCTATATATCTGTCAAATAAGTATGGGAAGTTTCTTTAGAAAGCATAGATTTCTCAGTATCATGCTTTTACATTAAAGTGATGTAAACTCTCCCTTTTTAAAATCAGATTCCGAATGTTAGTGATATTTTAGATGGAGTTTAATTCATCAGTTGTATTGAAGATGCAGTATAACTTGCTTCTTAATATAGATATGAAATTCAAATACCCCGGGCTTCGACGCCCACTTCAAAAGTACATTTTTCTGTAAACTGACAGTTTGAATTGTTGTCGAATCAGCAATCTTCCCATAAGTCACTTTTGTTGTAGCTATAGCGCTGATTGGAGAACAATTCAAACAAGTAGCTCACAGACAAAATTACTTTTCTAGTAGACGGTAGAGCGCGGATTATTTAAAATCTAAAATATCACTTACTTTGCTTATCTGATTTTATAAAGGTGAGAGTTTACCATCACTTTAACATTGGTTAACATTCTGCTATTTGTTCCCAATATGGCAATTATGTTCTCAAAAACATGCCATGTAGGGTACCAAAAGATTGTAATAGAAATGGTCTATAGTTCCACAATACATAAAAAATAATTCTTAAATACTAGCTACTGCAGCTATTTTGGATGACAGCATACATATTTAATAGAACATTTATTGCCTATATATCTCACCATTGTTGCCTATCTAACAATCAAATGCATTCAAATTACTAAAATGTATTGGTTGTTGTAAATATATTTTCTGGGAAAACCCCATTGAAGTAGTACAACACATAGAAAACAAAATGGCCCAGTGCAAGATGAGTTATAATTATTATTCAGTACCTCAAGTGAGGTTAAATGGCACCATTATAAACTTATATAGTTCCTAGGTGAAGTGCATTTAAAAAACACTTAAGTGACCAGTGTTCGTAACTATCCAACAAATAAATAGGTAAATAGTGGAAAAGTCACTTATTCATTGATCGTTGGGGGGAGGAGTGTTCACGGTCAAACTCCACTTTCCAAAAGGAGGGACTGCTACTTCACAGTCACTGGTGATTCGGTGGGTATCGCCCTCTCGCCCTTTTTCAGGTCGTTATTGTCTGGGGTCACAAAGTGAAGCATCAGTAAATCAAAAACGCTTACAGCATAAAGCAATTGTGACCTCCTAAAACACTTGTTATTGATGGATGTGCAGATTAACAGAACCGAGGAACCAATGTGCCAATAGCAGGACCCTGACATCTCCAATGTGTAAATAACAAACACCAACCAGGAGTCAGGCAAATTTCCATCAATAATAACAGTCCACTGCTTCTTAACTGCTGTTTCCGGCAAGCCTGAAGGCTGGCGCAGAAACAAGGGTATCAGGGGCCATTCGGCTCTTGATAAATCGGACCCATAGTCTTAGCTTTTTGTCTTTACTTAGCACCTAACATAACATTTAAAATTCTTTCTAAAGCACTATTGGCTTAAACCTAATGACATACAATCAATATTGAGCACAGCACCAGTTTGTATATACTGATCTGCAGTCAAGTGTGCAAGTTGTAGCTGGATCTCTGCTCACTCTTTAGCTTTGAACAAGTAGTATGAAACAACAGTTAGTAACTTTTACTGTTTGAGTTTTAATTCTTAATTTTTTAACTACAAAAGGATAGATTACAAGTGGAGCAGTAATTATCGCTCAGGCTCGCATGCTCGACTTCAGCTTTTTGGCGCGTTGGATACCACGCATATTACAAGTTAAAAGTAAAAACGTTTCGCTGCAGTGCTAACCCGACATGTGCAAAAAGAATTAGTTACAATATCTAGACTGTGTTAACATATTCTCCCTTAGGCTTCAATGGACCACCCAACAAGTCACGCAAACCCAATTGCATTTAACCAAGTGCGCTAACCCGACATGAAATATTTATATTTCACAGTCCAAAGATCTTCATTCATATATGTTCATAATTTATTTATAATTACATATTTCTACATATATAAAAAAAAATATTGTAAAACATATATCTATACGCACATTTTGGCCTGATAACATGCACACAAGTTGACACAAAGGTGTTTGAACGGCAATTAAAGGTAACCATCCTCACCTGTGATCTGTTTTCTTGTAATTAGTGTGTGTGTGTGTATAAAAGGTTAATGAGTTTCTGGACTCCTGACAGACCCTTGCATCTTTCATCCAGTACTGCACTGACGATTCTGGATTCTGAGTCATGGGGAAAGCAAAAGAATTGTCAAAGGATCTGCGGGAAAAGGTAGTTGAACTGTATAAAACAGGAAAGGGATATAAAAAGATATCCAAGGAATTGAGAATGCAAATCAGCAGTGTTCAATAAAGAAGTGGAAAATGAGGGGTTCTGTTGAAACCAAACCACGGTCAGATAGACCAACTAAAATTTCAGCCCCAACTGCCAGGAAAATTGTTCGGGATGCAAAGACAAACCCACAAATAACTTCAGGTGAAATACAGAACATGTGATGTGGCTGTTTCAAGATGCACAATAAGGAGGCACTTGAAGAAAGATGGGCTGCATGGTCGAGTCGCCAGAAGAAAGCCATTACTACGCAAATGCCACAAAGTATCCCACTTACAATACGCCAAACAGCACAGAGAAAACACATCACTTCCAGGTATACGTAAAGTTACAAAGATTCAAAATTAACATATACTCTGCATAACGTATTTATACAGATAAAACAACAAACTGTATCAGATATGCACTATTAGTGATTTAGTGTCATATTGTTAACATAGGAGTTAAATAAAAAACGAGTAAAGAACGATATGGCTTCCTTTGTTGCCATGGTAATCACTATTGCCAATACAAACATCCTATTCCTAATGTAGCTCAACCCCATCCTATCTATTCATACCAATAACTATGAATGTGATTTAACTCACAACTTTGAAAAAAACATAGGAGTTCGGAAAGATTGTGAGTAAAAGGCTGGTAACAAGACAGGTAAACCTCAGCTGATAGTCAAAATAAATATATTAATGCTTCTTCAAAACTATATAACGAAAGCAAGCTGCAAATAAAAGAACAATGTCCAGATTGAAATATGTATATATATATATATATATATATATATATATATATATATATATATATATATATATATATATATATATATATATATATATATATATATAGTAAAAAATAAGGTAAAGGGAAAAGGGAATATATTCAAATGGCGCCACACTCTGGAAATGAACCCAATGTGTAGTGTATTCCACAATTGGGGATAAGAGGACTGTATAATATAGTGTTAGCGCTGCTAGAAAGTGTCCAAGCACAAGAGAATGGTATTGTTAAAAAATTAGTAATAGTAATATTATTAATCCTACATGTGTATGTAAAATGTATGCCTCCCACATGTAGTGCTATGGTATAAAATAACAAGGATGTATTAGATCAATGGAGCAATAAATATGTTCTAATGCTAATATTAATATTAATGCCGCAAAGCTGCTGTAAAAATTATTTAATGTAATTACACAGAAAAACGTTTACAGATAGTATTAAAACACTCTTCCGTTAATATAATAGTAGCTAAGATCACAAGATTCTGACTTAAATACTGCCTGAAATACTTGATTAAATATAAATTAAAAATAAAAAAAGGCAACAAAATGTCTATACAAATGAGACACAGTAAAAAAGTTATAAACTTTCAATAACAGATGTAAACTCCTATAGATAGTTATAGTCCAAGTCTAATAAGTAGGTCTAAAAGTTGATAATTCCTCAGTCCACAATGTTCCCGTTACACTTACACTCCTTCACCTCAATCACATGAGGTAAGTGCCGCGTAGTGTACAGATAAGTCTCCTTCTCGGTGTCGGCTGTAAGATAGAGGTGTGTTTTCTTTCAATACTGATCTCTCCTCTCACCGCTCTAACATATATGAGTTCATGCTGATAACCAGGCTCCAATGTCTGTGCTCAGGAAGAAGGTTCCCTTATTTACTGCAATTACATCAATATCTGATATCTCTGAGTGCTCTGGTCGTGTCATATGTGCTCAGCTAGCTCCCAGTAGTGCATTGCAGCTGCTTCAATAAACGATACCCAGCCAAAGTGTAGTGAGTAGTGATGTGTTTATATATATATATATATATATATATATATATATATATTGAGCACTGTACAGCTTGTGGCATTCACAAAAGGAGCAATGGAGTAACCCCGTAGAGACACCCTTAGTATGCAACAAATATCCATATGATACATTAGGCAGTAATAAAGCCGGTATTTACCTTCGGCCGAGCTCCTTGCTCTCATCTGCTCAATGGTGCTCTTCTCGGCATCTAGGGGAAAACAGTCTGTAAATGCTCCAATAGCTCTTCGTAGCCAAAAAACGGCCTGGAGGTTTATGGGTACTCAAGCCAATCGCTATCCAGGTGTGTATGGCGTCATTCGTTGCAGGAACCCATCCGCCAATCACAGGCGGGGAATCACAGAGTCAAACCCAATCACGATCAAAGAATCACAGACCAGGAGGTAACGATACTGTACACAGATCGTATAGATGCAGCGAAACACAGCTGAGGTCCGGGAGTAACAGTCTCTGCTTATTCTGGCAATGAACAAGCAAATCAATGAAGGATAGCAGAGACTGTTGTATTAAAAAACTTCAAGCTTTATTCAGACATCATATTAAAATAGCGGAGGCGAAGACCACTAAAACATCTAATACACCCAGTACCAAGATGAGCACATTTTTCCAAAAATTACAAACATCCCCTACTACAGAGGGAGAGGATTCACAACAATCACAAGATGAACTCTTAAATGCAGCATCCCAGGGTGAGGACTCCCCTGTTACAAGAGCTGACCTGAAAGAACTTCCCACCAGAGCTGATCTTACTAATTTCTTTCAACAAGTTAATCAGGTACTGAAAGATGGTCTCTCAGGGATTAAAAAAGAAGTAGCGGAGCTGGGTGGTAGAGTAGCCTATCTGGAAGAACAAGATGAAGAAACCACCTCTACTCTAGATCTGCTTACGAGAAAAATTGATACACAGGAATCTCAGATTGAATTCCTCACCTCTAAGCTAGAGGACTTGGACAACAGAGGGAGAAGACAGAACATACGCATAAGAGGAATATCAGAGAAAATATCCTCAGATTTACTACAAAACTTCTTACAAAAAATCTTCAAACACCTAATGGGAGACTCCACCATGGAAGATATACCTTTAGATAGAGCTCATAGAGCTTTGAGACCGCCCCCAAGAGACGGCGAACCTCCCAGAGATGTAATCCTCCGCTTCCACAAATTCACAGATAAAGAGAAAATTATGACTTCTACGAGGAAACAACAATCCTTTCAAATAGAAGGGAACAAACTCCAATTCTTTGCAGATCTGAGCCCAATCACTCTCCAGAACAGGAAAGAAGCGAGGTACCTCACAATCCACTTGAAAGAGCAAGGTCTGACCTACAGATGGGGATTTCCTTTCAGCATCAGAGTCATGAAAGACAACAGAATATACACATATAGGACCCCAGATGATTTGGAACAGTTCTGTAAATCGTTGGACATCCCTCCTCCTTCGCTCCCCGCATTAGAACCCCCCCAAAACTCTACTCAAAGAAAAGATTCCACACAACCACAACCTCAAAGGCATCACTGGCAGAAAATTTCCAAGAAGAGACCAAGAGAAACATTAACAGCACAGACTGCATCAAATGATGAGCCAGATATTGACCTATAGCAGAGAATATGGGTTTAAGGAACTTTGAAGCCATTAATGACGTAATCCAGTATAATTGAGATATAACTGTATATGCCTATGCTTAATGTTTATAGCTAATAATGTTTTTTTTTACAGCTAATGAGATATAAGTGTACAGGACATGCCAGATTCCTGGGTGATCCCTCTGTTTAATGTTCATAATTAACAATGTAGATTTATAATTTATAATTAATGTTTTATAGTATTCCACTGCAGGACATTTGCTAATATCCCAAAATTAGAAAGCACCCCTAGGGTTGCCATCCAACCTAATTGGTTGAGTTATTTCCCCAACGACTCCCTCCTTCAGGACAGAGTCCAGTTATGGGATTATAAATCCCTGGTTTTGTATTGTTGTTTGGTTATTTGTTTTTTTCGTGTTAATGTTAACCAAGTCTCTAATGCTTTTTTCCACTTTCCGGTGCTCGAGGACCAACTGCACAGCGACTGACATACTCACAAAATTGACGGCAGACATCCCTCTCTGGTATGAAGACGAACTCCACAGGGTAAGCAAGAGACACACATGCAAGGACCACCCCACTGAGAACTGGGATAAAAATCAGCGCACGCACAATTTTATAGTGTAATGGGGACTACACATAGGGACATCTCCTTATTATCACAAAATTGTAAAGGTCTTAACTCCCCCACTAAACGATCTATAGCTCTTAATTGGTTCAAGAGAGAGGGAGCGAACATAGTATTTGTCCAAGAGACACACTTCCTCAAAGACAAAGAACCCATCTTTAAATCCAAAGAGTTCCCATCCCTCTTCCTTCACTCACACGAGAAAAAGACGAATGGAGTGGGAATACTATTTAACAGAAATACTCCCTTTCAACTAACAGACAAATACACAGACAAGGAGGGCAGGTACATCATCCTAGTTGGAACCTTGTTCAATAATTGGGTTACCCTGGCCAACATTTACTCTCCTAATACGGGGCAGGCACAATTCATTAAAAGAGTTGGAAATAAAATACTAGAAGTACAGAAGGGGATATTAATATTGGGAGGAGATCTTAATGTTGCATTACTACCTGCAGTTGATTGCTCTCAAGGTTCTAGCTCCACCACTAAAAGTACTAGACACTCCATTAATAACACTTTAAAACAACTTACACTGATTGACATATGGCGCTTCCTACATCCGACCACACGCAACTACTCATTCTACTCCAACCCGGCAAAATCATACTCTAGAATTGATTACTGGTTTATAGAACATAAAAGTATATCATTGATTAGGGATGCAAATATACAGACAATAGCCTGGTCCGATCATGCATCTATCTCTATGAGCCTGGAATGGCCATCAGCCCCAGTGCTACCCTACCTATGGAGACTAGATGAAACGCGTCTCATAGATCCCATCACCCATACACAAGTACTAAGTGACATCACTGAATATTTCAGGACAAATTTAAACACTTCTAGTGGGATACCCTCGGTGTGGTTAGCTCATAAAGCTTACATGAGAGGACAGTTTATGAGAGACAAAATCAATCATAGACGCAAGGCAAACGCATATTATACACAACTGCTACAAAACCTCCAAACAACGGAAATAGCCCACAAAAATAACCCATCAGAGAGGAAATCTCTTATAGACCTAAACAAAGCGAGAGACCTCTTAAAGGAATACTTAAATAAAGAAGCATGTAGAAAAGCATTATACCTACAAAAACTATACTATCAGGGAGGGAATAAGGCAGGTACACTACTGGCCAGGGCCCTACGACGCAAATCCCTCCACAACCACATCTTTAATATAACAGATAACAGAGGAGCAGAAATCGTAGAATCTACATTAATAGCACAATCTTTTAAAGATTATTACAAAGACTTATACAACCTCCCTAAGCCCATCATGACACCACAGAATAATACATTAGATCAATACCTCCAGGAATCCGACCTGACTCAGATACAACCAGATGATAGAGAAGTCTTAGAAAGCCAAATCACCCTAAAAGAAATTTTAGAAGCGATAGATAGCCTACCATCCAATAAAAGCCCAGGACCGGATGGGTTTTCTAATAAATACTATAAACAATTTAGAGATCAATTAGCACCACACTTACTAGCCCTTTTTAAACAAATTGACGAATCTGGACAGCTCCCTAAAGAATGTTTTGAAGCCCACATTACAGTCATACCTAAACCAGGCAAATCCCCTAAACTTACAAGTAATTATAGACCCATATCACTATTAAATACGGACCTTAAAATTTATACAAAAATTCTAGCCAATCGTTTAAATAAAATCTTGCCTCAAATAATTCACACAGACCAGTCTGGTTTTGTCCCAGGAAGGGAGGCGAGGGACAACACTATTAGGGTACTCCAACTAATAGAATACGCTAAAACAACCAATACTGAAATGATTATAATTTCAACTGACGCGGAAAAGGCGTTTGATCGCCTAAATTGGAACTTTCTATTCGCCACACTGGGTAAGATAGGGGTGGGAGAAAAGATGATTCGTAGGATAAAATGTTTATACCAATCCCCCTCAGCAAAGGTACGTGTTAATGGCCTGGTTTCAGACCCATTTGAAATAAGTAATGGAACGAGACAAGGATGCCCCCTCTCCCCAATCTTGTTTATCATCAGTATGGAGGTGCTAGCACAGAGAGTCAGGAATAATCCACTAATATCGGGAATTAAAATAGGTCCCTTAGACTTTAAAATATCGATGTATGCTGATGACGTCCTTTTTACTTTATCTTCCCCAGAACCTTCCACTTCCGCAGTATTACAAGAATTAAAAAGATTTGGGGAATTTTCTAACTTTTCAGTAAACGAACAGAAATCCGAAATATTAAACATCTCCCTTTCTAGAATTAAGTTTAAATCCCTGTTAGATCACTGCCCATTTAAACATCAACCAAAAGCCATTAAATATTTGGGGATCTACTTAACCCAGAACCCCAAATCCCTTCTACAATTGAACTTTAAAAACCTTATCAACTCAATCTCACACGACCTACAAACTTGGAAAGATCGCCCATTCTCATGGTGGGGAAGAATTCAAATTTTGAAAATGAATATATTACCCAGAATACTTTATGCTATTCAAGCAATACCTATAGCCCTTCCACGCCACTTATTAGATCAAACCCAAAAAATCATGAATCAGTTTGTGTGGGGGAAAATAAAGCCCAGAATCAAAAAACTAACAATGTACAGAGCCGTGAGGGAAGGAGGGTTAGGATTGCCAAGCATTGAGACATATTACCAAGCTACGAGCCTTCAAAGAATAATAGACTGGCATAGAAACAAAGATAGGAAGGCGTGGATCCCAATGGACTCCCACATCTTGCATACACCCAACCCCGGGGCCTTATGTTGGATAGAAAAACAGAATAGACCACCATGGCTAAAATGCTATTCTCTACTTTCACATGTCTTCGATACATGGGACGGTATTATTAAAAAATACTCAGGCATCTCCACAACGATTTCCCCTATGCTCCCCATTTCCCCAAACGCAGAACTGAAGGGAGGAATCAGATTCGACAAAACAAATTCAAATATGTGGGAGATGGGTTACACAACTCCACTTAGTTCATTGGTTAGAGATGGGAAACTTAAACAAAGGCAAGAATTAACGGACATACTAGGCGGCGCTTTTACAAACTGGTTAAAATATAACCAAATACACCACCTCATACAAACACACCCACAGAAACAACTGCTGACCAGGCACCTAACTCCATTTGAAATGACCTGTACAGCTGACCTCCCCGCACATCACACTTTATCATTAGCTAGGAAACTCTTGATCCAAGCCCAAAAAGGGGGACTACCTGACTATGTTGACCGTTGGCACAAAGATCTAGGTAGGGAACTAACAGAGACGGAGTGGGATCATATTTTTCAGAGTATCAGAAAGTCATCTTTCTCCACAAAATACTTGGAAACTAACTTTAAACTGTTAACAAGATGGTACCTCACCCCCTCAAGACTGAAGAGTATATTTCCTTCCTCATCTGAACTCTGTTGGAGAGGGTGCGGATTGCGGGGGACCCTTCTCCACATTTGGTGGGAGTGCCCCAAAATCAAACCCTTCTGGGAAAAGATCCAAGAGCAGGTTAGCAACACACTGGACACAGACAGTCATTTTACCTTAGAACCAGAAGTAGCACTATTGAATCTCCCCACAAAATGTAAGTGTAGGTTAAGAAGCAGACTAATACAGCTGTCACTAAACACAGCTAGACTATTAATAGCCCGGGGGTGGAAAACTCAAATATGCTCATCATTTGGGGAGTGGTCGGCTCTGATGAAAGACACCCTGTCTATGGAGGAATATGGTTACTTTAAATCTAACAAAATAGCATTCTTCCACGACCTAAAATTTATATGGGATGAATTACAACATAAGATGCCTCTTAACACTAGGAAGTGTTCACAAGATACGAGTGTGACATGAAAAGTATATTTGACTTATGACAGATAGAAACAACATGACAGAACTGACCTTTCCCACTTTTCCACGACCCGGAGGCTAGAGAGATAAACAAGCCGGTCTGGGAGATCTGACAAAGACACGCTGTGCAGGGGGCCCTCGTAGTATGACACGGAACACGCACGAGAGAGACTTGGTAAGTTATACAGTTTGGTTATTGTTTTGTTTTTCTTAAAATCAACCCAAGAAGTGCATTAGTTGTTTATGAAGCTATGTGTAATGTATAGGTACTGTATTTATCCAGGTGAACTGCTTTTATTACATGAGCGAACTAATGTACTGTACTATATATAAAATTCAATAAAGACAATTAAATATAAAATAGCGGAGGCACTCTCCAGCAGGACATGAGACACCAGTTTCCATAGAGGACAAGCTTACGCGTTTTGGCTAAAAAGCCTTAATCATAGCTGTATTCCCTAAACCAATTCTCACCTTTAAAAAGGAGGCCTAAGCTCTCCATTGGTTAATAATCAAAATGTGGGAGTGTCACAACAACCTAAGGTGTTAACACATTAATGTCATGCAATATTCATAGAAAGATTTAACCATAAACGTTAAACTTTAAAAGCCCATATATAAACATACAAAAAAGGGGATAATTTAGATAATATCTATACAATATTTTCAATGGATAGAATATAGATGTTTTTATAAGAGCTGAATATAACAGCCCTTATGTGTGTATTAATAATCCAATATATGGCAACAGGTGCATGTGTGCACGATAAGAAAAGTATTTAACAAAATTCAATATGTATACAGTATTTCAACATATGATGTTATGAAAATCACATACCTATATACATGCCACACATAGATAGCACAATACATCTGAATGAATTAATCAGTAATCCAAAGTGAACACATGTATCATAAATATTACAAATATTATAGCATTGGAACAACACAGAATAAGAACCATGATTCGGATAGAAAAAGAGGGATGAATATAATGCAGAATATCTAGTAATATAACATGCGTTCATCTAAACATGAATATGTATCTAGGTTCAAGAATCAAATATCCTATAAAACCAAATGTTAATTTCTTCTCTCTTTTTTTCTTCCTTTTGGTTTATATCAGTAAGTACAAGACAATTAAATAAAGAAGAATTTCAACAAAGTTTATATACATATAATATGACCTATAATGTTTAGATCTAAACATTATAGGTTATATATATAGGGGATAATTCAGATAATATCTATACAATATTTTCAATGGATAGAATATAGATGTTTTTATAAGAGCTGAATATAACAGCCCTAATGTGCGTATTAACAATCCGATATATAGCAACAGGTGCATGTGTGCACGATAAGAAAAGTATTTAACAAAATTCAATATGTATATTTCAACATATGATGTTATGCAAATCACATACCTATATACATGCCACACATACGGCTAGATTTAGAGTTTTGTCGGTTACGACCCACGTAGCTAACGCTGTTTTTTTTCCCCCCGCACCTTTTAAATACCGCTGGTATTTAGAGTTCACAGAAGGGCTGCGTTCGGCTCCAAAAAGGGAGCGTATAGCATATTTACCACCACTGCAACTCTCAATACCAGCGGTGCTTACAGACGCGGCCAGCTTCAAAAAACGTGCTCGTGCACGATTCCCACATAGGAAACAATGGGACCGTTTGAGCTGAAAAAAAACCTAACACCTGCAAAAAAGCAGCGTTCAGCTCCTAACGCAGCCCCATTGTTTCCTATGGGGAAACACTTCCTAAATCTGCACCTAACACCCTAACATGTACCCCGAGTCTAAACACCCCTAACCTTACACTTATTAACCCCCTAATCTGCCGCCCCCGCTATCGCTGACCCCTGCATATTTTTTTAACCCCTAATCTGCCGCTCCGTACACCGCCGCAACCTACATTATCCCTATGTACCCCTAATCTGCTGCCCCTAACACCGCCGACCCCTATATTATATTTATTAATCCCTAATCTGCCCCCCCCCCCCCAACGTCGCCGCTACCTACCTACACTTATTAACCCCTAATCTGCCGACCGGACCTCACCGCTACTATAATAAAATTATTAACCCCTAAAGCTAAGTCTAACCCTAACCCTAACACCCCCCTAAGTTAAATATAATTTTTATCTAACGAAATAAATTATTTCTTATTAAATAAATTATTCCTATTTAAAGCTAAATACTTACCTGTAAAATAAACCCTAATATAGCTACAATATAAATAATAATTATATTGTAGCTATTTTAGGATTAATATTTATTTTACAGGCAACTTTGTATTTATTTTAACCAGGTACAACACTACACTATCAATAAATAAATTAAATAAATTGCCTACAAATACCTACAAATAAATACAATTAAATAAACTAACTAAAGTACAAAAAATAAAAAAGCTAAGTTACAAAAAATAAAAAATTTTTTACAAACATAATAAAAATATTACAACAATTTTAAACTAGTTACACCTACTCTAAGCCCCCTAATAAAATAACAAAGCCCCCCAAAATAAAAAAATGCCCTACCCTATTTTAAAATTAAAATTGAAAAGCTCTTTTACCTTACCAGCCCTTAAAAGGGCCTTTTGCGGGGCATGCCCCAAAGAATTCAGCTTTTTTGCCTGTAAAAAAAAAAAAAAGCTGAATTCTATCAGCCAATCGGAATTCGAGGGACGCCATCTTGGATGACATCCCTTAAAGGAACCTTCATTCTGTGTTAGGACGTCGGAAGAAGAGGATGGATCCGCGCCGGAGGTCTTGAAGATGGAGCCGCTCGTCGTCGGTGGACGAAGATAGAAGATGCCCCTTGGATGAAGATGTTTGCGGGTCCGGATCTCCTCTTCACCCCGAATAGGATGAAGACTTTGGAGCCTCTTCTGGACTTCTTCTTGCCGGATAGGATGAAGACTTCGGGACCCTCTGGAGGACCGATCGGTGATACCCGGTGTGGTGAAGACAAGGTAGGAAGATCTTCAGGGGCTTAGTGTTAGGTTTATTTAAGGGGGGTTTGGGTTAGATTAGGGGTATGTGGGTGGTGGGTTGTAATGTTGGGGGGGGTATTGTATGTTTTTTTTTACAGGCAAGAGCTGAATTCTTTGGGGCATGCCCCGCAAAAGGCCCTTTTAAGAGCTGGTAAGGTAAAAGAGCATTTCAATTTTAGTTTTAGAATAGGGTAGGGCATTTTTTTTTTATTTTGGGGGCTTTGTTATTTTATTAGGGGGCTTAGAGTAGGTGTAATTAGTTTAAAATTGTTTGTAAATATTTATTTTATTTTTTGTAACTTAGCTTTTTTTATTTAATTGTATTTATTTGTAGGTAATTTATTTATTGATAGTGTAGTGTTAGGTTTAATTGTAGATAATTGTAGGTATTTTATTTAATTAATTTATTGATAGTGTAGTGTTAGGTTTAATTGTAACTTAGGTTAGGATTTATTTTACAGGTAATTTGGTAATTATTTTAACTAGGTACCTATTAAATAGTCATTAACCATTTAATAGCTATTGTACCTGGTTAAAATAAATACAAAGTTGCCTGTAAAATAAATATTAATCCTAAAATAGCTACTATATAATTATTATTTATATTGTAGCTATATTAGGGTTTATTTTACAGGTAAGTATTTAGCTTTAAATAGGAATAATTTATTTAATAAGAAATAATTTATTTCATTAGATAAAAATTATATTTAACTTAGGGGGGTGTTAGGGTTAGGGTTAGACTTAGCTTTAGGGGTTAATAAATTTATTAGAGTAGCGGTGAGGTCCGGTCGGCAGATTAGGGGTTAATACTTGAAGTTAGGTGTCGGTGATGTTAGGGAGGGTAGATTAGGGGTTAATACTATTTATTATAGGGTTATTGAGGCGGGAGTGAGGCGGATTAGGGGTTAATAACTTTATCATAGTAGCGGTGAGGTCCGGTCGGCAGATTAGGGGTTAATAATTGTAGGTAGGTAGCGGCGACGTTGCGGGGGGGAATAAATATTTAAGACAATATAGACATTAAATCTTCAAAATGGTAACGTACTTAAGCTGTGAAGTAGATAATAGTGTGTTCCAATACTTCAAGAAAGGAATAAACCATTAGGTTAGTGTATAAGCAAGTGCTAATAAATTCCTGGGAGTTGGTAATATGGAAATGGTATTTTCCAATATACCGATTTCAGAATAGGGTTATATGAAAGGGTGAAGCAAAACAAGTATGTGTGTATATGTGAAAAATCGAACGGATTGTCAACAAGTGATAAACTCATCCAGTGACTTAATATAATCTAATTAGGACAATACCGGTATGTCCCTCTACACAAACAATCTAATATAACATGTGCTGTCCAAATAAACAAATAAAAATGAGATTGAAATCACAATTGTGCTCAAAAACTTTGGCTTGTGAAAAATACTAACCAAACAGAACTGCAGTGTGTGAAAATCAAATTACGGTGAAAATATATATCAACCAAACCTCGTATAAATAACTTCACGACCTTAATAGGTTATATAGTGACCGTGGGGATGAATATTAACCAAAACTCATGTATATAACTCCACAATCTTAATAAATTTTCTCGTGACCATGGACCATCCGGCTATTGTTTAGCCGAAGATATTATAAATGGGTTAAATGAATTAGCCAGACGTTAACTTAATGGTAATAGGTTTGAATCACAATAAGCAAACTAAACAATAAATCACAGTCATCCAATTTGTCAGTGAGAAAGTACAATAAAGTTAATTTTTCAAAAAGAGTGATCTTGAATAGATCAAAGTGGGAACAGAAATCCTGAGTGGTGTGGTGATGATCCAGTATCCTAGTCCGAGTAAAGACAGAGACCTGAAAAAAGAGAGAAGTGCACTAAACCAATGGCCTACAGGGTGTGGAATATTGGTAAACAAACTCACCCCAAATAAGCCGTATCCTGGAGTATAACGGGCCTCACAAATTCTGTATCGAATTGTCTACGCGTTTCGGCCCTATATAGAGGGCCTTTTTCAATATGGCAGAGACCTGAAAAAAGAAAGAAGTGCACTAAACCAATGGCCTACGGGATGTAGAATATTGGTAAATGGCTGCCCGTACCCAAGATAGCACACAATAAGGTAGAGGGGGAGGGTTAGAGAGCTGTTTGGGGGGGCGGTCAGGGAGGTTGGGGGCTAAGGTGGGATCCTACACAGCAGAATATGGTTTAAAAAAAATTACATTTTATTTTAGTACTGGCAGACTTTCTGTCAGTACTTAAGATGGCAGGGACAATTGTGGGGTGGGGGAGGAAAGAGAGCTGTTTGGGAGGGATCAGGGGGTGGGATGTGTCAGGTGGGAGGCTGATCTCTACACTAAAGCTAAAATGAACCCTGCAAGCTCCCTACAAGCTACCTAATTAACCCCTTCACTGCTGGGCATAATACAATTGTGGTACGCAGCAACATTTAGCGGCCTTCTAATTGCCAAAAAGCAACGCCAAAGCCATATAAGTCTGCTATTTCTGAACAAAGGGGACCCAGAGAAGCATTTACAACCATTTGTGCCATAATTGCACAAGCTTTTTGTAACAAATTTCAGTGAGAAACCTAAAGTTTGTGAAAAAGCGAATGATTTTTTTTATTTGATCGCATTTGGAGTTGTAATGGTGGCATGAAATATACCAAAATGGGCCTAGATCAATACTTTGGGTAGTCTACTACACTACACTAAATTCAAAATTAACCCTACAAGCTCCCTAATTAACCCCTTCACTGCTGGGCATAATAAAAGTGTGGTACGCAGCGGCATTTAGCGGCCTTCTAATTGCCAAAAAGCAACGCCAAAGCCATATAAGTCTGCTATTTCTGAACAAAGGGGACCCAGAGAAGCATTTACAACCATTTTGTAAAAAATTTCAGTGAGAAACTTACAGTTTGTAAATAATTTTTTATAATTGATCGCATTTGGAATTGTAATGGTGGCATGAACTATACCAAAATGGGCCTAGATCAATACTTTGGGTAGTCTACTACACTACACTAAAGCCAAAATTAACCCTACAAGCTCCCTAATTAACCCCTTCACTGATGGGCATAATACACATGTGGTGCGCAGCCAAAGCCATATATCTCTGCTATTTCTGAACAAAGGGGATCCCAGAAAAGCTTTTACAACCATTTGTGCATAATTGCACAAGCTGTTTGTAAATAATTTCATTGAGAAACCTAAAATTGTGAAAAATTTTAAGTTTTTTTTTATTTGATCGCATTTGGCGGTGAAATGGTGGCATGAAATATACCAAAATGGGCCTAGATCAATACTTGGGGTTATCTACTACTACTACACTACACTACACTAAAGCTAAAATTAACGCTACAAGCTCCCTAATTAACCCCCTTCACTGCTGAGCATAATACACGTGTGGTGCGCAGCGACATTTAGTGGCCTTCTAAGTACCAAAAAGCAACGCCAAAGCCATATAAGTCTGCTATTTCTGAATAAAGGGGATCCCAGAGAAGCATTTACAACCATTTGTGCCATAATTGCACAAGCTGTTTGTAAATAATTTTAGTGAGAAAACTAAAAAAAAATATATACATGTCAAGGGATATTCAGGGATTCCTGACAGATATCAGTGTTCCAATGTAACTAGCGCTAATTTTGAAAATAAGTGGTTTGGAAATAGCAAAGTGCTACTTGTATTTATTGCCCTATAACTTGCAAAAAAAAAAAGCAAAAGAACATGTAAACATTGGGTATTTCTAAACTCAGGACAAAATTTAGAAACTATTTAGCATGGGTGTTTTTTGGTGGTTGTAGATAAGTAACAGATTTTGGGGGTCAAAGTTAGAAAAAGTGTGTTTTTTCCATTTTTTCATCATATTTTATATATATTTTTTATAGTAAATTATAAGCTATGATAAAAATAATGGTATCTTTAGAAAGTCCATTTAATGGCGAGAAAACGGTATATAATATGTGTGGGTACAGTAAATGAGTACCAGGAGAATTACTGGTAAACACAAACACAGCAGAAATGTAAAAATGGCCTTGGTCTCAAATAGTTAGAAAATGTAAAAGTGCTGTGGTCCTTAAGGGGTTAAAAAAATATTAGATAGTGTTATCGGTGTAACTGTGTTTTGTGCAACTTTTTTGACTCATGTAACAGTTAACCATAGCTCTGAAGTCAAGCTATCCCTACATTCAATTGCACTCAAGTGAACACATTTACTTTCAACTTGCAATATGCTTGCTACTTCCAATGCTAGCAAAGAGTTGCAATAAAAACCTTTTTACTTGTGCGCAACAGTTATCACAGCACTCGTAATCTAGCCTATTGTTAGTGTTTTTCCAGTGATTACAATCCTAGAATGTTTCTGCTCATTAATACTCCTGAAGCTTGGAATTGTTACCTCCCAAAAACAATGTGAAATCAGTATCAGTATCTATAATCTTCATAAACTAAAACTCAAATGTGCACCAATAATTTCAAACAACATGGCAGATTTGGGGTTCTAGCGATTATATCACAGGTTTAAAGATATGTATGTCAATTGATTCCTTATAATAGTGTGTAATGATGCTAATAGGTGACATGTATACAATTTTTAACTGTTGTACAAAACCATAGAGATGTGTGTATATCTTTTTATTAGATTTTAAGGGGCATTATGAGTATAGTGTGAATGTTTTTTGTTGGGTTATGGATTTAAAAGTGTTTTTTTATTAATTGTTTAACTTTAATTGATTGTGCAGGTAGCATTTGTATACATTTGGTTATATTCACCTAGATTACGAGTTTTGTGCTAAACACGGTGCAAAAATAACACCAAAATAACACCAAAAAAGTTGCGCTATTTTACTCTCCATATCGCTGCCATTACGAGTTACTGAAAAGCCTCCTTGTGCTGTGTGTTATGGCGCGTTAAGCTCCATACCGCACAAAAGCCAAGGGCTGATTTGACATGCACGCTTTCCCCCATAGATATCAATGGGTAGAAAGGGTTAGAAAAAAAATTAACACCTGAAGTGCGGAATGGCGATCGCTATAACGCAACCCCATTGATGTCTATGGAGGAAAGAAAGTTACATTTAAACCTAACACCCTAACATAAACCCCTAGTCTAAACACCCCTAATCCGCTGCTTCCCGATATTGCCGACACTAATAAACGCTATAAACCCCTATTCCACCGCTCCCCAACATCGCCGACACTAAATAAAGTGACTAACCACAAATCTGCTGCTCCCCAACATCGCTGACACTAAATAAACATTATTAACCCCTAAACCACCGCTCCCCGACATCACCAACACTAAATAAAATTATTAACCCTAAACCACCGGCCTCCCACATTGTCGCCACTAAATAAACCTATTAACCCCTAAACCTCCGGCCCCCCACATCGCAAAACACTAAATTAAACTATTAACCCCTAAACCTAACACCCCCCCAACTTTAAATTAAAATATAACTATATTTAAATACAGGTGGTCCTCGTTTTACAACGGTTCAATTTACACTGTTTCAGAATAACAACTTTTTTTTCCAGTCATGTGACTGCTATTGAAAAGCATTGAGAAGCAGTGCATTTATTAAAATAGCAGGTAGGTGGAGCTGTCCGCTTGTGTTGCAGCAAAGCCAAGCAAGCTGAAATAAATAATTTTAACCAGACCTGAGCTATCGAGCAGATTTCAAAGGAACAAGATCTTTCTGTCTATAACTTAGAAAGAACTGTTTGCAGAAAAATGCAAGTGAAGTCTGTGTTGTTTGATTATTTTATTAGGTTTATAATTCTGTTTAGCAAATGTTTTTGTTCAACTTAGTTTAATTATATATTTTATGTTGTGTGATTATTTTATTAGGTTTATAATGCTGTCTAGCATTTAAAGTCTTCATTTCAAAGCTTTAAAAATAATATATTAAATGTTACTTATGACAATTTTGAGAGGGGCCTGGAGCCTATCTCCCTCACTTCCCATTGACTTACATTATAAACTGGGTTTCAATTTACAATGGTTTTGATTTACAACCATTCCTTCTGGAACTTAACCCCGGTGTAAACTGAGGGCTACCTGTATATAAAAACTTACCTGTGAAATAAAAATAAACCTAACATTAAACTATAAATTAACCTTATCTTACTATTCTAATAAAATAAAATAAAAATACCAATTAAAAATACTAAATTACAAATTAAAAAAAAAAACAATCCTACGAAAAAATTAAAAAAATCTAACATTACAAAAAAATAAACACTAAAATTATGAAAAATAAAACAAAAAAATATTAAAATAAAACCAATTACACCTAATCTAATAGCCCTAAAAAAAATAAAAAAGCTCCCCAAAATGAAAACACCCCCTAGCCGACAATAAACTACCAATAGCCCTTAAAAGGGCTTTTGTAGGGCATTGCCCTAAGTTAAACAGCTCTTTTACCTGATTTGATTCTTTAAATTCAAATCAGCCAATAGGAGGAGAGCTTCTGAAATTCTATTGGCTGCTCAAAACAGCCAATAGGATGAGAGCTACTGAAATCCTATTGGCTGTTCAAATCAGCTACTAGAATTTCAGTAGCTCTCATCCTATCGGCTGATTTGAATTTGAATAATCAAATCAGCCAATAGAAATGCAAGGTACACCATTTTGAAATGGCTACCTTGCATTGAAGCTTCAGTGTATGGCGGTGACCATATGAAAAGGACGCTCTGCACAGGAACCGTGCGTAGATTTTACGGGGTTAGTGTTTGTTTTTTTGTTTTGTTTTTTTTGGGGTGTTTTTTTTTTAGATTAGGGCTTTGGGTAATTGTAAAAGAACTGAATGCCCTTTTAAAGGGCAGTAAAAGAGCTTAATGCCCTTTTAAGGGCAATGCCGATACAAATGCCCCTTTAGGGGCAATGGGTAGCTTAGGTTTTTTTTAGAGTTAGGTTTTTTAATTTGGGGGGTTAGTTGGGTGGTGGGTTTTACTGTTGGGGGAACTTTTTTTTACAGGTAAAAGAACTGTTTAACTTAGGGCAATGTGCTACAAAAGGCCATTTTAAGGGCTATTGGTAGTTAATTGTAGGCTAAGGGGTGTTTTTATTTTGGGGGGGCTTTTTTATTTTTATAAGGCTATTAGATTAGGTGTAATTGTTTTTATTTTTGATAATTTTGTTTAATTTTTTTGTAATCTTAGTGTTTTTTATTTTTTCTTAATTTTAGTTTTTATTTTTTTCTATAATGTTAGATTTTTTAAATTTTTTCATAGGATTAGTTTTTTTTTTAATTTGTAATTTAATATTTTTAATTGGTAGTTTTTTTTATTTTATTAGAATAGTAATGTTAGGTTAATTTATAGTTTAATGTTAGGTTTATTTTTATTTCACCGGTAAGTTTTTATTTATTTAAATATAGTTATATTGTAATTTTAATTGAAAGTTAGGGGGGTGTTAGGTTTAATGGTTAATAGTTTAATTTAGTGTTTTACAATGTGGGGGGCTGGAGGTTTAGGGGTTAATAGATGTATTTAGTGACGGCGATGTGGGAGGCTGGAGGTTTAGGGGTTAATAAATGTATTTAGTGGCGGCGATGTGGGAGTCCGGAGGTTTAGGGGTTAATAACTTTATTATAGTGGCAGCGGTGTCGGGGAGCAGCGGTTTAGGGGTTAATAACTTTATTCTAGTGGCTGCGATTTTGGGGAGCGGCAGTTTAGGGGTTAATATATTTAAATAGCATTGGCAATGTGGGTGGGCGGCAGATTAGGGGTTAATAAATTTTATTTAATAGTCGTGATGTGGGTGGGCAGCAGATTAGGGGTTAATACGTTTTAAATAGTGTTTGCGATGCGGGAGGGTTGCGGTTTAGGGGTTAATAGATAGTTTATGGGTGTTCGTGTACTTTTTAACAGTTTAGTTATGAGTTTTGTGAAACATTTTTGTTTTGCAAAATCCATAACTACTGGTCTCAGATGGTGGTATGGATCGTGTCGGTATAGGCTGTAACGCAAGCATTCTTTTGAGTGCGGAATGGACTTTGCATTACAAGCTAAAATGCTTGCGGTATAGCTATACCGACACTACTTGTAATATGCGTTCCTGGCCATTCCAGCTTAATGGCCAATTTTTCAGCGTTAAAAGCCGTAACGCAAAACTCTACATGATTGTTTCCTAATGTCATCCAATTTGGTAGTGGTAATGTTACATCCAAAAACTTTTTGGGGATCTCGGTAAGTGAAAAATGGTTCCGTAAATGTGTTATTAAGGATAGAGAATTTGAATTGTGATCAGTAAAGCAGGACTAATAAATATAAAGCATAGTTCCTTTTTTTACCAACCCAATAATGTAAAAAGTGCCTCCAATAAACACTGAGGACTGATTGTGATCCCATTGACATCGAAAAAAGGCTCATCTGCATCTGTTAACAAGCAGATAATTATAAAATTATAGACTTTGATCAAACCCTTTTTGAACTGTAGATCGTTGAGAGTGAGATATATTACTATGTGTTTGAGCCCCAAAATCTGGATAAGGAATACATTGTCATGAACCAAGCCTCCAGACTAAAAAGAAAAAGAAAAAGGTCTGGGAGACATTCTGCTAGGAAGGGCTATGTGGGGATTTGAACCTGTGGCTCTGTGCTTGCCAGTTAGTTTGCTTGCATGTTGAGCCACAGCCAGTTCTAGCAATAGCATGGAACTTAAAAGATCTGATAAATTACTATTTGTCTTACTTGTAATTATACATGTGCAAAACACATGTGTTCTTAATTTTGGAATTACTCAGAACCAATCCTGTGCAAAACCTCCCTATTTAAGGATGGCTCTTAGACTGCATTTTGTCTTCACATTGGTTATGTTTTGTCACAAGTCAGAAACTGTTTCCTGTACTTATTTGAAGGAAGACTTCACCTTTGCACCTGTTTACAAGTTTGCTACCTGCTTTGTGCAATTCCTGCACATCAGTTATTTCCATGACAAAGACTTTACCTGCTACCTGTTTACAAGTTTGTTCCCTGCCTTGTGCAAATCCTGCACTTCAGTTATTACCAGGCGAAAGACTTCATCTTTGCACCTGTTTACAAGTTTAATACCTGCTTTGTGCAATTCCTGCACATCAGTTATTTCCAGGACAAAGACTTTATCTGCTACCTGTTTACAAGTTTGTCCCCTGCTTATTTCCACTCCTGCCGTATGTGGACTTAACATACCTGAATATCACATTTAAAATATCCTGCAGGTATTTGTTCAAAGTATTTTGTTGTTTAAATAAATCATTTCAATCTATATGGCTTCTACTAATCTTCATTTAAAGCAACTGTTCCAGACAATGAGGCTTTTACAAAACATCCTGAGACAGAACATGACATACATTTAGAAAAAAAAACTTTGTTTACTGTCCATCAAAGACTTTTAAATATGTAAAATTAAACATTTTATTGTAAATTAAATTTTGAGGTTATTGATTCTTTAAGTTCCATTATAACTAATGGAGTCTAACCTATCACTTCTTGGTGCATAGTACGAGTTCCACCATGAAGAATACTGGTATCACAAAAACACCTTAAAAAACCTCCCAGATCAAATGGAAAGAACTTTGATAAAACAGTCCACTCAACATATGCATGAAAGAAAACTTTTAAAGCGGAATACATTTAAATGAAAAATAAAACAACCTCATCAGCTTTAAAATAGCAAGACATAATCATGAGACAACATACATAGAGTCTTCTGCTTGATGGGCCAAGGTGTAGATACAAAATCCTGACAACACATATGAAACTTCCTGGAACACCCACAACCAGCCTCTGAAGACACCTTTCATTTTAGCCAGTAAGACTACTTAGGGGTTGACAAATCTGTTTAAAATTTAGGAGCTAGTAAGAATATTTAGAAGCCAGTCATACTTTTTAGAGCCAATCGGTGGTATTTGTATATAGATATATAAAGAAAAACACAAAAAGTTAGGAGTTAGGTGTACAATTCTAGGAGCCAGTGGCTCCCTGGCTCCTGGGTATATGGAGTCTGATAAAACAAACATATGAACATTTACATAAATCATTTTCAAGCACGTTTCCTGAATCTGTATGTTGCTATGGGTTCTCAAGATATCATGTATCTAGCACCTCATGCAACTATCAATGTTAATGGCCATATACCAACTAGTCATTGGAAAAGATGGGTGAATTAAAGGGACAGTAAACCTTAAAAATAATGTTATATAATTCTGCACATAGTGCAGAATTATATAACATTATTTAGGTGCTATAGCCATAAAAGCATTTTTTTACCGTTTAATTTGCTAAAATACAGCACTTTTACAGACCCGCTCTCTGCTCTCTGCTGAGCGGGTCTGTTATTTTTAGTCAGCGCATCGGGCCAGCTGTATAGTCACAGCCCGGCCCGACCGCGCCATAAGACTAAGTGCAGCTCGCTCCTGTGACAGGAGCGAGCTGCACTTAGTGCTATGGCGCGGTCGAGCCGGGCTGTGATGCGCTGACTAAAAATAACAGACCCGCTCAGCAGAGAGCAGAGAGCGGGTCTGTAAAAGCGCCATATTTTAGCAAATTAAACGGTAAAAAATGCTTTTATGGCTATAGCACCTAAATAATGTTATATAATTCTGCACTATGTGCAGAATTATATAACATTATTTTTAAGGTTTACTGTCCCTTTAATGTTCAATAAATTTCAAAACATGATCTTGTCTTTGAATTAAGCCCCTTTACACCTTTATGAATGCCTATCAATTTAGGTTTTTGGTCAATGATTTATATGATACATCATTGTGCAGATATGAGAAAAGTTAATGTCATGTATATCACATTATTCTAGTTTATTGCCATGTTCTCATACTAAGATCCCCATGTATTTAATGTGTGCAGACATTATTCTTAACTTGAGAAGTTGTCTGCACGTCTTTGATGCTTCTTACGTTGTGGGAAGCAGGCTTGTATGTGCAAACCTGCCCTGCAAGGGCTCTGGAGCATTTTACACTGCTTCATATATGGAGCCCTTAGAGCAGTTAACAGGTCATATTCAAATAAAGTCAAATAAATGTTGAATATCGAAGAATTAAATGCAGCAGAACATTTGCAACTATGATAATAATGATTATTGTTGGAGGGTTAATAGAAACCTGTAAGGAACCTTCCCCTTTAAGCCATTCCCTCCTCTTTCTGCTATTTAAGGACTCCTCCTACCATCAGTCCTTGACGGATTATTGCAGTTGTAGTTATCATTATTATGGATATAGCCTTTGTTCCAGATACTAGTACCAGTGATTACTTGCAGTCTCTAACCTCCTCTGAATCCAGGAACCTTTCGGATTGTTTACTGTGCCTATTCCCTGATCATAACAACTTACCTGTCAGTTTTTTTTCAGGACTGTGGCTCTCTCTCTTCTCTGCAGAGTTCAGCGAAGCGCTGACATCATCAGCGACAGCCCTGGCATCTCTCACCTGCCAGTCAGTGTTCCGGATCATGCCAGCCCTCCAGCAATACACAGAGTGCTGCGGATCTCCTCTGAGCTAACTGCTCAGATATTGTACAGCATCAATTGCTTTTACCGGACTGTCACACATCCTCTTTGGTTATTCTCTTACCAGGTACTACTTACTTACTCCAGTATATTGCTGACTATGATATAGCCAGTGGTACTGTACCTTCCCATATATATTATACTTGATGTATTGTATCTCTTTTGCCTTAAGTGTTTAGCCTTATCTTGCATTTGATCTGTTGCTTACCCTAAAGGCTAAATTAAGACAGTTTGGTTACCCCTGCTCTATCTAATTTTGCGTCAACCATACTGTCACATTAACAACAATTGTAGATTATCACACTTCAGGTCAACCTACGTTTACACTACCTTTATACAAGGTTTATAGTTCTTTACAAAATCAATAGTATATTAAAAGAGGGAGCAGATGAGTAACCTCCCCTCTACCCTGATGAAACAAAATATTGTCACAAAATGTCTTGGTGGGAATGGCTTGATGTCACGCCCTGCATAAGCTTGTTTATCACAAAAGTATTGTATATTTGTAAAGAGTTGCCAAATTGCAAACAGCATGGCACTTATGTAGGGGTACATAAGCAGGTGTGCACAATGCCCAAGTTCTATGAATACAGATACATGAAATATGCTAAACAAACAAATTAATGCAATCTACATGCTGGAGGCTCGGTATACTAAAATGTGGAGTAGTCATATGGATTGTAGTTGCAGCAGGGAATTACTGCAGTTCTGATTTATTGTGTTGGCTAGGATGAAGATGGACTATCAGGAGAGAGGTACTGGTCCTACTTTGATAGGTAGGTTAATAAAAGGTGGAAGACAGTCTAATGGAGCATCATAGACATTTGCGGTGTAGCAGGAGCAAGTGAAAAGTCTGGCAGATGGGAGAAGGAAGTAATAGCAATAGTAGTGGACAAATTTAGGCCAGAAGTTGATCAAAGAGAATATTTGGAGATAAGTGAGGAAATATAGTTGTGTGTGAATTGTTTAACTGCTTTGTAGGTTAGGGTCAATATTTTGAATCGTAAACTAGAGCAGCTTATACAGAGCAAATGTAGGGACATGCAGAGAAGGGTATCCTACATGGATCTGCAAATTAGGTGAAAGACTCTAGCTGAAGCATTCAAAGTATTAAAACCTGTTTTTAGACATTCAACAGGAACTTCAGCCCTTGGGAAAACAAGCTAACAAAAAATAAAAATCATATTGGTTGAGACAGATTAATTCAATAAAAATAATAATTCATCCTAAAATACTTTGGGCTAGATTACAAGTGACTGAAGACTAGGGATAGGTGAATGTTTCTAAACAAACAAACAAAATTTAAAATGAATTTATACATTCATTCGTTTGAATTGAATTTCGAATGTTTACATAACATTCTAACATTCGATTTTTGAATGTTCGTTTTCAAATTTTTCGATTACATTCGAAAATATTTGTTATAATAATAGAATGGTTGGCTTTGTATTATATTTAATATTCAAATTCGATATTTATATTTCACATTCGATTTCGAAATGTAATATTCTAATTTGATTCAATATATCACATTCAATTTCGAAATGTAATATTCGAATTCGATTACAATATATCAAATTTTATTTTGTTATGTAATATTCAAATTTGATTTTAATTTCAAAATAGTATTTCTAAGCTACAGTTTTTTTTGTAATGTAATATTCAAATTCAAATTAGTTTTTAGAATTCAGTTATCTTATAAATATTAGAATTATTTAATATTCAAATTTAAATATTCAAATCAACTTATTCCCTTCTATATGTAAATTTTATAGTTGTTAAAATTTCATTTGACAGGTTTAGTTTTGGAGAATAGGGACGTACTGGTTTGGTGGTCGTGTTGGAATATTATGATACTGATTTTTTTTCTATATACTACTATTATCTATCTATTTGCTCCTGTGGCATCTTTTATTTTTTAAGAAAAGGAAAGTGTGGAGTGATATGTAGATAGGACTCAACTAGCTTCCCCAAATCTGATATGCTCCCAATATCAGATGTATAGAAATGTGCGAATAGGGGTGGGTGTGGGGAGCGCTCTAAAAGAGCTGTGAGTATAAACTATGATTTGAAGTGTGTATACACTGTGATAGAATGTGTATGGATTTACCAAAATATCATAAATATAATTTCTTTGAATAAATATAATTTCTTTGAATCGTATTGGAAGTGTATCAACTCAGATGTGATAAACAATGTGTCGGTTTGTTGAAAAAAATTTTTTGTGTGGTTCTGGTGTTAAGTAGTGTCTCTCCAAAAATGTGAACAAATAAACAAACAAAAACAAAAAGTTGACTCTCAAAATTCCTCAAGGACAATTTTATAAAACCCTTCTATTTCTTCAAAATGTGTATGCACGGTGTATTATCACTGTACCTCTAAATAAATTGATACACAAATTGTGCTTCTAAATGGATAAACAAACAAATCGTGATGAGTTTAAATGAATAAACAAACAAATCGTGATGAATTTAAAAAGACTTAACTTCTAGATGAATAAACAAACAAATCGTGATAAATTTAAAAAAACTTTACTAAGATAAAAAACAGTATAAGATCGTTTCAATCGTATTGTATGGTTATACCATACAGTGAATCTGTTTAGAGCATATGGGGGTACATCTTTATCGTATAAAAATGCTGAAAGTTCGGATTTTTAATCCTTATGGTGAAAGTTCGGATTTGTAATCCTTATGGTTTTCTTAAGTTGTGGCCACAACCAATTCTAAAACAGTTAAAATCCAAATGTAGTACTGTGCTGTTGTTAGTTTGCAGTTTATTCTCCCCCTAACCGGACCTCTGATATTCCTTACCTCCGTGTTTATTTTCTTTGTATTACCTTGGGTTCTGGGAAGAGTGCTTTTGTAAGTAGGTCGAGTTCTCCAAGCGGCTTTGCCGCTGTTTGAATTTCCTCCGCAACTACTTCCTACCCTGATGTGCGTGTGACGTTGACGTTGTACACGGAGGACCTATCAGGCAACCGGATCGTGGGGGGAGTGTTTCTTGTACTGGAGCCAATCTTTCCACACTCGATGTCAGGTTTTCTACGCGTTTCAGCGCCGTAACTTGCGCCTTTATCAAGACTGTATCATACTGTATTGATACAGTCTTGATAAAGGCGCAAGTTACGGCGCTGAAACGCGTAGAAAACCTGACATCGAGTGTGGAAAGATTGGCTCCAGTACAAGAAACACTCCCCCCACGATCCGGTTGCCTGATAGGTCCTCCGTGTACAACGTCAACGTCACACGCACATCAGGGTAGGAAGTAGTTGCGGAGGAAATTCAAACAGCGGCAAAGCCGCTTGGAGAACTCGACCTACTTACAAAAGCACTCTTCCCAGAACCCAAGGTAATACAAAGAAAATAAACACGGAGGTAAGGAATATCAGAGGTCCGGTTAGGGGGAGAATAAACTGCAAACTAACAACAGCACAGTACTACATTTGGATTTTAACTGTTTTAGAATTGGTTGTGGCCACAACTTAAGAAAACCATAAGGATTACAAATCCGAACTTTCACCATAAGGATTAAAAATCCGAACTTTCAGCATTTTTATACGATAAAGATGTACCCCCATATGCTCTAAACAGATTCACTGTATGGTATAACCATACAATACGATTGAAACGATCTTATACTGTTTTTTATCTTAGTAAAGTTTTTTTAAATTTATCACGATTTGTTTGTTTATTCATCTAGAAGTTAAGTCTTTTTAAATTCATCACGATTTGTTTGTTTATTCATTTAAACTCATCACGATTTGTTTGTTTATCCATTTAGAAGCACAATTTGTGTATCAATTTATTTAGAGGTACAGTGATAATACACCGTGCATACACATTTTGAAGAAATAGAAGGGTTTTATAAAATTGTCCTTGAGGAATTTTGAGAGTCAACTTTTTGTTTTTGTTTGTTTATTTGTTCACATTTTTGGAGAGACACTACTTAACACCAGAACCACACAAAACATTTTTTTCAACAAACCGACACATTGTTTATCACATCTGAGTTGATACACTTCCAATACGATTCAAAGAAATTATATTTATTCAAAGAAATTATATTTATGATATTTTGGTAAATCCATACACATTCTATCACAGTGTATACACACTTCAAATCATAGTTTATACTCACAGCTCTTTTAGAGCGCTCCCCACACCCACCCCTATTCGCACATCTTTTATTTTTTATTTGTGTGTGGACACAACTGTGGAGGGTGGAGTGCACACCATGAGAAGACACATTTTTTATCTTCATCTTCATTCAATTTCATATATTTTTGGAGAGGTAATATACGGTCTATTATTTTTTACAGGCAAAAATTCAGGTAATAGTGATAGATAGCTACCTGCTTTTACTTTCTAGACTAACTCTGAAGCGTGTCTGTTTTCCACTTGCTGTGTGATTTTCTGACAACAAACCAGTCTGCTTTTCTCCCAATTACAGAATCAGCTACTACCTTGGGATTACTTATTTTGTACTGCCGGTTCATATGCTCATTTTGCCTACAGAAAGTTTTACAGAGGCAAGTTTTTCTTTTTCAGCGTGCACGCTACAACAGAGACTTAAAGCATACTGCAGTGTGTTGCTGCCGTCTCCCTCTGAGTTTCTATCTCATCTGAGCCACTGAAGTGTTTCTCACACACCGGACTTCATTCTCTCTTCCACTGCAACACAGCGCAACTCTTCTACAAACAACCTCCCACGGATTAAGTGCAAGGACATCTCAGAACTATTTCTGCTTCTATTACACACCATCCGGTTACTGGGGGTAAGCGCTGTAGTTTCTTTAAGCTGTGCTGTACAAATAAACATTGAACTTTGCTTCTCCCTGCTACTCTACTGACCGCAAGACTATCAGCACATGTGTATACCGTTCTGTGACAAACTAACTAATAGTGTCTAAAACTGAGAGTTACACTTCACACTGAACTGTTATATCTTACTCCAGCACTAATAGCAACACTACCTGCTTTCTGGAACTCTGCTTTTCTTTATCAAGATTTATCGTACTGGGAGCTAGCTGAACTCTAATGTTTGTTACTAAGAAATTGATTTATTTTTTATATTTTTTCTGATGCAGACTTTGTTTATGTCTATACTAATGCTGTGACGTTCAACAGCATATATTTTTACATCATTCGATGCCAGACAAGTTTCTGATCTGCAATTCAATTACTTGAGAATAACAACTTCACTGAAAGCAGCTTGGTCTATGCTGTTCAATAGTCCATTTGCCAAAAGTGATACAAATCATTTATTTTGCATACTCTGCAGTTGTGATCCATCCTCACTCTCTACTAAATCGTTACAGAATAATTAAGCCCTATAAAATATGGATCCAGCAGAATTGCCCCAATTCGTTTACAACCTGTCTAAAAGAGTAGATGAACTCAGTCAAGGCCTTAGAGCTCTAAAGGTTGAAAATGAGACTTTAACTAAGATTATAAGAGAGACAACTCCTCCCAAAGCAAAAGCTGCTGAATCTATTGTGGAACCACAGCCAATATAGGAACGCCTGCCTCCTCACTTTCGACCTTAAGCCACTCACATATCCGAACGATAAGATTAAAGTGCTCACAATGATTACCTATCTACGGGATGAACCCCGAATCTGGGCAAACACGCTTGAAGAACATGTTAAACATGTTAGTTGGATAATTTCCAGGCTCCAAGTTCATAGGCTATATGCAAAGCTAGAAAAGTGTGTATTCCACACCAAAGAAATAGATTTTTGGGGGTACTCCATTGGCCCAAAAGGTATCCAAATGCAGGCTAACAAAGTCGATTCAGTAAAAAACTGGCCACAACCAAAAAATAGGAAGGAACTACAACGTTTCCTCGGGTTTAGCAACTATTATAGAAAGTTTATTAAAAATTTCTCTCAAATTGCTAAACCTCTCACTGTACTCACCAGTTCCAGTACACCTTTCACCTGGAACTCTAAGGCAACTGAAGCTTTCAACTCATTAAAAAACTCCTTCTGCTCTGCTCCAATACTTCAATTTCCTGACCCTTCTCTCCAATTCATTTTGGAGGTTGATTCTTCCGATTATGCCCTTGGAGCTGTCCTCTCGCAAAGACGCAGTATATCCCAACCACTACATCCAGTAGCTTTCTATTCCAAAATTCTTTCTGCACCTGAGATGAACTATGCTGTTGGAGAAAAGGAACTCCTGGCGATTAAACGTGCCTTTGAACATTGGAGGCATCTCCTGGAGGGCACCGTCTTACCAATAATCATCTACACGGATCACCGTAATCTCGAGTTCCTACAGAGGAATAAAACTCTCTCTAGTCGACAGGTAAGATGGAGCCTATACTTCAGCAGGTTTAACTATCAAATCATCTACAGGCCCGGTTCTAAAAATGGAAAGGCAGATGCACTTTCTAGGAAAGACCCTAGACCACCAAACACTCAGGAATCTACTTCTATCATTCCCCCCGATAGATTTTTGGGTCTACTGTCCAGCTTCAAGACGCAACTTCAAACTGCTTTACGATCAGATCCTCAGTTACCTCAACTCCAACTATCTCGTAGAAACAACCTCTACTATCATGGGACTCTCTTGTATGTCCCCGAGATTCTTAGACCTGCTCTAATTAAACAACATCATGATCCACCTCTCCTTGGACATCCAGGTATTACGAAAACAAAGGAACTTCTCAGCAGATCCTACTGGTGGCCAAATTTGGAAACATCTGTTAAAAACTATATCTCAAACTGCTCCATCTGCATTACTTCCAAAAAGGAAAGGGCCAAGCCATATGGACATCTTCTTCCAATTCAAATACCTGATAGACCTTGGTTACATCTCGGCATGGACTTCATAGTTGAATTACCTGTGAGTTCAGGTTTCAACACCATTCTAGTTGTCACAGACATCCTGACCAAAATGGCTCATTTTATCCCTTTTAACAAACTTCCCACTTCTAGTGAGACAGCACAACTCTTCTTAAATTCGATTGTCAGATACCACGGAATTCCTTCCATCATAACAACTGATAGGGGTACTCAGCTACCTCGAAGTTCTGGAAAAGTCTTTCTGCTCAACTGAAAATTGATCATCGCCTAAGTACTGCCTTCCATCCACAAACAAATGGCCAAACAGAGAAATTAAATCAATGGCTAGAGCAGTATCTACGCTGTTATTGCTCTTATCAGCAAAATGAATGGTCACAATACCTATATCTGGCCGAATTTGCCTACAATAACTTGGTTAATTCATCCACCAAAGTTTCACCCTTCTTTGCAAACTACGCTTTTCATCCTCATTTCTCCCTGGAACAAACGGATAACCCAAATTCTCCTTCTGTAGATGATCTACTACAGAAGCTCGCTGAAAACTTCCACTTCCTAAAAACAAATATTCTACAGGCTCAGACCTCACAGAAGAAATACTACGACTTACGCAGACGACCATCACCATCTTATGCCATAGGCGATAAAGTTTGGCTTTCGACAAAAAACATCAAAATCCCTGTTCCCAGTAAAAAACTAGCAGGATTATATATCGGACCATTCACTATCACTCACGTCGTTAACCCAAATGCAGTTACTCTGGACCTTCCTAGTTCTATACCCATCCATCCTACTTTCCATGTGTCCCTTCTTAAACCAGCTTCAGATGATCCTTCAGTGAAAACCATTTTACCACCTGTACCTGTACCCCTAGATTCGGACACTTATGAAATTCAAGACCTCCTGGATTCCAGACGGCATAAAGGTGTTTTACAATATCTGGTCAGATGGTAAGGCTACTCACCTGATGATGACACTTGGGAGCCTTATACCAATATAGATGCACCTAGACTCATCTCTCGTTTCCACAGACGTTATCCCCTTAGACCTAAACATCAAGCCGAGGATCGGCTTGCTTGAAGGGGGGCGTATGTAAGGATTCCGCTTCAGGTTTTACCTATGCCTTTCCCATTCACCTTATGTAAGGATTCCGTTCCATGTTTTACCTATGCCATTTCCATTCACCTGACTTCAGCCTTACCTGTACTTAAGACATCAGCTGACTGCAGACAGGTGCTTAATTATTAAGTTTCTAGACTAACTCTGAAGCGTGTCTGTTTTCCACTTGCTGTGTGATTTTCTGACAACAAACCAGTCTGCTTTTCTCCCAATTACAGAATCAGCTACTACCTTGGGATTACTTATTTTGTACTGCCGGTTCATATGCTCATTTTTCCTACAGAAAGTTTTACAGAGGCAAGTTTTTCTTTTTCAGCGTGCACGCTACAACAGAGACTTAAAGCATACTGCAGTGTGTTGCTGCCGTCTCCCTCTGAGTTTCTATCTCATCTGAGCCACTGAAGTGTTTCTCACACACCGGACTTCATTCTCTCTTCCACTGCAACACAGCGCAACTCTTCTACAAACAACCTCCCACGGATTAAGTGCAAGGACATCTCAGAACTATTTCTGCTTCTATTACACACCATTCGGTGACTGGGGGTAAGCGCTGTAGTTTCTTTAAGCTGTGCTGTACAAATAAACATTGAACTTTGCTTCTCCCTGCTACTCTACTGACCGCAAGACTATCAGCACATGTGTATACCGTTCTGTGACAAACTAACTAATAGTGTCTAAAACTGAGAGTTACACTTCACACTGAACTGTTATATCTTACTCCAGCACTAATAGCAACATTACCTGCTTTCTGGAACTCTGCTTTTCTTTATCAAGATTTATCGTACTGGGAGCTAGCTGAACTCTAATGTTTGTTACTAAGAAATTGATTTATTTTTTATATTTCTTCTGATGCAGACTTTGTTTATGTCTATACTAATGCTGTGACGTTCAACAGCATATATTTTTACATCATTCGATGCCAGACAAGTTTCTGATCTGCAATTCAATTACTTGAGAATAACAACTTCACTGAAAGCAGCTTGGTCTATGCTGTTCTATAGTCCATTTGCCAAAAGTGATACAAATCATTTATTTTGCATACTCTGCAGTTGTGATCCATCCTCACTCTCTACTAAATCGTTACAGTGCGGGTGCTAGCAAAGTCTGCCTGCAGTCCTAACCTGTCTCCGATTGAGAATGTTTGGTGCATTATGAAGCACAAAATACGTTAACGAAGGCCCTGTACAGTTGTGCAACCAAAGACATGCATAATAGACGAATGGGGGAATATTCTGCATTTTAAGGGTAACTAACTGTCCTCAGTGCCGAAACGCTTAATAAGTATTATTAAAAGAAAAGGTGATGTTACACAGTGGTAAACAGTCAATTGTCCCAACTTTATTGGAGTGTGCTGCAGTCATCAGATATGAAATAAGTGTATATTTTCAAAAATGCATTAAATTCACGAAGTAAAACATCAAATGTGTTAATAATTTGTTAGGCCTTAGGCGTTGTCTGTGCGAGTGAGACCACTAATTGCTCACTTTCCAGGAACTTTTATTTGATATATTCAGGCACTTGCCTCCTTATATTTGAATCCTCCTGCCATTCAGTCTTGCTCTTACTCCCTATGCCAGTATTGCACAGGATAGGTAATGTTGTTGGGGTCAATCCCCTTTGTTAGATAAGTTTAAGTGCAATCCGTACATTTTTGTGAGTTGTGAGCTGGACTGGATGTCTAAACAATTATCCTGGTGTTAATTCTGTACCTGTGTCTCACGCTAACAGACCATACTCTTTTGTGTTTTTTATTCTAAGTTTTAAATGTTTGTCCTTACACTGATTCTATGTTATACACCCTTGGTACACCTTGCCAATTTTATTTGGAAATAGTAAAAGTTACGTTTTATCCTACAACCAGTTTCTGACTTTGACCCGGTTTCATATATTACAGTTGCTCTATGGTTCTATGTGAGTGCTGGGCACTGTCAACTATTTTCTTGTTTATTTCTATTAACTAACAGGCAGTCAGTACCCACCTTCCCTGTACTTATTACCAGTTCAGTATACTGGTTTAGAAAGATAATGTATTTATTACCAGTTTAACTAACTGGTTTAGAATGTGATTGTACTGACAAGTACAGATTACAATTGAAGGGGCCATTTATTTAGGAGATTACACCGTTTCTTTATATTTAAATCTTGCAGCATCAAACATAAGCTTTTGTTGCTTTCAGACTCCGATTGATTTCTATGGCATCCGCAGCCTCAAGGGTGGTGGTTTGAAAACCAGGTAAACTGCGTCCGAATAACCGCAAGCGTACTTGTTAAATGTTTAATAAATTTGAAAAAGTGTCAAATAGAGTCAAATGTGTATTTGGAGCATCTGTAATGACGTAAGCATCGATCTGCGTCGGATTGAGATTGTGCGATCGTATGTTACGTTACAAATTTCAACATTTGCCAATCTTGACGCTTTGATAACTAGGTCAGATCAATCTCGCAACAATTACGATGTGGAGTTCCAGCGTATTTTCGGTTGACGCTTTCATAAATAGGCCCCATAACATATAATCTAAAAAACAAGATGTATGTCTTTAACAAAGCATGACACGAACAATAAGGAACGAATATCCATTCTCATAAAATACTTGTGCAATGTCGCCCCCTGCACATTCGTGGCTGATAGTAGGGGGGGTCAATCAACTCAATCGTATCCAATCAGGCTGATTGCTGTCTGCCGCCTCAGAGGTGGCGGACAAGTTAAGAAGCAGCAATCTATTTCCGGCAAGTCTTAAGGTTCGTGTGGAAACAGCAGCATTGACGGGTTGATAAATCGACCCCTAGGTCTTCAGCCGCACAAACCCGATGCACGCTACTTTAATTGGGCTTGAGTGAATGCGTTTACTTTTTAACGCATAAGCAAATTAGCGCCGTTGCCATATTGCTTATAGCGACCCGAGATAATTTTAGTGCGCCACTTGTAATTTAGCCCATAGTTGGTTTGGGTGCACAGTACAATTTATTTTCTCCTGTGACTAACCTTTTTTTAAAATAAACCAGTTATTTATTCATATATCACCAAAACATCCACACAATATATGACTAGGCCTGCTGGAGAGAATAATAATAAATGCTGTATATGTAGAAGTAATATATACATGATGTATGCAAACATTATCTACAAATATATTTGTTTTCTGACACCTTAATTAAGTTTACTGTCTGGTTTGATTTATTAGTGTTGTTGACAGAAGAAATATATGATAATATCTTAATGAGTTTTACTGAACAGAGTCCAATATGTTTGTGTTTACAGTAACAGAATGATCTTAAACCATGGTTTTGGCTTCACACACCTCTGAACAGCTGATTGCGCTAAAACATCAACCACTTTGTTTTGATCTATTGACACATATAATATATGACAAGCAATAGCTGATTGCATTAGGAAAAACTCATTATAGCGCAACTGAGGATGGTGAATCAATAAGGTTTATCAGGAGAATATCTAAGTATGTATTTTTTTCTAGAAATTATGACAATTCCTCAAATGTCAGATACTAAAAACAAAATGAGAGATAATTTACAACTAAATGAGGGGAGAGAGTGCAGAGGGTTACTGATATCCTGTCAGCCATTACAGAACAATTTAGATATGCCAACATCTAACAAAAATGTCCCAGTAAAAACAATTTGCATGAAAAAGGAATGTTTCTGAGATTTACATGTCACATTATCCTGTATTACCTACATATAACATTCTTATAGTCATTTTAACATGATGAATAACATGCTTTTAAATTATTGTCAGTTAATTGCTTGCTTTGTACATTTCAATTGACTTTATCATGATTTACACTTTACAGCAAGTAATTGTATGGTTCATTTTGCTAAGCAATAAAGGGCCAGATTACAAGTGGAGCGCTAAATATCACTTGCGAGCAAGCGATATTAGCGTTCCACTTTGTAATCGCAGTGTACTGGTATTACAAGTAAATCCCAATGTGAAGCTTGTGTTTGCATTGCTAGGAAGCATTGCGCTTCTATGGGAGCCTTGTTCTGATGCTGTCAGAGATGTCATCAGAACCTTGTGCAGCAAAGGGGGTAAGTAGTGCAGCGATGGGCAGCCTTTTTAAATATATAGGTATATGATTATATACCTATATATGTATGTGTTAATGTGTGTATATATACACATATTAACACATAAATATATATGAATAGATTCATACTCATATATATTTACATTGCGGTCTATAAGAACACAAAGTTCCCAAAGACTGCAATGTGAAGGCACTTTTCAGTGACGTTTTTTTTTCTAACACCCCACTCCCACCATCTTTAGACCCCAAAAACTGCCTAGTGCAGTTGTTTTTAACTAAAAAAAAATGCTACATATTTTTTTATTAAAATGCACAATGCCCTCTATTTTGATCTGATCACTTGTTAATTTTCAGAGCGTTAATTGCTACCGCGAGCCTACGGTACCAATAACCAGCCAATTGTAATGGCTGGTTAATTATTGCGCTCCCGCAAATGAGCAAATTTGCCCATTTGTGGGAGCCCAATAATTTAGCGCTCCACTTGTAATCTAGCTTGTAGTGTGATATTTAATATTATTATAGTATGGAAACATTATTTAAATTACAACAATCTATAAAAAAAAGTACATGAATGTTAATAAGAATTAACGACCGAGATTACAAGTTGTGCGGTATAGCCATAGCGTACACACTGTGTGAAATGGGTCCGTACCGCTATTTCTGTACTGCTGGTATTACAAGTCAACCTAAAACTTTCTTTTGTTGTGAGGTATGGTGCAGTAAGCCCCATACCGCACAAAAAAACGTTTTGACTTTGCATGCTCGTGCAAGTTTTCCCCCATAGAGTTTAATGGAGAAAAATCCTAACACCTGCAATTGCGAAATGGCGATCGCATTAACGCGTTCCCTATTGAAGTCTATGGAGAAAAGAAAGTTGTTTAAAAACCTAATACCCTAACATAAGCCCCTAGTCTAATAACCCCTAAACCACCATGCCCCCACATCGCCAACACTAAATAATGCTATTAACCCATAAACCGCCATCCCCCCACATCACCAACACTAAATAAAGCTATTAACCTCTAAACTGCTGACCCCCCACATCGTCAACGCTAAATAAAGCTTATAACCTCTAAAACGCCGACCCCCCACATCGCCAACACTAAATAAAGCTATTAACCTCTAAACCGCTGACCCCCCACATCGATAATCCCTTAATAAACCTTTTAACCGATAAACCGCTGTTCCCCCACATTGCGACAAACTAAATTAAACTATTAACCCCTAAACCTAACACCCCCTAACTTTAAATTAGAGTTACAATATAACAACCTTAAAATAAATAAAAACTTACGTGTGAAATAAAAAAACCCTAAGCTTAAACTATAAATAAACCTAACATTACTATTTAAAAAATAAATAAAAATACCAAAAATAAAAAATCTAAATTACCAAAAAATAAAAAATAAAAAACAAAGGCCTAGATTTAGAGTTGGGTGGTAGCCGTGAAAACCAGCGTTAGAGGCTCCTAACGCTGGTTTTTACCACCCTCTGGTATTTGGAGTCAGTCATTAAAGGGTCTAACGCTCACTTTTCAGACGCGACTTTTCCATACCGCAGATCCCCTTACGTCAATTGCGTATCCTATCTTTTCAATGGGATCTTTCTAACTCCGGTATTTAGAGTCGTGGCTGAAGTGAGCGTTAGAAATCTAACGACAAAACTCCAGCCGCAGAAAAAAGTCAGTAGTTAAGAGCTTTCTGTGCTAACGCCGGTTTATAAAGCTCTTAACTACTGTGCTCTAAAGTACACTAACACCCATAAACTACCTATGTACCCCTAAACCGAGGTCCCCCCACATCGCCGCCACTCAATTACATTTTTTAACCCCTAATCTGCCAACCGCCACCTACGTTATCCTTATGTACCCCTAATCTGCTGCCCCTAACACCGCCGACCCCTATATTATATTTATTAACCCCTAACCTGCCCCCCACAACGTCGCCGCCAGCTACCTACAATAATTAACCCCTAATCTGCCGACCGCAAAGCGCCGCTACTTACGTTATCTTTATGTACCCCTAATCTGCTGCCCCTAACACCGCCGACCCCTATATTATATTTATTAACCACAAATCTGCCCCCCACAACGTCGCCTCCACCTGCCTACACTTATTAACCCCTAAACTTCCGGATCCATGTTCATCCCGCCGACGCGGAACATCCATCTTCACCGACGACTTCCCGACGAATGACGGTTCCTTTAAGGAACGTCATCCAAGATGGCGTCCATCGAATTCCGATTGGCTGATAGGATTCTATCAGCCAATCTGAATTAAGGTAGGAAAATTCTGATTGGCTAACCCAAACCCCCTTAAATAAACCGAACACTAAGCCCCTGAAGATCTTCCTACCTTATCTTCACCATACCAGGTTCACCGATCGATCCAGAAGAGCTCCTCCGATGTCTTTATCCAAGCCCAAGCGGGGGGCTGAAGATGTCCATGATCCGGCTGAAGTCTTCATCCAAGCGGGAGCTGAAGAGGTCCATGATCCGGCTGAAGTCTTCATCCAACGGGAGCTGAAGAGGTCCATGATCCGGCTGAAGTCTTCTATCAATGGCATCTTCAATCTTCTTTCTTCTGGATCCATGTTCATCCCGCCGACGCGGAACATCCATCTTCACCAACGACTTCCCGACGAATGGTGGTTCCTTTAAGGGACGTCATCCAAGATGGCGTCCCTCGAATTCCGATTGGCTGATAGGATTCTATCAGCCAATCGGAATTAAGGTAGGAAAATTCTGATTGGCTGATGGAATCAGCCAATCAGAATCAAGTTCAATCCGATTGGCTGATCCGATCAGCCAATCAGATTGAGCTCGCATTGTATTGGCTGATCGGAAAAGCCAATAGAATGCGAGCTCAATCTGATTGGCTGATTGAATCAGCCAATCGGATTGAACTTAATTCTGATTGGCTGATTCCATCAGCCAATCAGAATTTTCCTACCTTAATTCCAATTGGCTGATAGAATCCTATCAGTCAATCGGAATTCTAGGGACGCCATCTTGGATGACGTCCCTTAAAGGAACTGTCTTTCGTCGGGAAGTCGTCGGTGAAGATGGATATTCCGCGTTGGCGGGATGAACATGAATCCAGAAGAAAGAAGATTGAATATGACGTTGATAGAAGACTTCCGCCGGATCATGGACCTCTTCAGCTCCCGCTTGGATGAAGACTTCAGCCGGATCATGGACCTCTTCAGCTCCCACTTGGATGAAGACTTCAGCCGGATCATGGACATCTTCAGCCCCCGCTTAGGCTTGGATCAAGACATCGGAGGAGCTCTTCTGGATCGATCGGTGAACCTGGTATGGTGAAGATAAGGTAGGAAGATCTTCAGGGGCTTAGTGTTAGGTTTATTTAAGGGGGGTTTGGGTTAGATTAAGGGTATGTGGGTGGTGGGTTGTAATGTTGGGGGGGTATTGCATGTGTTTTTTTTACAGGCAAAAGAGCTGAATTCTTTGGGGCATGCCCCGCAAAGGGCCCTGTTCAGGGCTGGTAAGGTAAAAGAGCTTTGAACTTTAGTAATTTAGAATAGGGTAGGGCATTTTTTTATTTTTGGGGTCTTTGTTATTTTATTAGGGGGCTTAGAGTAGGTGTAATTAGTTTAAAATTGTTGTAATATTTTTCTGATGTTTGTAAATATTTTTTTATTTTTTGTACTTTAGTTAGTTTATTTCATTGTATTTATTTGTAGATATTGTATTTAATTAATTTATTGATAGTGTATGTTAGGTTTAATTGTAGGTAATTGTAGGTATTTTATTTAATTAATTTATTGATAGTGTAGTGTTAGGTTTAATTGTAACTTAGGTTAGGATTTATTTTACAGGTAATTTTGTAATTATTTTAACTATTTTAGCTATTAAATAGTTCTTAACTATTTAATAGCTATTGTACCTGGTTAAAATAAATACAAAGTTACCTGTAAAATAAATATAAATCCTAAAATAGCTATAATATAAATATAATTTATATTGTAGCTATATTAGGATTTATTTTACAGGTAAGTATTTAGCTTTAAATAGGAATAATTTATTTAATAAGATTTTATTAATTTCGTTAGATTTAAATTATATTTAATTTAGGGGGGTGTTAGGGTTAGGGTTAGACTTAGCTTTAGGGGTTAATACATTTATTAGAATAGCGGTGAGCTCCAGTCGGCAGATTAGGGGTTAATGTTTGAAGTTAGGTGTCGGCGATGTTAGGGAGGGCAGATTAGGGGTTAATACTATTTATTATAGGGTTAGTGAGGCGGATTCGGGGTTAATAACTTTATTATAATAGCGGTGCGGTCCGCTCGGCAGATTAGGGGTTAATAAGTGTAAGCAGGTGGAGGCGACGTTGTGGGGGGCAGATTTGGGGTTAATAAATATAATATAGGGGTCGGCGGTGTTAGGGGCAGCAGATTAGGGGTACATAGGGATAATGTAAGTAGCAGCGGTTTACGGAGCAGATGATTTGGGGTTAATAATAATATGCAGGTGTCAGCGATAGCGGGGGCAGCAGAATAGGGGTTAATAAGTGTAAGGTTAGGGGTGTTTAGACTCGGGGTACATGTTAGAGTGTTAGGTGCAGACGTAGGAAGTGTTTCCCCATAGCAAACAATGGGGCTCCGTTAGGAGGCTTTTTTGCAGGTGTTAGGTTTTTTTTCAACTCAAACAGCCCCATTGTTTTCTATGGGGGAATCGTGCACGAACACGTTTTTGAAGCTGGCCGCGTCCGTAAGCACCGCTGGTATCGAGAGTTGAAGTCTAAATCTAGGCGAAATATTGGGGGGAACTTCCGGGCAGCGGCCATCTTCAGCCCCAATATTTGGAGCTGCTCCAGTCTACAAATCCTTTTGCCTATAATCTGGGTTATATGTGACCTTATAATAACATAACTTGGATATTGGGGTTTGTGAAAGGACCCTGAGTGGATTGAACCCAGTACTGCGGATTTTAGCAGCCCTCATATACCGGAGTCATCATTTGAGGTTGAGGCCTCAATAATTACCCCCCGGCAGGACCATACGAGTCCCTGTCGTATTGCAGCATCGGATATATGCTGCTTTTATCAAGGTAGACCGTTTTACCCTTACCTATCCCCAATGGCGTGTGTGGAGCCAGTGTCAGAGGAAAAGGTGTTGGCACTCCTGGAGGAGCACTTCAGCATGCTGAACGCATGGTTGGATCACCGCATCGATAAATTCCTCACTTCTCCTACTACTAAGAGGGAAGACCGGACTCCTCCGCCGCACAGCTCAGCCATAACCCATGAGAGCCATACACGAGTTGTTCTGGAGGAGCAAGCCAATATTACCTCTTACCTCTGGCATCTCTCAGTGCGGGGGGCGATCCGGCCCCTATATGCTGCAAGACTCGACGGCGCAACAGAAGAGCAGGAGTGCTTTTTGGTGGCTAATGAGACAGTGCCCTCCTCGGTGGTCGCTCCTGGAGGCCTAAGTGTTATCCGGAGGGGGGTGACTGACCCTTTAAAGCCCTGGTTACGTGCACCTCTTTGGATAGAGACTCTGCAGGCTTTTCCGGGATCTCTTTCAGCTGAATGGGTCATACAGGCCCCGGTGCAGGCGTGCAAAGTAGGTGTCGGCTGAAGATCAGACCGGATTTTGGGGGTATGAGAAGCTTTTCGCTGGGACATTTTGTGACTCTCACCCTACAGTACTATATCTAATGGCAGGTAATGCCTATGAAGACTACAGTGTTAAAAAAAAAAATAAAAAAATGAATATAGGCCTTGCTAATACTAATTATTTTTTTGAGACTCATACATGTCCTTTCTTATTTGTATATGTACGGCCTTTTAGATCATTATCTGTACAGACACACTGTTATTAATGCTGTTTCCAACTTGGGTTACACATATATAGTTGAGCTTCTCATGTGATAACCATACCCTTACACCCACTATAGGTATATTTTGGCAGTGTTGTCTGAATAATTTGCCCTCAGGGGCTCCAATGTGAGCTATCTATTTAAATAGGTACTCTTTATTATAAGTGCAGACTCCTCTTATTGTTTCAGAGTCATACCCTCTCTAGTTGCAATAAGGAGCATAGGGTTGGTGTCCTGGTTGAGGGGGGGAAAGCTTAACAGCACATATAATAGGTGTAAACTTCCATTCAACCTATAATCCAATAGTAAGCAGATGGTTTTGCTCTGTCAGCGGCCGGGATGGGGCGACCTGCTGAGACTAATTATATTTTCCTAGGAAGTAAAGAGAGCTATATTTGCAAGCATACTTCCTCCCCTGTATACTGATGTAGAATGCTACTCATATAATATTATCACCTTAAATCCCTAGAGTTTCAGAACTAGAATCTGCAAGCTGAGCAATTCATTCTCTATTGAGCTGCTGTTTTCTTTCTATAGAGCCTCACTAATTTGTTGGTCTTAAACATCTATCTGTGGCCCAAGAGCGGCCAATTATTTTTAATTTCTTTAATAAGGGCACGTTTTTACTCTAACCCCAGTATATGGTAAGGGGATACTTGTTTCCCATTAGCACATTATCTTTGCACAGGACTCAAAAGTTGCACGTGTATGTGTGGATTCATCATGACTAGTACTTAAAATTTATGCTGCACAGAACCATATACAGAGGCTCAAAAGGGGCCTATATACCTTCTAATATGTAACTTTGCCAGATTGGGTTCATGAGTGGTCCTTTTAATACTTCCCCCGATCCCTACCCCTTATTGTACTCAGAATTTGGGGTCCAAGAGTGGCCATGAATCTTAGTTGGGATGTTTCTAATTCATATATGTATCCTGGGGGGTTAGTTATTCAATGGTAATGATGTATGTACATGTATGCATGTGTATTCATATATATGCCATGAATAATAATATAAACTTATGCTGTTTTGAACAATACATAGAGGCCCAAAAGTGGCCTATATATTTTTTATTATATTACTTTATTTAGAATGGGTCCAAGAGTGGACCTGCCAATGTTTACCCCAATCTTCACCCCTGGTTTCTACTCTAAATCCGTGGCCCATGAGTGGTCACAAATTCTTAGTTGGGGTATGTTTAACTTATACTTGTTTGTGTATTCTAGGGGATTATCTTATTTTATTCAACTATCTTGCCTTAGCATTGGGTCCATGAGTGGCCCTGTTAGCATTCTCCCAATCTTCACCCCTTACCTATATCTAACACCCGGGGTCCAAAAGTGACCGCAAACTCTTAGGCGGGGTATACTTTATTTCTAATTTTTATGGGGGACTTGTTGATATAATGTTATAAAGTGTTATTTGTTCAGATGTGAATGTTATGGACACATAACGGCCTACTTCTTGTTACCTAAAATCTTTGTATGAAAGTCAGGCCGTATGACTACCACTTGTTACTTTATTTTCTGCTGTCCAAATGAAAATGTATATATCTAAAAAAGAGGTGCCACACATGGCTTTATATATTTCCTACTATCAGGGATATAATACTGTTTATGGACTCTAAGACATGCCTTATGTATTGGATATTTGAGAAGTGATGTATGACAACTATATGAGTATGTTATGTATGTCATTGCTACCTCAATAAAAACTATTTTAAAAAACAAACAAACAATATTACGAAAAATAAAAAAGCTAATATTACACAAAATAACAAACTCTAAAATTACAAAAAATAATAAAATCTAACATTACAGAAAAAAACAAACTAAATTATCCAAAATAAAAAGATATTCCTAATCTAATACCCCGTTTAAAATAAAAAAGCCACTCCAAAATAACAAAAACCCCTAATCTATAAAGAAACTACCAATAGCGCTTAAAAGGGCCAATGTAGGGTGTTGCCCTAAGTTTATCAGCTATTTTACAAAAAAATACAAAGTACACCCTAACAGTACAATCCCCACCCACCCATCCCCCCAAAATAAAAAAAACATAACTAAGAAAAACATAATCAACCCATTTCCCCTAAAGGGGCATTTGTATGGGATCATCCGCCGTACACTGAAGATTGAATGTGAGGTACCCGTTTTATATTGGGGTACCTTGCATTCCTATAGACTAAAAATTTCTAACCACTCAATAGGATGAGAGCTGCCTACATCCTATTGCTGCCACATATTTAAGAAGCAGAAATTTCTTCTTTTGCCTCTCTGCCACATCAGAGTTGATTGACATGCCCTGATCTAGCGCAATTAGTTGTGCAGGAGCAGGGGTGGCATTGCACAAGGAACCTCATGTGCAATGTTAAATCTCGTCATGCAATGCTGCAGGGACGTGCAGTGAGGTCAATGGCTGGGGCGGCACTGACTAGTGTCATAGCCAGAAATTGAATGCTTTGATGTTAGATACACTAAAAAATGGCATACACAGAGGGACTTACACAAACACAGAGGGACAGAGGGAGCAGTACTGAACCGATAGACAGGCAGTTACTCTCATCCACCAGCCTACTCCTATTGACTTGCCATCCCAACCTCTGGTTGTGCTGCTGGATGCCATATTCACATACATGCAGTCAGCCAGAGCAGCACGTAAGGACCACGCAATCTCAGTGCTGCACTACACACCATGCCAATTAAAATACAAGGTTTAGCACTTTAAAATATATACACACAAAGAGCAAGCACTATCAAGCTTCGACTATAGTGATAACTATATTTATACAATACAGGCTTGAGTAAATCAGTTTCATCTGCATCATCATACACAACAGAACATGCTCCTTACAGTTTTGTTTTGATTTCATGGACAATGGCTTGTTGAGATAGAAAATTGATGGCACAACTTTGAAAATGTAGTAACTGGTGAGAAATATTGCCACTCTGGATATCTGTCAGGCCTTAAGTGCAATATATGTGTAGTTAGTAGCTGCTATGTATCAATCTGCAACATTCTGCTTTTGATAAAGCTGGAATACCAATGAAACATGTTAGGGGAGCAGGCTTATGGGACCCTGCAATTTTAAAAGCTAGACAACTGACATAAACTGCAATGGATAGATAATTGTTATACACGACATCAAACTGGTGACTGAGCCGTTAGCCGAGTGCTTGTGCAAGATAGCAAGTTATGAGACACAGACATAGAAGTAGTTATATATCAACTAAGGGTTTCAGTCAGTCATACTGATCTTAGGACTATTTGTATTTTGTGGATAGTATCAGCACTAGACTTGATACTTATAAATGTGGCTATTGATACAAACTTTACAGATAGTATCTATATATAAGTAAAATGTTTCTTTATATTTCTATGATCCACAGAGTATTTTAGCAGTCCAACATTGGTGTTTGTACCAAGTGAGTTTTTTTTATACGCTCAAGATATAGAAAGTGTAACTGAACACACTATGGCCTCTATTTATCAAAGTCTGACGGACCTAATCCAACAGTGCGGATCAGGTCCGCCAGACCTCGCTGAATATGGAGAGCAGTACGCTCTCCTTATTCAGCATTGCACCAGCAGCTCACAAGAGCTGCCGGTGCCACGCCACCCACTGCAGAATCGCGGTCAATTGGCCACCAGCAGGGGGGGTGTCAATCAACCCGATCGTACTCGATCAGGTTGAATTGCGGCGATATCTGTCCGCCTGCTCAGAGCAGATGGACAGGTTATGGAGCTGCGGTCTTTAGACCGCTGCTTCATAACTGGTGTTATGATAGATAGGCCCCAATATCTGTATTTGATGGGAGTTATCAGATTTTTGGTTAATGCAATTTTGCTACCCCCATATTTTTATTCATGGCTCCAAGTACGCCTAATTATAATTCAAAGATTGGGAAGCGCTGTTTCAAGTTTGCACCCAAGCAGAGACATTACTAACACTTATTGTTGACTATTCTGTATCTCTCCACATTACCAACAGTACATGTAATGTCCTAACATTAATTGATCTTGATAAAGTTACTAAGATCAGATTACTGGTGACCCTATGATGAAAGCAGTACTCATATACCATTAGGCGTGCCTCATATTACTCACGCTATTTATACATATATTGATTATATCTGACTCAGCCCACCCTGTGTTTATTAGTGATCCCTAGTATACTGTATATTTAACTAGGACACTTTATTACCTATTAGCCTGTCTAGGTCTAGCACCATGTTTTTAAAGTAACCCATTTTTAATTATTTTCAATAAAGTGTGATTTTATATTTAGTGTTGACGTAACCACCCATATTATTGGGATTAGAGTGCTTATTGGAGTTATTATTAGACTGCTTATTGGTGTATTGGTATCCCTTTTTTAGCTTCTCTTAGTTGAACAAGTAAACAATGGCTTGTTGAGCCATTAGTTTATCTATTTATGTATTGCAAAATTTGAAGTCATACCATTGCTCATGCTATTTCCAAACCCTTTTTTTTTTTTTCAAAATTAGCAATAGTTACATTGGAACACTGATATCTGTCAGAAATCCCTAAATATCCCTTGACATGTATATCTTCTTTTTTAGTAGACAACCCAAAGTATTGATCTAGGCCCATTTCGGTATATTTCATGCCACCATTTCACCGCCAAATGCTATCAAATAAAACAAATCGCTAACTTTTTCACAAAGTTTAGGTTTCTCACTGAAATAATTTACAAACAGCTTGTGCAATTATGGCACAAATGGTTGTAAATGCTTCTCTGGGATCCCTTTTGTTCAGAAAAAGCAGACATATATGGCTTTGGCGTTGCTTTTTGGTAAGCATTTTTTTTTATTATATATTTTATATAAAGTGTAGGATCCCCTATTACCGCCCAACCGCCCTGATCCCCCACCCCCAAACAGCTCTCTATGCCTCACCCCTCGACCTATTGACCGCCATCTTAGGTACTGACAGGTACCTAATTTGCCCTTTTTTAATAAAAAATATATAAAAAGCCCAATTTCTGTAGGGTAGCTTCCCACCCTCAATACTCTACCCCCTCCCCCTCCCGGATCCCTTTCATAACCATTTTCCCCCCTCCCTCTCCCTTTCCCTATTCCTCTCTCTCCTTTCGTTTATGATCTAAGTCCATGCGCAAGCCCTCTGCCTCCTCGTGCGCTCACGGACACTGGGTTACAGGATCCGAAACAAGCACCAGCGATGGGCCGCCTTTTGGCAATGGCTCCCACCCACCAACGATCTGCACCATTGCTGGTCAATGCAGAGAGGGCCACAGAATGGCTCTCTCTGCATCAGATGCTTAAAAAAGGTATTACAGTGATGCTTCAATATCGAGGCATCACTGCAATACCCTGGAAGGGTATTTTTTTGTAGGACATGCCTGACACGTCCTTGGTCGTTAAGGGGTTAAATTTGCCAAGATAATATTTACAACTCATGGTACCTGGATACTATTATTATAGATTTTGTTAGGATCTAAACAAGGACTGTGTAAAATGCAGAAAATTTGCATGTTTTAGGTATTAAATAACATAATTTATGTAAGAACTTACCTGATAAATTCATTTCTTTCATATTAGCAAGAGTCCATGAGCTAGTGACGTATGGGATATACATTCCTACCAGGAGGGGCAAAGTTTCCCAAACCTTAAAATGCCTATAAATACACCCCTCACCACACCCACAATTCGGTTTAACGAATAGCTAAGAAGTGGGGTGATAAGAAAGGAGCGAAAGCATCAAAAAATAAGGAATTGGAATAATAGTGCTTTATACAAAAAAATCATAACCACCACAAAAAGGGTGGGCCTCATAGACTCTTGCTAATATGAAAGAAATTAATTTATCAGGTAAGTTCTTACATAAATTATGTTTTCTTTCATGTAATTAGCAAGAGTCCATGAGCTAGTGACGTATGGGATAGCAGATACCCAAGATGTGGAACTTCCACGCAAGAGTCACTAGAGAGGGAGGGATAAAATAAAGACAGCCAATTCCACTAAAAAATGAATCCACTACCCAAATCAAAAAAGTTTCAATTTTTATAATGAAAAAAACTGAAATTATAAGCAGAAGAATCAAACTGAAACAGCTGCCTGAAGTACCATTCTACCAAAACTGCTTCTAAAGAAGAGAAAACATAAAAATGGTAGAACATAGTAAAAGTATGCAAAGAAGACCAAGTCATTGCTTTGCAAATCTGATCAACAGAAGCTTCATTCTTAAAAAGCCCAGGAAGTAGAAACGTACCTAGTAGAATGAGCCGTAATCCTCCGAGGCGGGAATCCACCCGACTCCAAATAAGCATGATGAATCAAAAGTTTAAGCAAGATGCCAAATAAATGGCAGAAGCCTTTTGACCTTCCTAAAACCAGAAAAGATAACAAATAGACTAGAAGTCTATCTGAAATCTGAATAGCTTCAACATAGAATTTCAAAAACTCCTACCATATCCAAAGAAAGTAAGAATCTCACCAAAGAAGTCTTAGGAAAACAATAATTCCTCCCTAATGTTGTTAGAATTTACAACTTTAGGTAAGAATTGAAATGAGGACAGCAAAAACCACCTTATCCTGATGAAAAAATCAGAAAAAAGAGATTCACAAGAAAGAACAGATAATTCAAAAACTGTTCTAGCTGAAGAGATGTCCAAAAAGAACAATACTTTCCATGAAAGTAATTAATGTCCAGAGCAAGCATATGTTCAAATAGAAGAGCCTGAAAAGCCTTCAGAACCAAATTAAGACTCCAAGGAGGAGAAATTGGCTTAATGACAGGTTTGATATGAATCAAAACCTGAACAAAATGATGAATATCAGGAAGTAACACTGCCTTATCCTGATGAAAAATCAGAAAAGGATATTCACAAAAAAGAGCAGATAACTCAAAAACTCTTCTAGCAGAAGAAATAACCAAAAGGAACAATACTTTTCCAAGAAAGTAATTTAATGTTCAGAGAATGCATAGTTTCAAATGGAGGAGCCCTTTAAAGCCCTCAGCACCAAATTGAGACTCCAAAGAGGAGAGATTGAATTAATGACAGGCTTGATACGGACCAAAGCCTGTACAAAACAATGAATATCAGGATGATTAGCAATCTTTCTGTGAAAAAAGAACAGAAAGAGTAGAGATTTGTCCTATCAAAGAACTGAAGACAAAACCTTATCCAAACCAACCTGAAAAAATAATAAAATTCTATCGGCTAGATTTAGAGTTTTGTCGGTAACGACCCGCGTAGCTAACGCTGGCTTTTTTTTGGCCGCACCTTTTAAATACCGCTGGTATTTAGAGTTCACAGAATGGCTGGGTTTTCAGTGCGTTAGGCTCCAAAAAAGGAGCGTAGAGCATAATTTACCGCCACTGCAACTCTAAATATCAGCGTTGCTTACGGACATGGCCAGCTTAAAAAACGTGCTTGTGCACGATATCCCCATAGGAAACAATGGGGCAGTTTGAGCTGAAAAAAACCTAACACCTGCAAAAAAGCAGCGTTCAGCTCCTAACGCAGCCCCATTGTTTCCTATGGGGAAACACTTCCTATGTCTGCACCTAACACCCTAACATGTACCCCGAGTCTAAACACCCCTAACCTTACACTTATTAACCCCTAATCTGCTGCCCCCGCTATTGCTGACCCCTGCATATTATTATTAACCCCTAATCTGCCGCTCCGTACACCGCCGCAAACTACATTATACCTATGTACCCCTAATCTGCTGCCCCTAACACCACCGACCTCTATATTATATTTATTAACCCCTAATCTGCCGCCCCCAACGTCGCCTCCACCTACCTACAATTATTAACCCCTAATCTGCCGACCGGACCTCACCGCTACTATAATAAATGTATTAACCCCTAAAGCTAAGTCTAACCCTAACCCTAACCCCCCCTAACTTAAATATAATTTAAATCTAATGAAATAAAATAAATCTTATTAAATAAATTATTCCTATTTAAATCTAAATACTTACCTGTAAAATAAACCCTAATATAGCTACAATATAAATTATAATTATATTGTAGCTATTTTAGGATTTATATTTATTTTACAGGCAACTTTGTAATTATTTTAACCAGGTACAATAGCTATTAAATAGTTAATAACTATTTAATAGTTACCTAGTTAAAATAATTACAAAATTACCTGTAAAATAAATCCTAACCTAAGTTACAATTAAACCTAACACTACACTATCAATAAATTAATTAAATAAACTATCTACAATTATCTACAATTAAACCTAACACTACACTATCAATAAATTAATTAAATACAATACCTACAAATAAATACAATGAAATAAACTAACTAAAGTACAAAAAATAAAAAAGAACTAAGTTACAAAAAATAAAAAAATATTTACAAACATTAGAAAAATATTACAACAATTTTAAACTAATTACACCTACTCTAAGCCCCCTAATAAAATAACAAAGACCCCCAAAATAAAAAAATGCCCTACCCTATTCTAAAATTAAAATAGAAAAGCTCTTTTACCTTACCAGCCCTGAAAAGGGCCCTTTGCGGGGCATGCCCCAAAGAATTCAGCTCTTTTGCCTGTAAAAAAAACCCATACAATACCCCCCCCAACATTACAACCCACCACCCACATACCCCTAATCTAACCCAAACCCCCCTTAAATAAACCTAACACTAAGCCCCTGAAGATCTCCCTACCTTGTCTTCACCACACCGGGTTCACTGATCCGTCCTGAGGAGCCTCCAAAGTCTTCATCCAAGCCCAAGCGGGGGGCTGAAGATGTCCATGATTTGGCTGAAGTCTTGATCCAAGCGGGAGCTGAAGAGGTCCATGATCCGACTGAAGTCTTCATCCAAGCGGGAGCTGAAGAGGTCCATGATCGGGCTGAAGTCTTCTATCAAGCGGCATCTTCAATCTTCTTTCTTCCGGATCCATGGTCATCCCGCCGACGCGGAACATCCATCTTCTCCGACGACTTCCCGACGAATGACGGTTCCTTTAAGGGACGTCATCCAAGATGGCGTCCCTCAAATTCCGATTGGCTGATAGGATTCTATCAGCCAATCGGAATTAAGGTAGGGAAATTCTGATTGGCTGATGGAATCAGCCAATCAGATTCAAGTTCAATCCAATTGGCTGTTCCGATCAGCCAATAGAATGCGAGCTCAATCTGATTGGCTGATCAGATCAGCAAATTGGATTGAACTTGAATAACAATAAACGTCTCTTCTTCAAAAAGAAACTAACTGAAAAACTCTGAGAATGCATGGAGTTCTAAAATATCAAATGGTAATCTCGCCTCCTGAGATTTCCAAACCCCTTGTGCTGACAGAGATCCTCAGACAGCCTCCCAACCAAAAAGACTCACATCTGTAGAGATCATGGTCCAGGTTGAAAGAAACAAAGAGACCTGTAGAACTAAATGATGGTGGTCTTAACCACCAAATCAAGAGAGATAAATATTAGGATTTGAAGATTTAAAATTTGAAATCCTAGAATCCCTGCACCATAATTCAGCATAAAAAACTGGAAAGGTTCTTTCTATTGAAAATGAGCAAAGGGAATTGAATCCAATGCTGTGGCCATAAGACCTAAAACTTCTATGCATATATAGCAACTGAAGGAAATAATAGAGACTAAAGGTACCGACAGACGGAACCCAATAAAATTGTCCCTTGTCTGATAGAGACAAAGACATTGACACAAACTATCTGGAAACCTAAAAAAGGTGACCCTTGTGTGAGGAATCAAGAGCTTTTGAAAAAAAGATCCTCTAACTATGTCCTGGAAGAACAAAGTGAATCATATGAGATTCTGCATCCTCAGAAAATAATCTGAATGAAAACAGAAAAATGAAAATATGCATTTATTGTATCTAATGAAAACAAATAATGCTATCACTGACCAAAAAAGGCAGAATAGTTGGAATAAAACTCCAAAACCCAGTTCCTAAAAATGGAACTGGAAGAAATACCGCAGAAGATTCCAGGTCTGAGCAGCGCTTGAACCCCACGGGTTATCAGCCATGCTTCAACAGTACCCAAAATATATAGGACTGAAACACACTTAAAGAAAGTGTTAGCCTTACTGGAATAGCTGGAATATAATAGAGAAAAAAGACTTCTCACAGACGGTTTATTCTGAACTTATTCTGTACCCAAAATCAAAGAAATTTGGACCGAATAGAACCAAATAAATTTCAAAAAAGTCTTAACCTGCCCCTTACCAGCCGAGCTGGAATACGGCATGTACATCGCAATTTTAGGGAGCTGATTTTGAACTGAAAAATTTCCAATTAAAAACATGTTACTTGGGAAAGAATTCAGGAATTTGTTCCTTAATAAGAACAACCAAACTAATATAAGCTTAAAGTTTTAGTCTTAGAACTCAATCTTGAAGCCCAGAGTAACAGTTAAGAATTGAATTCAATTATAAAACAAATAATTGATTATCTTAGAACAAAAGAAATATGGATTTTTAGAAATCACAAAATTCTTCTAGCTAAAACAGCTAAAGACATAGATTAAACCTAATTTGTGAAAATATTCAATAAAATGAAGAGACAAATGAAATTATTAGCATGATAGTCCAATTAAAGGACCAGTCAATACACTGGACTTGCATAATCAATAAATGCAAAACAACAAGACAAATGCAACAGCACCTAGTCTAGTAAATTTTGTCCCTTTAACAATGCTAAAATAAATCATAATCTGATACTTGATCTTAAAGTAAACAGAAAAAATTAAGCAATTGCAACATCATCCAAATAAATCACAGGTCCAAGAAAAGTACCTGAAACTAAATAATTTTCCATAAATAAGATACAACCATCTAAAGGAAAATAAATACTATTTTGCTATAGAAACAATAGCATAATTAGTAGGAGTAGAGATAGCCCCAATAAATTGGAGAACCCTCCAAATTGAATTTAACTGCTGGAAAAGAATATAGTTTAAAACCTTTGAAGAAGGAATAAAAGAAAATTCTCAGCCTATTCCATTCCCTAGTATGAGGAACTGAAAAAAAAACCTCTGAAAACACAGAAGAATAAATAAGCAGAAATAAAATGTTAGCTAGTCTTGAAAAAAGAACTAGTTACCTTAATATCCAAAATAATCAACACCTTTTCAACAAAGAACAAATGTACTTTAATAAAAAAATAAAAAAGTAGATTTGTTAGTGTCAATATCTGATGAAGAAAATTCTGAATGAGAAAAAAACATCATCAGAGAAGGATAAATTAGTATGTTGTTGGTCATTTGAAACTTCAATAATTAAAAAAGAAGTTTGAGGGGGCGGAGCCGAGCCAAGGACCAGCATGGCCGCAAATAAGTGTAGCTCTGAGTGAAGTTCCCCATAAGGGCTTATAAACAGGGGTTCCCACCGCTCAAAACACCCCACAAAATGTCCGGGCAGTCTCCCAATACCCAGGAGCATCAAACTGTTTAAAAGTGGAGAACGTCCAGACCTCGCTTAGAGATTCAACCGCCGACCGCAGCTACGCAGCAGGGTAAAGTGAAGCGCCATTTTAGGCCCACCGCTCCCACGCCGCAATACAATAAGATCTGACCGAAGAGCAGAAGCTGCTGACAGAAAGAAAAAACCCTAATCAGAGATAAGTATACCTCCCGACTACGTACACACCAGACGCCGCAACTTATAACACGAGCGTTACTCCACACTCCTGCTCCCAAGCTCCGGAAAACAGTAGGCCCACACACTAAAATGCCGTTACCAGCCCAAACATGAACCTGTAATCGGGTGACCATACAGCTAACAAATAGCCTACTAGCGGTGCTGCAAATAGAACAAGCTGAGAATCCCTTACATTACAACTCAGGACAACAACATAAGTAATACAGACAAGGGATCAGACTGTAATGAACGTTAAAAAGGATTACCAAGCGATACAACCGCAATAGAACAACCAGTTATAATCCACAGCCACAGCCACAGGCTGACTTGCTCATACAACAAAAAGAGTGTGAGGACCGGGACTCATAGTTGCAGCAAACAGCATTATTCCACTCCACAAAACACGCTGCTTTAAAATGACATCTAAACGTGTGCCTAAGGGAGACAAAGCTAACAAATCAACTATACAACCAACTGCTAAACTAAACTCCTTTTTTAAAACAATGGATGCAAAAATAAATAACACTCCAAGCTCCCCACACAGCTCTGATAGCACACACGAAGAAGAAATAGATAACTCTCCAACAGACCTTCTCACTCCTATAACTAAAGCTGACTTAAAATTTCTGCCAACCAAGGAGGACTTTACAACATTCATGACCCAAGTTAGCTTGCTTATAAAAGAAGGACTCTCTGATGTTAAAAAAGAAATCACAGATTTGGGTAACAGAGTGCATGACTTGGAAAACCATGCAGAAGAAATCTCAGAACCAATTAACCTACATTCTATGCAACTCCAACAACAAGCAGAGGAGATAAGACAAATGCAGATGCAGATTGAAGATTTAGACAATCGTGGCAGACGCCAAAACTTACGTATTAGAGGGGTAACAGAAAAAATCTTAAACACTGAACTCCAGAAATACTTACAAGGCCTATTTAACTTCCTTCTTGATAGCGAGGAAGATACAGATATCTCGTTAGACAGAGTACACAGGGCGCTGAAATCTAAGCCCTCACCCAAAGCTCCACCAAGAGACATTATTTTAAGGTGCCATAACTTCAAAGACAAAGAAAAGCTACTGAATGCAGCAAGAAAAAAAGCACCAATTTATAAAGACGGAGATACAATACAAATCTTTGCAGATCTCAGCCCACTAACTCTCACTAGAAGGCGAGATATCAAGTTCCTGACTGCCCACTTACAAGACCACCAAATCCCATATCGCTGGGGGTTCCCTTTCGCACTCAGAGTAACAAAAGATAACAAAGAAATCACCTACAAAGACCTAGAAGATCTCAACTCCTTCTGCACACAACTGAACATTCCACTACCGAAACATATACCCCAAACTGCAGATCAAGAGGAAAACGAACCAACATCTGATCGGTACCCACCAAAGCCACAGAGACAAAAATGGAACACAGTACCCAAGAAGCGTAAAATTGATCCCAACATCCCCAGCCCGACGCTGAACATCCCCACAAACCCACCTTGAGGTCTAACCCCCACCATATGGGACTTTACCTACCTAACTAACCCCACTTCCACTCCTAAAAGAGACTATGACTTCCCAGCGAGTAGCATATTTTGACTCTCAGATGCAGGTTTATAGACAACCCAATGTTACAACATACTGAGACCTAAAAAAGAATCTCCCTGCACACCCTTTTCTCCCCCTTAGGGGGCGTATACCACTATAATCAGAATCCCCATGATTAGAGGGAATCCCATCTTAATGTAATTTCAGCACTAGCCCTATTTTGAGGAACGGTAGTGACCCTAGTCAGCTACCACTTTCCCCCCCTCCTGTTTTAGATTTAAGTCCAAACTTAGATTTAGACTTGAATTTGTATTTAATGTTATCTACTGTAATCTCAATTTTGTTATGTTACGTTTCTCAATGCATGTTTTTGTATTTCAGATTCTCTGCAGAATCCGGATCGATTCACTGGCTCACATTCTACTCATCCCATGTCCATAGTAAGCATTACATCTTTACAAAGACCTCCTCAGTATACTACACCTCCAAGAAGCACATAATCTCCCCATATGGTAGGACAAATCTGGAAAACTTAATAGCAGATGCTCGCACAAACATTACACATGTCCCCTAGATCCCTTACAATAATATCTCAAAACGCTAAAGGTTTGAATTCACCTACAAAAAGGTCAGTCGCAATACATTGGTTCGCCAAACAAAAAGGCTCCATTATATTTCTACAGGAGACTCATTTCCCCCGAGCAAACAAACCCAAATACTCGAGCAAACACTTCCCTCTCAGTTTTTTCAACTCCCACGAAAGGAAAATAAATGGTGTGGGAATCCTTCTCCACTCATCCTTACCCTTTCAATTGCTTCATAACACATCAGACAAGGAAGGGAGGATATTAATCTTAGTAGGCCTACTTTACAATAGACCAATCACTCTAGTTAATGTATACGCTCCCAATACTAATATGAGCAGATTTTTCAATACTCTCAACCGCATGATACATGAATCACGTAAAGGCACAGTAGTAATGGGTGGAGACCTAAACGTTACCTTAGACCCCCTACTTGACTCTACCTCCTTAAATACAAACAACACATCACGCCCCCCTAATGCTACTTACGCCTTAAACAACTAGGCCTCATAGACACTTGGAGACTACAACACCCCACTCAACGCGGATATTCCTTTTACTCTCATCCTTGGTCCATGTACTCAAGGTTAGACTATCTATTTCTAGACCAATCTAGCCTATCCCTCTTATCCAATACTGACATATTATCAACGGCATGGTCAGATCATTCTATGGTAACCCTGGATTTAAACTGGCCCGACACTCCGCTCTACCCGTACACATGGCGACTTGACCCTTATCTTCTACACCACCCACCAACAGCCCAAAAACTCAAGACAACACTGACAGAATACTTCCACCTAAACGCTGACCTAGAAACTCACCCGATGTTTGTATGGGAAGCACATAAAGCAGTAATACGCGGAGAATGTATAAAACACAAAGCATACATCACAAAACAATACAACACCCAGTTAAAAACTCTTACCGACAGACTCACGACCTAGAAACTCAACACAAGCAATCCCCCTCAGATAGAACCCTTCTAACAACACTGACAGCCACACGAAAGGAACTCAATGCATTACTGTACACTGAAACCCAAAGAAAAATGTTAAACCTGCGAAAGAAATACTACTATGAAGGAAACCGCCCAGGCAAAATCCTTGCTAACACCCTGAAAGATAAGAACTCCATTACACATATTCACAAGCTCAGAACTAAACAAGGAGACTATGCAGTTGACAGCAAGGAGATAGCAGCCCACTTTCGTAGCTTCTATCAACAATTATATAACCTGACAAAAATTACCCCACTCGACCACGCACAAAACATGAAAGCGTACATAACTTCAGCAGATTTAAACAAATTATCACAAACCCAGGTAAATGACTTAGAGGCAGATATAACATTAGCAGAAATAGTGAAAGCTATTCGGAGCCTTCCAACAGGCAAGAGTCCAGGACCTGACGGACTAACCAATCAATACTACAAAACACATTGTCCTCTCTTAGCCCCACATTTACTAAATCTTTTTAAATCCTTAGACGAAGGCACACAACTCTCTGTAGAATCTCTAACAGCTCATATATCTGTAATTCTGAAACCAGAAAAACCACAAGAGGACCCAGGTAGTTATCGACCTATATCGCTACTAAACACAGATCTTAAAATTTTAGGGAAAATCATAGCGAACCGTATAAACTCCATTCTTACTGATATAGTCCACACAGATCAAGTAGGATTTATCCCTGGCCGTGAAGCCAGGGACAATACTATCAGAGCCCTAACTCTCATAGAATATGCTAAGACCCACAAAATAGAATCTGTAATGATAGCCATCGACGCCGAAAAGGCATTCGATCGAACAGATTGGCAGTTCCTTCTAGAAACACTTAAAAATATTGGATTTGGCCCAAAAATAATTAACAGAATATTTAATCTATATTCCCACCCAAATGCAAAAATAAAAGCTAACGGTATACTGTCGGATACTTTCCCCATACACAATGGCACACGCCAGGGCTGCCCCCTATCCCCGATCTTATTCGTTTTAACGATGGAGGTCCTCACGTCCCATGTTCGTAAAAACCAAAACATCAAAGGAATAACGTTCAATAACCAATCCTATAAAATCGCAGCATTTGCCGATGACTTACTATTCTCAGTTACCTCACCCCTGACAACTATTCCAGAACTCTTAACAGAATTAGACAGATATGGGCGGTATTCAAACTTTTTAGTTAACAAACAAAAGTCAGAGATCTTGAATGTTAGCTTATCAGAAGCTAAATTTCAATCACTATCGAAGATATGCCCATTAAAATTAAAAAAAGATTCTATAAAATACTTAGGAATACACCTAGTCCCCAAACAAAAAACACTCTTTGACAAAAATTATATAAATTTATTAAACAATACTCAACAAGATCTTCAGACATGGGCGAG